>NC_134864.1:53154947-53456353 GCF_049852395.1 Peromyscus maniculatus bairdii | reverse complement strand
GATTTTCAGAAACACAGAATTTTGGGACTAGTCGACCACTTCACTGACAACCATCTTCTTAACGAATGATGCCAGATACTTAAGTCTACCCTGTTTTAACAGTCTGGCGGGAATCCAGGGGCAGCACACTTTCTCCAGCCTCATGATGCCACGCCCCTTTGCTTTCTTCAGACTGACAAGCACGTGAACCTTTTGTCAGGGGCTCACAATATATCCGTCTTTTCTGACAGTATGTGAGTCCTTTGTCTGGTTCGGGCAACTTCCTTTAAGATGCTATCAAGACTGTACGGGCTTTGCTTCCTCTGTTGATGGGGGTCCACGTGAATGTAAGGTCAGCGCGGAAGTACTGCAAACCATGCCTTCCTGACTAAAGAAGGCTTTAGAGCAGCAATCCTCAGCCTGTGGTTTGAGACCCTTTGGCTGTCACATATCAGATATCCTGAATATCAGATTTTTACATGATGATTCATAACAGGAGCAAAACTGCAGTTATGGGGTAGCAATGAAATAATTTTATGGTTGGGGGGTCACCGCAACATGAGGAACTGTATTAAAGGGTCTCAGCCTTAGGAAGATTGAGAACCACTGGTTTAGAGTCACATTTAGACGAATGAAACAAACGAAGACAGCTGCCTAGAGTTGCATTGTGGGCACATCACTTAACCACACGGAGCTTTTGTTTCCTTAACCATAAAATGGAGATAATGATGGTCCTGACCTCCTGGGGTGCTAGTGGGGATTAAGTGAGATGAACCATGCATTGTGCTTAGCACAATGCAACTGGAAGCCTCTAATACATTTTAGCTACACCTTTTATCAGCATGATAAGCCTACCTCACTAAGTGGTCAAAGTTTAGGTAATTGCTCTAAGAAAATTCCCCCAATACTGTTTCATGTAATTCTAGATAAAAACCTCCTAAGTTGTTCTTGCAAAAGTTTTTTTAACGCTCGCTTACTCAGTGGGATTAGACAATCAATGGAGCAGCATTTTCTTGCTTTTGTAAGGCTTTGATTCTGCTGGTTTGTGATAATATCCACAACTTTCTTAACTTCACCACTGTCTATCAATTTAAACAAGTTCTTTTAAAAAATGCTAGTAGCTGGCATAATGCTATAAAGCCCAAAGGCAGAATCTCTGGTTTCATTATTTTCCTACAACCACCATGGGAGCATTCCAACCTCTGTAAGGAGGAACTGTAGGGAAAATTAGGAAGGAAAACGAATAGCAAGCTTCCAGCTGGAATCCAGATCTTGCTTGGCTTGTTCCCTGTGCCAGTAGCTAGCTACAGGTCTCATTGATAACAACTTGCAACTTGGCAACTGTAACTCTCGGAAGCTTTCAAAGCTACTTTGTAGTTTATACCTAGATGTGATAAAACTGCAGGACTGTCCAAGAAGAAACATAATGCTAATTTCCAAAGCAGAGTTCTGGAGGAATCCACCCAGTGTAGTAGAGTGACTTCATCTAAAGAGACCACATCTACACTCAATGATCTGTTCTGATGGATCCAACAGACATTTATTCAGCTTCTACAAGCAGTGTGAAATCTATCTCTAACTTAAGGGTGGAGGAGATTCACATGCTGTGTGGAATATGAGCAACATACTGAGTTATGTTAAAAAACATATTTTTATCTCTGTTTTTATATAAGAGAGATTGAGGCTGTAGCTCTCTCAGAATATAGAGCTCCTAATTCTGTGCAGCTTCGAATTTTGTGCTTTTAGCTAATGGAATCCCCTTCTGTATCCAAATTGGCAAATTAAATCTTGAGTGTGTGTCCTGTGTAGGAAACATCCCATTTTCTCCAAACCATAAGGGACCCACAGAGGGTCCCGGAGAGAGGGGGAGGGCTTACTGAGTGGCTAGGTGTAACTCTAACTTTGGCTGCAAGATGAGTGATTTATGAAGGAAGCAGGTCTTTGAGACTCCTACCATCTTAAAGGACATCATAGGGTAGAGAAGCAGACAAGAATATCATGTGAGGTCCTAGCTCGAGATAAGGTGTGTTTTATTCTGCAGTATTCTTGGTATCTGGTGTTTAAGAATCCAGTCAGGGTAAAGACTTCGCTGATTCCTGTGGGATGCAGACATATGAAGTAGGAATTTAGTAAGAATACCTGTAAGAAGCCAAGGGCCTTTCCAGAAGATAAAGCCAAGGAGTCTTGGTGATATCGGCTTTTGAATATTAGCTGTTTCCTGCTATGACTTTCTCATGTGTTATTGTAGCTTTTCCATTCCTAGAAGACGGTGTTTGATCATTCATTCGGCACAATTCCCCCTATACAATTAAAGTATTTGGATAACATCTCCCAACTGTTCTAATAGCAGTCACACAGCCAGACCCCTAACTTCAGGCCTTTCTGTAATTATCGTCATTAGCAACATCTGGCCAGGACCTTCTCCAGATGAAACAAACTAAGACAGCTGCTTAGAGTTGCATTGAGGCCTGGTGGATATGCTAATTAAGCTTAGCCTTCTTTCTTCCATAGTGCTATCTTTAGTTCCAGATCTCCCTTTAACAGTTAACTCATAACCAAAGGGCTTTTACATGCCAGGTACGCCAGGCTGTGACTCAAGTTGCCTAGCTACTGAGTACTTCCCCCACCCTTCCAGAAAACAGCACAGCCAAGATAGATTTGGGGCCATAGGAAAAAAAAAAGCAGTTTTATTTTCACTCGTGACTGATAGACTGTAGTGGTATTTGCTCCGCCCATGACCCTAGGCTATATGGCTCAAAGGAGGTGGTGCTTGTTGCCTTGGTACGTGACCTCTGATAAGGAGCCGGAGAAGGACACAGACCCCCTTCTCCTGGCTGCGAGGTGGATTCGCTCCTGGTCAGATCAGAGGATGATCTGCTGTCTACTCCGTTCTGTAAGCATGAGTCTACTTCCTCAATTTATATCTTAATAAATTCTGTTACCCATTTAGTAGACTCATGTGGATTTATCATAATAATAGACTCAACATTTTAATTAACCGCTTCTAAGAATATAGTTTGAGCATATATATCCCCTTTCTTAGATCTATTAACCAAATTCAGCCCTCAGTTGATTCGTTCCCCATTATCCACTTCCCTTTTGGGTTGCAATTGATGGCTGACAATTACCTCTCTTTGTGTGGATCTTATTGCCCCTCCTTTTGACCCTGAGGGAATGCAAGCCTGGTGACCTGGCCTTAGCCAGAGTATTGCTATTGCATGGGTATATAACTGAAAACCTCAGAGACTGAGGAAGGACTAGACCGAGCAATGAGAAGAGTGAGATGGAATACGAGAAAGAACTAGATGGGGAAGATCTAGATGGGAGGATTAAGATAGAACTTAAAGAGAACAGCAAAAAAGTGTAGAGAGAATCAGACAAGAAAGGAGCTAAGTATGAGAGCAGAAAAGAAGCCGTGTAGAGAGAGAACTGACTCAGAAGAATAAAGTGAACGTACTAAAGAGTTTCGTGTACATGGATTCACTTGATATCGTCTAAGATTAGATTATCAGCTGGTTGTAGATTCTCCCATGGATCCTGGGAAAAGACTATCAAGGGGCTGGACCCCAATAGTCTTTGCTAGCTGATCAGAGTACTAGATAGAGCAATCCATGATTGCAGCCCTATTGACTGGAAGATCAGGAGAGTCACGGGGCAGGGTGGGGGGTTTCATGCCTTTTATTTTTTCATTCAGTGTCTTACTGAGCATCCACTGAGTGCTAGACATAGGGATGCAGCTGCATGTGACACAGATGTTCAGAGATGTGGCTTCTGTCCTCATCGTTACATGGTGCTGGAGAGGCATTAGACAAACAACAGCATACACGAATCTGTGGGTACTTTGTGCTGTTATATCCTGCTGTAAGTAGTGTGATAGAGGTTTATACAGTTTGGAAGTGGTGTGTGTGTGTGTGTGTGTGTGTGTGTGTGTGTGTGTGTGTTGGTTGGTTGGTAGGTTAGAGCAGACATGACTGAAGGGGCCCTATTTACTCTGAACTTGGAAGAAAAAGTATGAGTTACCTGGACAGATTGAAGAGAAACATACTAGCCTGCCAGCAATGAGTGGAGAAAGCTCCGGAATTCATTTTCACCCCCTTCATGGCTATGCCTAAGCTTACTTCCTATTATGTTTCAAAGGACATGTAGAATTTAGTCACCTTCTATTATATATATATGTTTTCTTCAGTGAAGGCTGTGCTTGGGATTTGGATATTCTAGTTGATTGATTAATGTGATTTACTTCACCACTATGTATATGTTCTTAATTTTCAAGAACGTGTGGACTTACGGTATCTGGAATTATTTTAGTAACATACCGACACATTTTAATGAAGTTTTCAAGTGTTACTGGGACCATTCTCCTCTACTTGAGTGACTAGTGTTACTGATAAGATAACGTGTTAGATGCCAGCTGAATGATATTATAAATATTACCCTTTTTTTTTTGTCCTGAAGAAATCTTTGATACCAGAGTAAGTTAACAGTTACAGTCAGTATAGTGTGGGGCTTTGGTCACATGATAGCAACTCGAGTTAGAAATGCCTAGATTCTGGTCCTGACCCCATTGTCTCTTGAGTCTTCTTAATCCTCACTGGGATCAGTATTCTCTTCTGCAAATTCAGATGGTAGTTACATGTTCCTGTTGACTGTCAAATAACATGAAGAATGTAGAGTATTGGTACATAGATGTTGGTGCTGTTTTAGTGCTCAACTGGTCTATAGACACACACACACACACACACACACACACACACACACACATTGGTGCACATTATTTTCAGACACATAGCAGGGTAGCTTTTCATTGATAGGGTTAAGATTCCTTATTTCATCTCAGTCATTTCTACTTCTGAGAATTCCATAAATGCCACTGAATCTCAAGAGCAATCGACAAATAAATAGTTTGCTTTTTTTAAAAGAGGAGATCCTGTGACTTCAAGGTGATATGGCTATAGAGTGTTTTTCAGTGTTATACATATTTTTTTTGAAAGGTGAAGGAACAAATGTCAGCTTGTTTTTGTTTTTTTTTTTTTTATTCTAAAGAAAGAAAACAAAATTCTATTGGTTCATGGATAACAGCCAGTGCACGGAGGGCTGGAGAGATGGCTCAGCAATCAAAAGCTCTCGCTTCTCTTTCAAAGGATCAGAATTTGGTTCCATCACCCAGATCACGCAGGTCACAACTGCCTGTAACTCCAGCTCCAGAGGAGTACAGCACCCTCTCCTGGCCTCTGATGGCGCCTGCACACACGTGGCATACACATACTCACACTCGCATACATAAATAAATAGAATCAAATCTTTTTGATTAAAGAATTGAGTATACTTAATTGCTGGTTTTTAAAATCTGTGTAGGTCACCTTACCCTGTGCAATAGAGGAATCAGACCTTATCAGTTGCACTTTTCATTCCCATGTAAGCGTGATTCATTTTTGCGTCACCATATGTGTAATATGAACCAGACGCCGTTCACTGTCTCTAATATGCTTGAGAACAACGTTAACTTATTTTTACCTTTGTGTTATAAACCATAGAGAACGGTGGCATGTATATGTGTATGTATATGTATATGTGCATATTGGTTATAAATCATAGAGAACCATGGAACACACACACTCACTATAACATTCTAAAATAGAAAATGAAGAACCACATAGGGGAACCGAACTAAAATTTATGCACCAGTTAAAATGATGTTTATAAAGAATAAGATTCAGGACATTGGAGCAGGCAAAGACATTTTGGAGAAGACTTCAAAAATATAAAAACAAAAGCAAAAACAGGTGACTGTCACTGTATTAAACTTAAAAGCTGCTAAGGAAATAACAAAGCGAAGAAATGATCTACCTATCAAATGCAAGGAAACATTTGCAAAATGTGCACATGATGAAGGATTGATACCTAGAATACATAAAGAACTCTAACATCCAATGGAGAAAAATGTAAATAACTCAATTAATAATGAGTTTTTAACTTCGACAGACATTTCTCAAAAGAAGACATTGTAAATGGACAGCAAACACAGAAAAAATGCTGGACATCGTTAATTATCAGGAAAGCATAAATTGAAGCCATAGAGAGGTACCCTTTCAGTACATTGCTGAAAAGAAGAATGGCAGATGTTGGTAAGGATGTACAGGAAAAGGAACCACCACATGACATCCTACTAATGGGTGTATATCCAAGGGAAATTAAATCAGTAGTAGAAGAGATAATTACACTCCAAAGTACACTGCACCGCTATTCACAACAGCCAAGATGTGGGAACAACCTACGTGTCTCTTAATTTGTGAATGGTTGAAGAGCATGTGGTACACATAGATCCAGCGATGAGAAAGAATGAGATGCTGTCGTGTGGGCAGAAATGGAGATCACTATATTAAGAGAAGTAAGTTAGGGGGCTAGAGAGATGGCTCAGTGGTTAAGAACACTTGCTGCTCTGGCAGAGGACCTGAGTTCAATTCCCAGCACCCGCATTGAGTAGCTTACAACTGCCTGGAACTCCAGCTCCAAAGGATCTGGCATTCTCTTCTCAGTTCTTTGGGCATTTGCACTCAAATGTACACACACACACACACACACACACACACACACACACACACACAATTTAAAATATAATAAAACATTGATTGTCTTGAACTAGAGTAGAACCAGGTATTGGGGTCCACATCTATAATACCAGCATGCAAGAGGTTGTGTCAAGAGGATTACATGTTTGGGCCAGCCAGGGCTACATATGGAGTCCTTATTTAAAAATAATTGAGAGTAGAACCATGGTTATCAAAAGACAGGAAGAGAAAATGGGAGGAAAGACTGGAAAAGAGGAGAGGAAAGTTGATTAATGGGTACTAAGCCACAGTTAGATAAAATCCAGAAATTTTGGTGTGCTACTATAAAATAGAATGACTATATATAATGTAATGAAAAGTTGAAGCTAAGAAAAAAAGTTTAAATATTTTGATCATGAAAAAAATGTTAGATGTGGCTGGGAAATGGCTAACTTTGTAAAGTGTTTTCTATGTAAGCATAAGGACCTGAATTCAGATCGCCAGCTCCCCAGGATGGCACGTGTGTACACACCAGTGTTGTATGGTGGGGAAGGAGTGGTTATAGGTGGATTCTGGGTTCAATGAGTGACTCTGTCTCAACAAATAAGGTGGAGAAGTGACTTTAGAAAACACCCGGCACCAACCTCTGACCTCCACACACGCACGCACGCACGCACTCACGCACGCACGCACGCACATACAATATAAGAAATACTTGAAGAGATAATGCTTAACCTGATTTAGACATTTAAAAATGTGTACCTATATTAAAACATCATATGGTGCTCCATTAATATGCTTAACATTTAAGTTTCATGTACCAACTAAAACTTAATAAAAATACCTATGTCACAGAGAGATGCATTTGATATTAAAAAGTGATAACATATATCTGTTGAAAACAATAAACAAAACTTCATGGAGAGTAATGGCTCGGAATATTAAGTATTTTTACCATTGTGATAAGAATATAGGTAAACCTCGATTTAACATTTATATTTCTTTTTCTAAATTTTCTGTATGCAATATAGCTCATACTTGTGTAGTCAGAATAAAAAGCAATGCAAATCACTCTTGCAAATAAACACAAAATCACAAATGAGGCTGGCTACATAAAGCCCAGATGACGAGGAAATGAAAAAGTAATTATCAGAAAAGTTTTGAAAAACCTAATGAGTATAAGATACACAGAACCACAAACTAGGGTGCTTATATAAAAGCCAGACTATCAGGAAAGCTGTTGAGTATCCATGCTGGCCAGGGCGGCGGGATCAAGGAAGGCTCCAGAAGAGGAATGTGGAATTGGCCATACTGGTGCACACTAGCCCTGTCTACAGAAGGCCAGGAGCTGGGGAGAGGTGTCGGGGCTATAGAGGCCCTGGGATGCCTCTGTGGAGCATCTTCTCATGCTCTGCTTCTAGAATGGTTCTTTGAAGGACACAGAGAACATGAGGCAGCGAGGGGATTTCGGTTGCCTTCCTGTTTCCCTAAGAAAATATGGTGTTTTTTTTACGACTTCCTCTTTGCTTTGGAAACTTCTGCAGACACTCAGATGCCTGGGTGCTCAGCAAGCAGGTGTTTGAAAGCATTTTGCGAAGTTCGTAGAGGTGAGTTGTACATACATTCCATAGGGCTACCTTACGACTATCACAAACAAACATGGATTCCGTAACATTTATGTAGAATCTAAACACTTAGGTGGAAATCTCCCAACTCCCCACACAACCTTGCAGTTGGGACAGCCTGTCGTCACTCCCTGTGAGAACTTCTCTCCCGCCAGAGGTTTTCTCTCTTCTCCAGAATGCCTTGTTTGTCTGCTCTTGTCACCCACCGTTCACAGCGTTGATGATACTTATCGGCAAATAACTCTCCTGAGCACGTTATCCTGTGAGTGACACTCTTCGGTGACAAAAAAAAGGACTTGTCGCTAAAAGAAGTAAAAGTCTAGTCATCAAAAACAATGTGATATCCTGTGTGAAAGTCACGAAGCCTTGTGGTTTGAGCCCCTTGGTCACGTGCCCTGTAAAGTGGCCTTGGATGATAGGGACTCAAAGGCCCTGGCAGGTGCGACTTCAGTTCACATCATACTCTGCTCTTCTCAAGGAGGAGGGGCTGCAGCCCTGACCCTCTTGAGGACAATGACACTCACGTTGCTGTTCTTGGCTCTCAACGTCTTCTCCTCAGTTCAAGTAACAGGTAAACGATTTTGATTTTATTTCTAAGTTTTTTTTTTTTTTTTTTAAATTTGTGTTTGTGTGGTCAGCCTGGTTTATTTTAAAACTGTAGTGAACTGCGAAATTTGAACACATTTAAAGTGTTTTGTTCTAATATGATAAACTCCTATTTAGAAACTAACAAATTTCATAATACAGTATATAGTACTTTATCACAAGTCTTTTGGAAAGAAATAGCATTTTGTTTAACAACTCGCTGATCATGTTCCAAGAACTTTTATCTTATACTCAAGATTTTAATTTTTTAAATCCTAGAAAACTCCAATAAGTAGGCAAGTTCTGAAGGCTTTGGAATAGCTTGCCTGGGTTCATATCTCAGACTTCAGTGTTTCTAGCTGAGTTTGAGCGAGTATTTAAACCACCCAAATCTCTGTAAAATGGGACTCTTAGTAAATATCACCCCAATTTCATTGTGAGATAAAGTTAAACGATTGCTGTGAAATGCTTAGGTTACTCAGTTGCTTGGCCAGGAAGCGTGGTGTTCATTTAAGTACCGCCTGAATTAAGTACCGCCTGAGTTAAGTACTGCCTGAACTGGCAGAAGATTCTGGTAGTAAGGGCAGATGCTGGTACAAATATTAGTAAGTTTCCTTTGTTGGCTGCAACATGTTTATTTAGGTTAAAATCCTTCACTCTTCCGATAACAATGGCAAGGGGGCTATACCTATCCATTAGAAAGCTCCCCCACCGAGGAACGTTCAGTTATCACAACTGGGAGTTGCTTATTGTCATAGACTCCCTTCCAGATGAAGAGACCATCTGATGGAAGCCATCTACTAAAGAGAATGTTCAATAATTTCCCCAGAGGATGCAGGTTATTGGCTGCAGATTTCAAAGCACCTTAGTCTGACTGGAGAGTCAGGGCCCTTGACCATAATGCTCTTCCAGCTAGCACCCTAAGATTTGTAGTTTTACAGACTCAGATAAATTCAGGGTTACATTATCTCTAGAAATCGTAGTCCCTTACAGAAAGAGATATCTATATTAGCTGGTGGAATAGAACAGGGTACCACTCAGTGTGAAACTGGAAGGCAAGGAGTCCATGGATATACTTAGATAATTACATTTCTCCGGGAAAGATGCGTTATGAAGCCAATGTCTTTGGTTTTCTTCTCATTCATTTTGACAGTGCAGATGCATTATTGGTAGGTGTTATTCTTAAACACCATGAATGCTCTCTCCAAAGAGTATCATTTTCACATCTGAGGAAACACAATAGTTACCCATAGAGGTATGCATAGATGTTGATGTGTCAGTGACCATGAATCGTGTATCTTTATAAAAAGTGCTGCTGGAGTGAAAGACATGACCTGGTGGGAAGTTACACCCTAGTGTCTGGCAACACACATTTAGAGCTAAAGAATCTTTAAAACTGATTTTGAAAAAGTTTCTGAGCTTCATGCTTAAGGGGTCTCAAGTTTCTTTTAAAGGAACAATTAAGACATTCCAATTTCTTAGACAATAAAAGCCTTACCCTGATTGAAAGCTATTCAGCATTGATAATTGGACACAAAATGATTTTCTGATGCCCTCTGTGGACAGCCATCTGTCACAAAATCATTTACTGTCTTTGGAAACTCTTTTGGTTGGACTCAAAGCCTTGCATGTTCTTCCCTTAGAAACTTTATTAGCAGGGTTGCTAAAAGAGAAGTTGGAACGTTCACGCATGCAGACCATTGGTTTTATTTGCCTTAAGATATATTTACTTCTTAGACACCAATTCATTTTCCTGCCGCTTCTTAGGATTTGATGCCAAGTGGCCATTAATGAAGTAGGACACAGTGGAGGTAGAGAGTACATTTTTGAAATGCCTCTTTCAGTGAGGAAGCTTAAGAGAAGGAAGAAAAAAAGAAAAGGAAGATAATTACTACATGTAAAAATGCATGACCCATGCAAAATGGTGCAAAGCCTCTGTGTGCTGTTTCTCCTTTCGTGTTTACTCCTCCCACAAAGAAATTATACGTAAGGAAATTCCCTGGCCAAGCGTTATTGTCCACGCTAGGGATGTGGGAGCGGAGTTGGCAGAGTGCTTGCCTGGCTTACATGAAACCCTGGGTTTGATCCCAGCACAGCATAAAGCAGGTGTGGTAGCACATTCCTGTCATCTAGTGGAGGCAGGAGGATCAGAATGATCAGGGTTATCCTTGGCTACATAACAAATATGAAGCTAATTTGGGCTACATAAGACTTTTTTTTTTTTAAAGCAATTGTCTTTGATCTCCCTAGAAGTATAAGAAACTGCTATGATATTTGCATTAAAGTGTGTGTGTGTGTGTGTGTGTGTGTGTGTGTGTGTGTGTGTGGTGTGTGGTGTGTGTGTGTGTGTGTGTGTTTGTGTGGTGTGTGTGTGTGGTGTGTGTGGTGTGTGTGTATGTGTGGTGTGGTGTGTGTGTGTGTGTGTATGGGGGCAGGTCTTTATTTTCATTAATTTAATAAGTTTGATTCATTGGCTCACAGCATAGATTAACATACTTGATGATGGTTAAGTCTAACCCAATTCTCATGTTTGGGGTGATGTTGCAGAAAGATCTTTAAGGCTCAGTTAAAGAAGTAAGATATGGGAAGAGTTAGGAAACTGTACCTTAGACACTTCCTCTGCTAGAGCTTTTTGTATGAATATTGGATAATGTTACTAGTGAGATCTGAAGACAGGATTTTGCTGGACTTCAGAGTGTGAGTCTAGCTTGTAGCTGCAGGTGAGAGCAAAATCATCTGTGTTCCATGGTAGGAGTGTATTGGTCATATATATTTTCTAGCCAGTATTTGTCTTTTTTTTTTTTTTCAGCAAACTGACCACATAGTATGGAGACTAAAATCAGAAAATATGCTTGCTTCTCCATGAGATCCTTTCTTTTTACTTCTCTCCAAATCTTAGCTGATAAACTATGTCAAAGTGGCCAGTTCAGGCCAGAATGATTTCTCCAATGGTGCTGGGTTCTGCTCAGCCCTTCTTTTTCTTAGAGAGGCACTATAAATGATTGACATTGGATAAAAAGTAATATCTACAAAACAAAGTAATTAAAAACTTTATCTTGGCTCAGTCTTAGGCAAACAATTTCCTCTGTGGTAGATGCACAGAAAGAAATCATTGACCTCTCACAGTTAAGCATTGCTCTGAGTCTGGGCTTCGGAAAGTAAGATTAAAAAAGATGACCAGTGAAGAATGTGATGTGATCAGCAGACCTCTGCATCTACACAGCTTTAATACACTGTCGCCAGCTTCTCTGACTCTTAAAAGCTGACCAGGTGTTTTGTCACTTGAAGTCAATTTGATAGCTATTTCCAAAATACAAAATTTGCTAAGAACTTGGTTCATTACCATGCCCTCTCTTTTCCCCTTTTAAAGACAACCTATCTAGCAAAGGTTTAATGGCAAGGACTGTTAAAATTAATATCGATTTATCAGTTCCCAGAAGCAAAGTGAGTCATCACCACAGACAGATCAGAAGAAATGAATCTGTGATTGTAGCTGTGAAGTGCTCACATGCAAAGTTTTGCCGTGGGGGAGGGGATCTTACTGCCTCCCTTCCTTAGATATGGACTCTCCTTTTCAATGACTTTTTTTTAAAATCTATTTTCACCAGTGAAGAAATTCCCTGTGATCACCACTTGACATTTGTCATGTGTGGAGCTCTTCCTTTAAGTATTGCTTGTATGAAGTGTGCGGACCTTTACAAAGTGAAAAAAAAAATTATGCCCCCAACATCCCAGAAGAAAATTTCACGTGTCGTTTGTCATCTGAAGCCGTAGTTCTTTTGTTCACTAGCAGGATGGCGATGGAGACTCGGGGTTCACTTGTCTAGAGATTCGGAGGCTGGCGGCTCCTGAAAAGGACTATTACTGCACAGTAGGCGGTTTCCTGGGAAAAACCCTTTTCTCCTTGCCTCTCAGTTAAATTACAGTTTGCCTTTTTCTTTAAGAAGTTCATTCACAGAGGCTGCAACTTTTCTGTTGAGGGTTTACTCAAACTTGGGGACAGACGGCACCTGGGTGCCTTTGTGGCTCAGTGGAGGGGTCTCTGGCTTTCTAAGTCATGTGAGGCTTTCCTTTCTTTGGTCAGTGATGTGGTTATTTCACCACCTGCCGCCACCCATCCACCCACCCAAACAACCAGTTAACCAACCCAAACAACAAAAACTCAATACACCCATACTTTGGCAGGAGACTTGGTGAGTGGTGATCAGTCCCTGAAACTGGGAGGTGGGAGGAAAGACATTCAGGCCTCAGGGTGGGGGGAAATTCACAAAGTAGGTTTTCGTGTTTTTGCTTGTGACTTTCAGTTTGATGACCCTGCAGAGAGGTTTGCTGGGTGGGATCAAGAAGTCCTCAGTTTCTCGGCAGAGACTCTGGAAGAGTGTTCTTTGGCTTGAGTGATTCAGTACTAATGTCATAGGAACCATAGTTTTGTCTGTGTATCATTATGCAAATTGTATTTGTGTTCTTCATGCGTAGGAGACACCACAGTGGTGGAGGATTTTTTTTGCTTAACTTTGGGTTCCTTTATCTCCACATCATGATTACGGTTACCTCTTTGTCTCCATCTCAGTTATCTTGGGGATGCTGGTTGACAAGGGAACCAGGGTAATGGTGTCATTCAGAATTACTTACAGTTCACATCAGTCTCTTATCTAATCATGATAAGCTTCTGAATCACTTTGTTGGCTCATAATCTACCATATAACATATAATCACAACATTTAGGTTTCTCCATCATCCACTAATTCATTTAGACATCTGCATTAGTTGACATGCCCCTCATTCTAGCAAGACACAGGTTCTTTTATTGAGAATGTAGGTGGGCGTTTGAATTTTTTCTTTGGTTTTCATATTTTGTTGTGTGTATGCTTGTGTATTTACAGGTGTATGTGCACATGTGTGCATGTGTGTGGAAGTCAGAGAGCAGCCTCAGATTCCATTTTTCGGGTGCTGACCAACATTTTTTTTTTTGACACAGAAGTCTCTCACTGGCCCCAAATTTGCCAAGAAGGCCTCCGAGGAAGGCTAGTTAACACTAGGGATATACCGTCTGTCTCCCTGGCACTGGGATTACAAGTGTATGCCATCACACCTAGTTGATGTTGTTGTTGTTTTTAATGGGAGTTCTCGTCATTTAACTTGGGTCCCCACACTTTCAAAGCAAATACTTTACCAACTGAGGTATCTCCCCATCCTCAAAAATTTAAATTTGAAATCAGCAATCAAGTAGAAGGTTGTGATTTTCATTGCTGAAGGTTGTGTTGGAACATACATTTAGATGTATTTGCAGCTTGTTTGGGACCTGGCGACTGTCTTTGACATTGAGTACTACTAATACATAATTTGAGATCAGCAGGGATCTAGTGAAACACACAGATTCTATCTTTTATGCAGTGTGGGTATGAAAGGCCATATAGGAGGAGAATGTTTTCTTCCTCTGTGACGCTCCCGGGACCCCCAAACAGAGTGCTTGTAGGCTTCTCTTCTATAAAGTGCCTGCTCCTTCATGTGCTTTGGTGAGACAAGTTTTCACTCATGTGCTCCTCCAACAGGCATTTATCAAATATCTTCTATGTGCATGACACTAGTCTGGTTCCTATGAAAGCTTTAAAAAAGAGCACTACCCTTAGGTCAATTATGAATAGTATTCTATGCACACTAACTTATTATTGTGGAAACAACTATAAACTACAGATGGGAGGAAAAAGATTTTTCAATTTGCAGAGACAAAAGCTGTGTAGATGGTCCCTAGAAGATGTTAGAGAAAGATTACATTGTCAAGTGTCCTGGCATGTTTGGATGCCTTTAGAGGGGTCTTGTCTTAATTTATCCAAGCTAATTTCTTTTGTGCCCTAATAAAGGACTCTTGCCTCAAATACCCTTCCGTGTGTCACACTCCTGCACCCCCTAATGACCTCACTGAGGCTGTACTCCCTGTGATTACCACCCCCCAGCCCTGCTCTTCTGGATCTACTGTTGGTCACACTAGTTTTTTTGTGGAAGACTCACTTCCTTGAGGAAACTTCTGCCTTTACTGTGGACTTGTAGAGGTGGTCCAATGGTAATATAGCTCACTTTAACACACGTTTATTAGACCTCTCGTATGTTCACCCCTCATGGCGTCTAAGGAAACAGAAGGGAAGGCCAAGAAGCACAGACACACAGCACACAAAACCTGCCAACATCAGAGGTTCTCTCTGTTTTCAGGAACTCAGCAATTTAGTTGAGAAACTGTACAGTAGGATACAACATCTGGAAACAGGTACATGATGACAGTTGGCATTCCTCTACCTTACCACATGGTGCTATATGATGCTTGTACTATCCTCATAGTCTGGAATACCCCTTCTATCTGTCACTTGAAGGTTTTTCTTGAGACCCCCAATATCAAAACAAGTGACTTCTCTTTAGAGTTCCTAAAAATGTTATTGTGGATTAATAACATCTTTTTTAGCATACCAGACTATAAGCTCTTTGGAACAGGCTCTTCTTGTCTCATTCATTCATGTAAACTTGGTGTTGGGTACAATCCTGGAAACACGTAGGAACTAATCAAATATTTGTTGAAAAAGGAAATGAACATGCAAGTCTCAAAATGGAGAAGCATGCAACACTCTGTCAAGATTAGTGTAGGAGTTGGGAGTGGTACCTCATACCTGTAGTCCCAAATCCCAGTACTCAGGAATCCGAATACTCAGGAAGAGTACCATGAGCTTTGGGCTAGTGTGGGTTACACAGTAACTTTCAGGCCAGCCTAGGTACAGTATGACACCTTGCCTCAACACCCCCACCCCCAACAACAAATTAATGTAGGATGGCAAGTCATTATAAAGAGTTGGGAATTGATGCTATTGGTAGGTAGGATTATAATAAATGGTGTTATTGATGAAAACTGTTAGCTAACATTTAGTCTACACTTACATTGTAGACATTGTTCTACTTGGTTTTCCATTATTTAAGTCATTCAAACTCCCCCCAAATCCTATGAGGTAGTTACCATAATTATATTAATTTATAGATGGGAAAACTGAAATGCCAAGTAGGTACAACTAGCTTGCCATCACACAGCTATGAAATATGTGAAAATCCAGGGCATTGTTTCAGAGTTTATATTCTTTCCAGGGTTATGTTGCTCGAGAAAGAAGGAGTATTAATAAGGAAACAAAATCAGGAATATGGCTCCATGGTCTGGGAAGCCAGACCTGGAGGTCTAGGGAGGTAGGGTACAACCAGGTTAAATAAAGGGCTGAGTACGGATAGAAATGTTGAGACTTGATTTTCAAGGTGTCTTGAAGCAGTTGGAGTGACTAAGAAGAACACACTTCGAAATGCTTATCTGTGACATGGAGCAGAAGGCTCAGGAGAGGCAGGCCAATTAAACGGAGCAGGAAAATGGAGCTGCATAGAGTCTGGGGGAATTCCTCTGGTTAAGAGTGTGGCTGGGTTGCCGGGCGATGGTGGCACACGCCTTTAATCCCAGCACTCGGGAGGCAGAGCCAGGCGGATCTCTGTGAGTTCGAGGCCAGCCTGGGCTACCAAGTGAGTTCCAGGAAAGGCGCAAAGCTACACAGAGAAACCCTGTCTCAAAAAAAAAACCAAAAAAAAAAAAAAAAGAGTGTGGCTGGGCTCAGCTTCAGCTCCTGGCTGAGAACAGGGTTACCAAGTTCAAACCAACATCATGGGCAGGCTTCCAGTTTCCAGTTAGGAACATTAATCTTAGCATCTCTCTCTCTCTCTCTCTCTCTCTCTCTCTCTCTCTCTCTCTCTCTCTCTCTCTCTCTCTCTCTCTCTCTCTCTCTCTGTTTTGAATAAGGGCATGGCTGCTTGATCTAGACTTTGGGAAGATCAAGCCTTTTTTGTTTTTTGTTTCTCTTTTCTTTCTTTCTTCCTCTTCCTATTCTACCCTCAACTCAAAATGTAAAGCTAAGGATTTCTCAAGGTAGGGAGATGTGATTAGAAGTTTTAGTTTGTCATATCATGATATACATAGGTACCAGTTTGCTCATCCAATACATTGGTTTAGAGGACGTGCACGTGCGCGCGCGCGTGCGCGCGTGCGCGCGCGCACACACACACACACACACACACACACACACACACACGCACATACCCACATACTCATGCACCCACACACTCATGCACCCATGCACTCATGCACGCATGCACATGCAGAGAATTGCAAGCCAGATATCTCTGCAATTTCTTAGATCTGTTATTTAGGACCTTAGATGCTAATGTGCTGAGACATGACTGCAGGGTTTGGGGAAGCAATATTGCCATTGCTGAACCTTGTTTTCCAGTGTAAAGTTATGGTCCAAAACAGTAATTATTTCCACCTACCCAGAAGAGCCTGTGGATGCCACAGTGACCTTGAGCAAACTCTTCAAAGGTATAAGACTTACAGAGACCAGAGCAGAGAAATGTTCTGCTGTCTTCTTCACATAGGTGATTCGAATAAGAGCTCAGGATGATGATGATGGCTCAGGACTCCCCAGATCTGGCCATTAGATTAAAACACACATGTAGAAAACAACATATGAAGGTAGCCAGATTAGGGCAATCACCCTAACTTAATCTGTGTAATCTTCTCATTTCTGAATTTATACAATAAAGTGATTAAAAATATTACATTGATGTAAGTAATTCCTTTATATCTGTGTTTTTTCTTTGATTTAAAAATTGAATTATTGTCAAAATGTTTGTGTAGAAAGTGAATAAATGTTACCTACTCTTTGGGTCCTAGGATAATACAACTTGACTTTTGTGACTGATTCAGTGGTATTTGGTATGATACCACTTCCATGTAATTAAATTGCTCTGCTGTGCTGTCCTCCTGGCTCCAGGGCATGAGAGGACAATGGTTGCCCCGTGAATGGCAGGTGACATTGTTCTCAGGCTTATGAGGTTGTATATTTAGGAGTTTCAGTTCTGTAGTGGCATCCCTGAGAGGTGGTGATGGATGATACAGGACGAGGCAACGACTTTCTAGACATCTTAAAATGATCACTCACCCCAACACCGGTGACCTAAGTACATGTCAGCCCCTAAGCAGCTTCCTTAAACTCTGGTCCTATCCTGTTTCCTTCCTGATCTTCCTTCTAGGAGGCTTTATCTACCCTTCAAGCCTAACATTTCTGAAACAATCCATCAGTTTCTTTTCTCCAAATAGAGTTTGTTTATTAACTTAACCAATTTTGTCAATGGCGCCTCTTTTCTTGCTCTTAGCCGGCCTTGAACTCATGTCAGTTTCCACTCCTGCTCACTGTCTATGAGTCCAGACCAGTGCTTGGCTCATCCCTTTCACCCCAGCTTCCACTTTGCAGCTCAGGCCCTACCAGCTCATGTCTATGTTAGGGCAGCAGTCTCTGAATTGTCTATGTTAGGGCAACAGTCTCTGAATTGTTCTTAACCCAACTGTGAACTAATGCCTTCCTGACTGCTGGGCTAACTCTCCCCAGGAGGCTCCCTTCTCACTTAGCTGTAGAGAATCTCCGTTTCCCTTTCTGGTAAAATCTGTGTGCTTTTTCTTGTCATTAAAGGTCCCTCATGATTGGTATAGACATCTTACCTGTTTCTTCCTTAAATAATTAAAATTCTTTGCTACTTCTAATAGACACTTGCAATAAGATCATTTCCTTAATCTTACCCTATCTAAATTTGCTGTAGACTTCATGATCCAGCTAAAGGCTGTTCTGTATAGAAAGAAGCCTCCAGAGTCATTCCATCTGTGACCAGAGCCTTTTACTTGTGACTGTCAGTGACTCTCTATGGGGTTCATGCACCATCCATAGGTTTGGAGCACAACTGTGTACCTAACCGGATTTCTCTTACATCTTCCCATCTCCAAAGAACCAAACACGTTAGAGCCTATTACCCATTACTTATTTGCTGAATAAAAGATTTTGTCATGTAAGAATTCAGTATACCAGAGAACAATTTTCTGACTAATCAAAATTTGTTTCAGAGTATATACATTAATTATTCTGGAACTTGTTCTATCTTAGAAATGAATGCTTTATGTCTCAGTGCTTTTTGGTACCAAACTATCTGACCTCTGAGTTACTTTCTGACAACTGCATTCAGGACAACAAAATTTTAAAGAGGCCAAGACAAGTGTCTCTACATTGTTGTGTTTGCCTGTATAAGAACATAGGTCAGAGTTAGGGGTATGGCTTAGATCAATGATGGTCTAAAGTAACTCATTTAGTAAATTCATTCACCAGGCTTCTATTATTGTTTTCATTGCCACCTATAATCATTTGCTATTGTTTGAGTTGAGTGATATTTAAGTTTTGTTTAAAAATCTTATGTTCTATTGATAAGAGTTAGTGTCCCTGATAGAGTTGATAGGTACGCCATACACAGGCTTGGACAAGCTTAGTTGGTTAGAAGCTATGCTTTGTCCCAGTGGCCTCTGCTACACTGCTGTTTCCTTCTAGCTCTGGAACCCCGCTCTTCAGATCTAAGAGTGGTCACAGCTGTGCCGCTCCACGCCACAGGTGTTCCCTGCTCCCAAGGGGTTCTGCTCTCCACACCTTGAACGGTGCATCTTTTACAAACAAGCCCACCTACTGGCGCCCATAACTGAATAGACCATCTATTTTCTGTTGGAATCCTGAAGGAGACAACATACAAACCTGTATATCACACTGTTAAAATTCTTCTTCTCTTGGAAATTCTTTACTTATACCATGATTTGTTATGAAACAAAAATGAGGAGGCTTTCAAGAAAATAGTCAATGGGAAATGAGAGAAAATGACCATAGTTATTTTGAAACTTTGACTTGCATTAATTTTTTTTTAAAAAATATGAGTTTCAGAGTCTGGGGTCATCCAAAGCAGTGTAGGTCATTAATAGTTTTGTGTTACCATTTTAGTAGACCAAGGAGTATGATGAATGGTATTGTAGTCTGGTGGGCATTTGTGCTTTCTTTCTTGACATTTGAATAAAGCTTAGCTTTGAGCTAGAGTTACTGATCCAGGGGCTGTTGAGGCCACAGCTCGACTTAGAGTTTCCAGAGTAAATTCTGGATTGGCTCTTCAGAGAGCCTGTGTGTGCCTGATAGAGTCTGGAACAAAGCAGGTAGTCAGGGGCCTAGAAGTTGAAGGACATCCTAGTCCCAAACAGGAAATCAACCCAGGGGGAAGTTACAGTAACTTAATAGGCTCTGTGGCCAGAACAGAGGTGTTCTCTGCCAGGGCAGCCAAAGGCACCTTCACAGCTGGCTCACAAACACCAGAGTGCAATATGGTCGAAGGTAGAAAACCATTTTTTTGCTTTTTCATTCCATACATAACATGTTACTAACACAACATATTCTGTTCAATTAGAATTTTTAAAAAAGCATCAGAATTAGGAAGCTATGACTTCATTTCTTCAAATGTAACAGAAACGTTGTGATGGGAATAAATGGAATCCATCAGAATTCCTAGAAGAAAAATCAGTTTCTAACTGTATGCATTATAGCTTTCTAGTACCTTCTTTAGCTTCCCAGGTGCATCCTTCAATCTTGAGTCCCACCAGTCTTGGTGGGCCATTTTATTTCACTACGATGCTTATGATGTAAAAAAGAAAAGATAGAATATTATAAAACTAGATGTGATTAAAACTGTAATTTTTCAGTTAAGGATTCAGCCTTTAGAAGTTGAACTGAAAAGTGACTTTATGAGCTGACTGGCATCCTTTTGCACCTGGGGCCAAACTGAGATAGGAGAGCTGCCGTGGATAATCACCACTTATGAAATGGAAATTATTTGTGAGAGACATTTTGTATTATAATACTGTCTGTAGGTCTTGCCTGAGACTCATCTATGACTTTTAGACAGTCTCTCAAATTGTGAGCAAACTCTTCGTGAGTAGTTATCCCTCGTTATCTTGGAACATGTTCCCATGTTCCAGACCCTCAGGAGACACTGGAAACCTCAGGTAAACAAACTGTAAACGAATCTTCCCACCTTCACCAAGCCCGCCATGCACCGTGACTACAGCTTTTACAGTTGGAGGTATAGCACCAAACTAGCATGACTTTCCCTCAGCGTATGACCTCAGCATCCCCAGCATGTGGTGTTTTCCTCTCTTTAATAAGTGTAGGAGTCTTGCCAGAATCACCCTCCTTACACCGGAGGCCGTTGTGAAGTAAAATAATGGTTGATTGAACAAAAGCAGGGAGATGCCTAGTGGTTGATCTGATACTGTAGGGAGCGATTACGTGGCTAGCTGGTGGGCGTGGTGGAAGTACAGGCACTGTAGAACCACTGAGCAAAGAGATAATGACATTAGATTTCACCACCCTTCCCAGAATGATGCAAATTCAAATTTATAAGTTGTTTATATCTAAAATTTCCCATTTAATATTTTGGGTCTATAGTTGACTTTGGGTAACCAAGACTACAGAAAGGAAAGTCATAGACAAGGAAGAACTAGTTGGAAACATACTTCCTTTTAATATGAACACAAAATCAACTCAATCTTGTTGAATGAACAAAGTTGTATTTTTTCCCTCTTTATTCATGATTGAAAACATCAGTCTTTATACCTACACAAATAAATTACACATTAGCTTTTCAGTTATTTGTGTGACCTTGTTAAAAAAAAAAAGTCATTTATTGCTTTTGTTTTCAATAACCTTTTCTATAAAATAAGGGATTGGCTTTAGATAATCTTCAGTTCTTTCCAGCTAAGTATTTTTGCATATAGTACTCCATTGAAATGATGGAGAAAATGATATTTGCTTTGGTCCAGGCCTCCTCCCATTCAATTTACCCAGTACTCAAATGCAGTCTCACTGGCTCTCACTTGAAACCCCAAGTACCGGCTTCTTCATCAAGTTCAGCCTCGAGAGGATGTAGAACCAAGCACTGAAATTGTGTTAGAATTTTGACGTAGTGTGGCCGAGGGAGAAGAACAATAGATCAAGATCTGTTGGAAGGCTCAAATTCAAGTCTCAGAGGTCACTTATTCGTCCCGAACTTTGGACTCTTTGAAATCCTTTTGCAGCCTCATGAATTCTAAGCCAATACCTTCCCCACAATGTACTTTACACTTCATACTCTGTAAATATAAAATTTAGCTTAGCTGAAAGGGGTGTGCGCATGCTCAACCTTTTAAGGCCAAGGTTCTTTGATGTTAGGAGCTGCACCTTAGAGATGGTTCTCCACAGCACCTGTGCAGAGGTTGGCTTGGTTCCTAAATATAGTAATTGACCCACTTAGAATTGATGAGAAGGAAAAAAGTTGCTTTTGTAAGCACCCCCTTCTCTTGGAAACACAATCAATGTTCAACCTTCCAGAAGCCGGTTCTACCACAAGTTTCACAGACTATCTCTGGGAAATCTGGTTCTCACAGCCTTGCCCATGGGCTGCAGATAAGTGCCTTCTCATCTTCTGCTCTTGCTCTTCGGGTCCCGTTGTTGAGCGGGAGTTGTGAGGGAAAGAGTTTTGAGGTTACTGCTTCCTGTCTCCACACCTTGAGCTGCTAGGAGAGGCTTTGAAAAGCAAAGCACTAAATTCATCATCAAAACAACCCACCGATTAGCAGAGACACCCCAGCAAAGGCGGTCTTTCACTGCTTCAGGCAAATGCAGTTGGGAGGCTGTCAATGTTTCTAGTAGGTAGAACCTAGGTAAACTACCCCCAAGAAGGAAAATGGAATCAAGTATTTGCAGAGGGAATAGAAAGGTCATTCCCAGCATGATTTGGAAAACAGCAAATCTTCAGACAGAAACCAGTATTGGAAAGCTGAATGTATCTCTAGCTTCTTCTAAGCCAGTGGTTCTCAATCTTTCTAATGCTGTCACCCTTGAATACAGTTCCTCAGGTTGTGGTGACCCCAAACCATAAAACTATTTTTATTCCTACTTCATAACTGTAATTCTGCTACTGTTATGAATTGTAACGTAAATATCTGTCTGATCTGCAGGATAGCTGATATGCAACCCCACAGGGGTCAAGACCCACAGGTTGAGAACTATTGTTCTAAGCCTCCGTATATCCTTAAATTTTATAGTATTCCCTTAAATTATTTGAAATGCTGCAGATTCCCAGACACTCAAAAACAAACAATCAAAACAACAACAAAAGCAATACATAGCCAAGCTGACCACCATCACTTGATTTGGTTTATCTGTGTCTTTGTGTTCTACTGCTGTGGAGTGAGGGGTGTGTCTTCTCACACATGCTCCCTTTTAAGGGAAATTAAAAGAAGCTAGAAGTATCGTATGTTCTAGGTACCACAATGATCACACATTTAGGATGACCGTATGCCAACATCATTTAGGATGACTGTAATCTTCCTCTAATCCCAGACATAAACTCGGTGTGTCTCCAGAGCAGATGTGGATTCTGGTCCTGTCAGACAGCTTCTTATGTGGACTTTTCTGAATCGTTGGAATAAATTAAGGTGGGACCAAATCCTAGAAAGGGTATTAACATTAAAAAAAAAAAAAGAGGTTTTATCAGCTTGAATTCTAAGCTAGGAAGCTGTTAGCCACTTATCAGCATAAAATAAGAAATTACCTCAAATATAGTATTTCTCTTAAAGCCTCAGCTCATTTAAAAAATTATCCATTGACACAAAAGAGTAAACGTGTAAACAGATAAATCGCCCATCTTTTCATAGCTGTTTCCAAACTCTCAACAAAATCTGGCATAGTCGCAAAATGAAGTATTTTCCCCTTTTCTTGCTCAGTGGCCACTTGTGTCATCAGAAAAGTGACATGTCACAGACAGTCTTGACACAGGGGCCGTTGAATTTTTGGTGAGAACGTTCTAGATTTGTAATCTGAGGTCAAATGGGCTCAGAAGAAATCAGACAACCCCAACCACGCTGAGGCTTGAACTCAGAGGCCCCATGACGGGAAGGAGAAAAAGCTACCTTCTAGTTATTATATTACTCCTTGTGAAGAAAAACCGTTTCAGAGAGTGACTGTGGCCTCTTCCTTCTGAAAGTTTCCATCCTGTGTCATGACCCCCGAGGGTCATGCAAACCTGTCTTCTTTATAGCCTGCATGTCCAAACTTGGCTTTGGTTTTGGATCTGTCTACTCTGGCCATGCAATGAGGTAGAAATGAGTGGAGAAGAGGTGTGGGCCCAAAGAAAAATAGCTACTTGTTCCTTGGTCTGTGTGACTGAGGAAGTCATTTTCAACTCTTCCTTTTCTCTTTAACCACACCTAAATTACTGTCAAGTTATGTAAGTGTTAGCCTGTAAACATTTCTCATTTCACCTCTGACCCAGAAGACAGCTCAATCTTGCCTCCTCTCCATGCCTTCACTCTTGAACACTCCAAAGAACCACTTGCATTCTTGTTAAAGTGGTCTACACACATGAAAAAGTTGTGCATGTCTACTTTTCTGCTTAAAAGCCTTCACTAGGTCTCCATCACTGGCAAGAGAGGGACCAAGGTCTCTGATGTGGTAAGCAGCGCCTGCTTTTCCGATCTTGTCTCTCCTAACCCTTGGCCAGAAAGAATGGAGGAGCTGGAATTCCCTCCAGAGTGCCGCACTCGTTCTCAATTCCTATTTTCTTTGCTGTTTTCCCTCTTTTCTCCCCACTCCTCACTTCTCCAACTGACTGTTACTCTCAACAGGCGCACACTGACCTCGTCCCCTCAGCGGGACGATACGTCTTAGCCAGGCTAACTTTTTACTTGATAAACATTTGTCCATCGATGTGGGCATCATCCTTTACCTCTCAGACCAGCAGTCTTCATGTGTAGGGAATCGGCGATTGGTTCTTCAATTGCTCCCAGAACCTGCAGGTCACTGTCTACTGTCTCAAAATTAGCTGGCTGTTTATACATTTTCTTCCTTACTAAACTGTGAACTGCCCAAGGAATTCATGTTTAGGAAATCAGTTTTCTCTCGGATATGTGAGTCTTGGGAAGATGTCACCTGCTGAATCAGACAGGGATCACTAAATGAACGCTGGAGTCTGGATGCTGGGGCCACACCTTTCCCTTATGGCTCCTCCCTCTCAACTCCCACACAGATGTTCATAGTAGCATTGTTCACAATAGTCAATGTTGAGTGGAAATGCAAAATGTACTATATCTACACAATAGTCTATTATCTACCCAGAGAATAAAGTTCTGATACTTGATAATGACACGGATGAAACTTGAAAATTGTCCTGGGAAAGAAGCCAGATACAAAACGACACACATACTGTGTTTCCATGCATGTGACATGTCCTGAGCGGGCAAGTAAAGACAAGAAGTAAATGAGTGGTCGCCAGAGGCTGGAGAGAGAGGGGGGGGAGGGAGGGAGGGAGGGAAGGAGGGAGGGAGGGAGGGGGAGAGAGAGAATAGAGAATGATGGGAAGTGACAGCTAATGGGCATGACGTTTCTGTTTCATGTAATGAAAATATTTTACAAACAGATAGTTGTGGGATACTCACAACTTCCAGAGTATTACTCTTTAAAAGGAGAACTTTATAGTGTGTGAGTTATACTTTAGTAAGGTTATTCCAAAATCCGATATCAACACTAACCCCATCTTAACTTATGCCAAACATATCAGAATTTCTGGGAGCAAGAGGCATGGATATGGGTTTTCTTTTAATGTTCTTGATGTATAGAAATACTGAGAATTATATAGAAGACAAAAGCAATTAGAGGTTTAATGCTGTGTAGCTACTTTCTACCACAAACAAACAAACAAACAAACAACCCCTCCACCTATGTACATGAATTCAATCCCAGCTTAAATGACAAATTTTATTTTTAACAACTTCTGATTCTAGCTGGCTTTGGGGTACAAATAACTTTTTAAAAATTATAAACGGGGCTGAAGAGATTGCTCAGCTGTTAAGGCTAGGCTCACAACCAAAAAATAAATCATAACTAGGTAATTATTAGCATGCCCCCAGCAAGAATTGTTTTTATTTATATTAAATTTCTTCCACAGACAAACAGAAATTCTTTTAATTCTAAAAAATTGAGGTTATGCTTCAGAAAACGGTTGTAGGGTCTTTGATCTGTGACGCTGATTCTCCTTGCTTAAGCGGTCAGCTATTTATGTGGTGTGGCATTTGGTTTCAGTTCTGGTTTTATTCACCATGTCTTCAATGACTCTAGATGAACCATTCATGTTTCTAGACATCATTCAGACATTCCCCCTCCCCTCACAAAGGAATATATAGGCATGGTGGCCCACACTTTTCATTCCAGCTCTCAGGAGGCAGAGGTAGGTGAAGCTGTGAGTTCTAGGCCAGCCTGGTCTGTGTAGTGAGTTCTAAGTCAGCCAGGTTTACAGAGTGAGAACCCTTTTTTTTTTGTTTGCTTGTTTGTTTGTATTTTTGTTGTTGTTGTTTTGTATTATTTTCTTTGTTTGCTTGTTTGTTTGTTTAGAAAAAGAATATAGAGCTAAACATATGGTAAGTACCTGTTGTAAACCCTGATCCCAGGTGGAAAGGAGAGAACTAACTCCTGCAAGTTACCCTCTGACTTCTGCTTGTGTGCTGTGGTGTACACACACACACACACACACACACACACACACACACACACACACTTAAAATTGTAATAATCACTTTTTTTAAAAGGGACTATTTTTGTGTTCTGGGGAGCATATTTTGTGAAATGGGGATGCACTGGAAAAAAACGATATCAATGTGGTCTCCTCCCTAATGGAGTTGATAATGTAGTTTCACTTTGCTTTTGAAGTGAGAAATTGAACAGACGATATCCAGCTTTTGGATTGTTTATTGCATAAAGGTAGAACTCTTCTTGGTTTAAGAGAGTGGACATGCAAGTCTCTTGGGAGGCTGTTCTCTAAACTTGCTGTGGAAGAGAAATGAAAGCCAACACTTGGAGCTACAGATCTCCTCACCTCTTTATCCCGCTCTTGGGTTGGTCAACAAGCAATGCCAAAGTGTTTTGAAACTTTTAAATTCCTTTATAGAAACCTGCCACCCAACTGAAAGCAAATTCGTGTGGGCACCAGTGCCAGGCTGCTTCCAAACATATCACTTAATCAGAGAGTCAGCCTCAGGCCTGATTAACATCTTAGGAATCTCAATTTGATTCAAAAATTCCTAGTGCATAGTTCTGGTGCTCCGTGCTGGCAGAAGGTCACCTTTTGCCTTCCAGGTGGAAACACGCTCTATTTTCCCATTCAAAAAAGGATGCCAACACTATTGAAACAAACTTCAAAACTTTTGCTGATGTTATCACTCCAAGAAGAGCTATTATTGTATCTTTGTCTGCCAAGAGACTAACTTTGTTAGAGATCTGTTCAGTTGGCTAATTCATTCCTTCTGATTTCAGGACAACAGAATTATTACTCTGATACCCCTAACTACTTTGTTTCCCCCTCAGAAAACAAGATTTTGGTCAAGCAGTCCCCCAAGCTTGTGGTGGATAACAGCAAAGTCGCCCTCAGCTGCAGATATTCACATAACCTTCTCCCAAAGGAGTTCCGCGCGTCCCTGTATAAGGGAGTCAACAGCGATGTGGAAGTCTGCCTTGTGCATGGGAACTTCTCCTCCCAGCTTCAGTTTCACTCAAACGTGGGGTTCGACTGTGACGGGAAACTGGACAACGAAACAGTGACATTCTACCTCCGGAATCTGCACGTTAACCAAACAGATATTTACTTCTGCAGAATCGAGATCCTGTACCCTCCTCCTTACCTAGACAATGAGAAGAGCAATGGGACTATTATTCACGTGAAAGGTAACATGTGACTGACTGTCCTTGTGTTTGGTAATGCTGACATTGAGGTTGGGGCAAGGGGTGAGGCCAGAACACACACCAGTGATCTGAGACTCAGAGACAAATCATGTCTAAGCCTGTTTTCCTTTTCCTTTAGAAATAATTCCAGCTTGTATTTTCAATGCCTGTACCTTTCCTCACTGACATGTGGAAGAGAGAGGGAAGGAGTTATAGTCCGTGGGAAGGAACAGAGCCTATAATATTATTCTCGAGTCAAATAGGTCATGTCAGGAAAAAGTTTACTATTAAAATGCAAGTCTGCTGTTTGTTTTTATGCCTTTTGGCTGAGATCACGTATAAAATTGAGCATAGAGTCCACTAAGATGAAGCATAGCCCGATGGATCAGGGCTCAGGAAGAATGAGTTGAATATCAAATTAATTCTCTCTTTTTTCTTTTGTGGTCCATGGTCTTCCTCCATTAACTTTCTCCTCATTTTCCAAAACATAGAAAGGATGCTATAGAAAGGAACTAGAAATTTAGGGGACATTAATTTGTGATCTTGAGTAAGTTAATAGTCCCAAACTCAATATGATTAAGCAGTACTCATGAATCAGTAGCAATAAGTGTTTATGTTTATGTTGAGATGATGTTCTGTCTAAACATTATTGAGAAAAATAATGGGATTCCCAAACTCAGGATACAGTTATTGGCATTAACATATAAAACCAAGAGAGGCCAGGTAGATTTTTTTGTATGTGCCTATATTGTAACTCTTCTTTCCCACAGAGTGATAAATAAGAAAAGTATGCTCCACTTCATATTCAATTCTAGCACAATTACAATAAATGCATTTTCTTTTATGGCAGAGCAAAGCGGTCCTTGAGAAAAATCAAATACCAAACAAGGAAAGAATTGTTATCTTAATATGGCAGAGTAGCTTTTGTGTTCTGGCAAAGACAGAGGCAATTAATGTGAGAACTCAGATTTCTAATATCAGTAATGCTCAGGCAAAATATTTTGATTGGATTAAGTCAAAGGGTCAAAAAGATATCCTATTTTGGAAGCCAAGAACAAAGCATTTTTTTCCATATAAATGATATATTACTTAGGCAAGTAATTTATATGTGTGCATACACATATATGCATTCAAGAGAACTGGAAAATATACAGTGATTCTGTACTCAGGAGCTTTCAACCCTGTTTGTATATTATGAACCTATGTAGGTAAATAGAAAAATGCTTGCACTCAACTTTGAGCCTCTGACTTAATCAATATGGCTTGAGAAAAGGGAACTAGATAATGTTTTCAAATCTTGTCAGATAATTCTAGTGTGTAGCCAGGAGTAAAACTTCATGGACTACAGAGTTGTTGGTATTCTTTTTATTTATGTATTTTTATTACAACTTAATTTATAAAGAACTTATAAATAAAAAATGTCATGCATTGAAAATAATCAGACCCAAAGTCTATACGTTTCAATGACTGTGAAGTGTTCTTCCTAGTTATAATTTTCTATGAGTTTCAATAGAACTGCATGTTTTTTTCCATCCCCTTTCTGATACTAAAGATATAATGTGACTCATTCAGCATCAGATAAACTGTTGGAGTTGGAGCTAGATATTTATCTCTTTAATTTTTCCAGGCTAGTTTTCTGACTGCCATGTTAAGGTTTAAAAACATTTATCATTTTACTTGTCTCAAAGATAGAGTTTAGTGTACAGATAAATTAGCTTCGGATGGGGGTAAGGGGATGGGGTCAGGTTAAAGTCATCGAAAGTCACCATTTTGAATTGTACAGTGTTCAACAAGATTCAGTGACCACAATGCCAGCAGTGTGCCACTCTGAGGCAACGGCTCGCCACCTCAGCCTTGTATCCTGACCAGGCTGTCATCAGTGGTAGCCTTGAGTAAGTCCCAAAGAGCAAGACCAGAGATCATCTAAACTGGTGATATTTTGCACATTTTAGTACTTTCAGCTTCTTCTCAGGACAGACGTGTACTCAGCTGCTGTTGCTGTATCATAACCCACTCTGTTATGTTTTTCAGAGAAACATCTTTGTCATGATCAGGCAACTCCGAAGCTGTTTTGGGCACCGATCGTGGTTGCTGGAGTCCTGTTATTTTATGGCTTGCTAGTGACAGTGGTTCTTTATAACGTCTGGGTAAGAGGAGCAACGTTGCTTTTATGTAACTTCTCTGCACACGCACTCTGACTATATTAAGAATCCAGCCTGTATCTTTTCTACTGCGATGTCGAAATAGGTGATGTTTATGAGACTGTTCAACCTTATGTGAAGTAACGATCTGACGTGAGTTCTGTTTTCTAGAAGGCACTAAGTGGCCAGAAAGAATCAGAAACTAAATGGGGGAGATTAGAGGTAGTTAACTTGCTTATCCTTATTTTTGCAACATAATAATTGCA
Source organism: Peromyscus maniculatus bairdii (assembly GCF_049852395.1). Lineage (NCBI taxonomy): Eukaryota > Metazoa > Chordata > Mammalia > Rodentia > Cricetidae > Peromyscus > Peromyscus maniculatus. The sequence continues at coordinate 53,426,538 of NC_134864.1, read as the reverse complement.
TATAAAGCATATAAATGCATACATACTGAGCCCCATCAGGAAACCAGGCAACTGAAGCCAGTGAACAGCTTTGGCGCAGGGCCAAAAACCAGAAGAAAGTAGGCGGCTGAAAATGTGTATTCAAACCAGAAGAAAACAGGTCTGTTTATGTGAGTCCTATTTTCTGTCTCTTCTGAAGCAGTTGCATTGTGTGAGGCTAAGCATGGTGCTGCCATTATGTAAGCATAAAGGGAGAGAGACTGTTCGGAACTCTCCCCACTGAAGAGAGCCTGCCAGGCCCTAGACGTTTGTGCAATAAGTTTGGTACACACACACACACACACACACACACACACACACACACACACACACACACACAATTTTACTTTTCTCAATGTTGAATTTTTGATCCAAGCTTGAATTTTTTTGTTTGTTTGTTTGTTTGATTTTTCTGAGACAATGTCTCACTATGTGGCCCAGATTTTCCTGGAACTTACTATACCATCTTGACTGGTCCTGACTCATGGTGATCCTCCTGTCTCAGCCCCCCGAGTGCTGGCATTATAGGTGTGTGCCACCATGTCTGACTTTTGAACACATCCCAAATGTTTAATGTTTTATGTGTTTGAGTGTTTTGCCTGCCTGTTCGTCTGTGCACCATTTGTGGGTCGGGTGCCTACGGAAGCCAAAAGAGGGCATCAGATTTTCTGAAATTGGAGTTACAGATATTTGTGAGTCACCATGTGGGTGCTGGGAATTGAACCTGGGTCCTCTGGAAGAGAGGCCAGTGCTCTTAACCTCTGAGTCATCCTTCCCACCCTCTTTTGAACACATTTTAATGGATACATTAACTGTTAAGAAGGGACCATTTTAGCAAGGGCCCTTTCCTTAGAAACTTCTTAGTACTCAAGGAACAGAACAGCTCATGTATTGATTTCACGTGCCTCTGAATTTTTTCCAGAAGTTGGGTGAATATTCAATGAGAAATGTATGCTGTGTGAAAGGGGAAAAAACCATTTCTCTTGATATTTTCACCCATCTGCTTTAAGTACATTTAAGATTTAATGAATTTTTATTGGGTTACTAAATAGGTAATCCCCATAGAAACCAAATAAAGACCTAACTAAGCCTGCTTGAAATACGATACCCATTTCAAGGCATAATCCATTTATTTAACGAGGCAATGTACAGTCAGGGACTTCTGGAAGTCAGGCCATGTGATGCCATCTTACTTTTACTATAGTCTTGGTATGGGGACAGGACAACCCTAGTTTTAAGTCATGAAGTTCTGTCATCCATTCTTAGATCTAAATTGTTCATTTTCTTATCCAAAGTTGCTCTCTACTATTCCCCACATGTTCCTGTAGTTCACAAGACCACAGAGGGCAGGTGGACATTTGTCAGGCTACCTTTTGACTAATCTATAACTTCTATAAAGTAGGGGACATAGTGTTTGCCCGTTCCTGGGAATTCTTTCTATCATTTTGGAAATCTGCCTAGCTTCTACAAGTTATCCAACTATGATATCCAAGTTATCCAGTTATGGTGACAGGAAGCTTGGTATAGGAACATATTGCCCAAGTTCTGACTCTGGTGTTAGTTGAGAACTTTCTTCCTTCTGGACTTCAGAGTATGAGTTTCTGCTGTCTTGTAGCTCGACACTGGTTGCCAATGATTTTCAAAACCTTAGGTTTGGCTTGATTTTTCTAATTCTCAATCACTGGCTTTCTTGCTTGCTGTGTGGATTTCCAGATCTCTGAGAACTTCAATTCCCTAATCTAAAGGCCAGGTGTGGTGGCCCTATGGGTCCCCTTCCAGAAAGGCGGCTCCCTCGTTACATGTTGACCTAGGTCAACAGGAATTTACTAGCTTTGTGGGAAGTAGTTTTGGAAACTGCTTTATCTTTCAGTGGTCCCACAGGAACCACTTTAAAACGTATGGTAAATATGCTTCAGGAAGCCCGCTTCGAAAATGAGACATTAATTTGCTGAGTGACTGGAGTTACCCCAAAACGACACAAGCAGCCTCTCACTTTCAGTGAGTTAAAAGAATTCACCTTCCAAAACAGGCATCATAGATGCTTTGAGCTTTTCATTGGCAGCCCCATAATTCCTGGTAAGAGTCATCTCTGCCCTGAGGGAGCTGTTTCTGGCTTATCTCACAAGGTCACTGTGACTTGGACAGTCTTAGTGCTTGATGTCATGTCATCTGTGGCTTTTGGGAGTCAAACTGGGTTTTCTAATAAGAACATCACTTACTTGCACCTCAAACCCAGGTCTCTGACCACATGGGGCACATAAACATAATTTACACTCACAGAGCAATAGAACAGTTTTGCCTTGGGCTCATCTTTTCCTCTCTCTGTCATTTGATCAATAGGCACCTGAGTGAGCTCGGCATCTAGGGACACCCAGGGCTCGACCACTCTCTGGGATCTTAGTTTTGGCTGGTCAGCGGTGTGCCTTGGTAGAAGTTAGCTGTTTTCCAGAGCTTCCTGAGAACCTGTCACGTGCTACTAGGATGTGTGGGTTTAGGAGCAACCGTAGATTCTGTCTCTGTGCTTGACCTGCTGTTGGCAGTTGAGTAAAGAAGACGCTTCTCAGGCTGCCACAGGCTGCCACAGGCTGCCACCTGTCACTCTCAATTCCCTATTCACTCAGATGAGCTGTTAAACTGCTTTCTCTTTCTGGGCTTAGAGGAAGGTTTTGTTTGTTTATTTTGTTTTTAACATACTCTCTGCCAGTGTGTACCACAGTGTGTGGATAATGTGTGTCCAGGTAACATCGGCCTTGAAATCTACTACATTTTTGACCATTTTAAGTACATTGCTTCTGTATGCCCTGTATGCTGCTGCCTTGTCTAGAAAACAAGTGGGTAAGGCTGAGGTGGAGGAAGGGTAGAGTGGCCCTGAAGTCGTGAGTGACAAAGATACACAGACACAGGAGGTGGGTACTATGGATACATAAATACATATTGTGGGTGCACATGAGCGCTGTGGGTTCTGGATTGGCTTCCCAGCCTTTTCTATCTCATTAGTTTAGAGTCAGGGTGATTGATGCAAGCTAAGCCCTGATAGCTGATCATGGTGCTGGGGTAGGCATGGGAGCTGATTGTAACAGATTTTCTTTATCTTTGTGTGTAACTTGGGGAACCTCAGGGCCATGACACCTTCCATATTGAGGCCTTTCTTTAAGCTGTAGTTTCAATGGAGTATCCACAAGCAAGGGTTAACATTTGGGGGCTGGCAGGGGAAACCCTAAAAGTTAGTGTCAGTGTTGAAAATGCTTGCCTGGGTAGCATCAGAGCATTCTTTGCTTACCTGAGGCCTCTGGCAGGGGCACGTAGAAACGAGGCCAAGGCTGTAGTCACTCTCTCATTTATCTGTTTGGGAAAGCTTGTTACTCATACTCAGTGCATCGGGCCTCTGCGCTTAGAAATAGGCATTGGTTTTTCATAGCAGAGAATCCATGATAGAATTCCATAACAGACAATCCACATGGCTTTCTGCGTTTGGCAACTCTACAAGTCTTTTGTCAAAATGAAAACTTTACCATCACACTGATCTGGTAATGATGCTCCTAACCCCCAGTCCAAACCTTGGTCAGGATTCAAAGTGAGTGTTATCTCAAGCTCCAGGTTCAATGTCATTCCTCGCTCTTTGCTCCTGGGAAACAGTGGCGGGTGCCATTCTTGCCTTTGCAGAAATATATACCCCCAGGGGATAGGAATGTAGTGTTCAGAACTAGAACTAGAAACCCTCATTCATTTGGCCTCTACTGACATAAATTTATAATTATTATTTCAGATCCTGAAAGAACTGAAAGGTTCTTTTTCGGGGGGGGGGGGGGGTTAATTATGGAAAGACAGCTTACTTAATGAATGATTAAAATGGGAGTGTTTAACCTATCCAAACAGGAAGGGCTTTCAGATGTGTTTAAATATCAGTGATGAATATGTTTTTTTTTTTTTTTTTTTTTTTTTTTTTTTTTTTGGGTTTTTCGAGACAGGGTTTCTCTGTGTAGCTTTGCGCCTTTCCTGGAGCTCACTTGGTAGACCAGGCTGGCCTCGAACTCACAGAGATCCGCCTGGCTCTGCCTCCCAAGTGCTGGGATTAAAGGCGTGCGCCACCACCGCCCGGCTCAGTGATGAATATGTTAAGTATGCTCTTGAGCTTTGGATTAGATGACAACGTTGAGAGCAATGGACCCGTTTCTACAACACAACTTCCTTTCGATTTTTAGTCGACTAATAGCCAGGCTTTGCTTAGTCATGATCACAGTCCAAGGCGCTTATGCAATACTGACTCTCAGGGTCATTTGGCAGCTGATGTTCTGAATAACTAACCCCAACATCTTAGGACCCCTCCCATAATATCTCCTCCAAGTCCTTTGACATTGACTTTTTTTCCCCCCGCCTGCAGACAAATAGCAGAAGGAACAGACTCCTTCAGAGTGACTACATGAACATGACACCCCGGAGACTTGGGCCGACCCGCAAGCATTACCAGCCCTATGCCCCAGCGAGAGACTTTGCAGCCTACCGCCCCTGACAGGGACCCCTATCCAGAAGCCAGCCGGCTGGTACCGCTCTACCTGTTCAACACCACTGCTCTGGATAGGAAAGGATAGCCTCATCGTCAGCCGGCCACTTTGGACCTCTTCTTGGACCACCTTTGCTAATTGTTTCGGAGCGAGCGTCTACTAGATCTAACATCACGATCATCTTGAGACTCGGGAATGAATTTAGAGAAGCTTCCACAGCAGGTTAAATTCTGCATGCCTCGACCCAGACTTAAGCTTAGTATATTTATTGACTTGGTTGAGAAGTTAGAGTAGAGAAAACAAAAAGTGAGAGGATTCATTCGGCCGTGGAAGACAATTTCCAGGCTGTATCGAGCCCGGTTCCTTCTCACGTACCGGCACATTTCAGTCACCTGAAGTGTGACAGCTAAAGATGTTTTAGATAGAGTAGAAAGGCTACAACAGCCTTCTTTTTGGCTAAGTTGGCATTTAGGGTGGGAATAGGTTAGAGTCACAGAGTATAGTACTTAAGTGTTTGAAAATAATTAAAACACTGTTGCCCACTCAGGAAAGGAGCCTCTTAGTTCCTGTTTAGTGTTTTCCTGTTAGTTTAGAAAGCTGTGGACATATTTTTAATGAATTCTGACCATTTTTAATCACTTTCATCCATGGAATGCCCTCAAAGCACCCCAGGGCTTACTTCCCTTATTCCCTGTCATGGGAATTCAATATTATTAATAGTCACAACATGATCTCAGAACTAAATATCCCTCCCACACCAGGAGGAATGTGAGAGGAAATAAGGTCACTTTACATATTAAGAAAAAAATATCTGAAGGCTATGAAGGATCATCTGTTTAGTAGCTTGTTACAGGCAAACCATTTAAGTTTCATCTTTCCACGGTTGGTTTCCTTGTTGTCTTTGTGGGTGTTTGAAGTGGAATACTGAAATTGCATCTATATAGAGCTAGTCATGATACTGTGAAAAGGGGGTGTTAGCATTTAGCAGGTGGCAAGGATGAGTTCCAAGCAGCTTCCTCTGAGGAAGGGGATGAGGCAACTCTCACCGGGCACTAAAGAGGTGATTATTTTCCAGGCAGTATCTTAGGGAGCCCAGCATAAGTTCCTTTAGACTCAAAAGTTTAGAGGGACTGTAGATGCTCTAGGGCTCAGAACTCCAGGATTTTGTGAGCTCAGCTGCTTGGGACCCTGTGGATTCACTGACATGACAAATTATTTTGGAGTGTGTCTTTAGGGACAACATCATAGTTCTCAAGAGAACCTGCAAAGGCCCGATACTGGATTGAACATGGACTTTTAAAAATTTGCTTCCAGTTTGGGTCAACTGGAATATATCTGGGGACCCTAAGGAATGTCTACAGCTGTCTTCACCATTTGTTCAGTGCTTTGAATTATTCCGAGGTTTTAGAGGCAGGTAGACCTGATAAAAATCTCATCACTAGTTGAATGGCCTCAGGCAAGGCACTGTTCATCTAAGACTACTCAACTGCAAAATGAGCATCATGAAACCTGCTGCCATCCTCCTGCCTCTGCCTCCCAGGTGCTGGGGTTACAGGAGTACACAGTCATGCCCAGCTTGTAACGGACATTTAAGCCCAAACCCATGAGGATCTTTTCGCTTCACCAATTTTCTAGCTAATTGGAATAGTTTATCTTGCAATCAAACATAAGGCATTTCCCTATTGTTGTTTTTATATATAAAGATATCTTTAAACATTTTTTTAATATGAAGAAGAGGAAGGGATAGGAATCTTTTAATTATAGACAGACAATGTTGTGCTCTGATAGTTTTTTTTTTTTTTTTTTTAAGTTGGCTTCTACTCTGTGCCTTTGATCAAACTGGTGAAGGCCAAGATCAGCCCGACTTGTATGCTGAAAGCCTGCTGGCTTGACCTTGGCCCTTGTGATTGCAGCCAGCCTTTTGACATGGAGAGTTCTTGATTCAAGTTATGCAATCGTCTTTGAAAATGACGTCACTGGAGAGTTTTTAGGAAGGGCAATAGCAAATAACAAACACTTTTTTTTTTTTAAATGGAAAGATTTGATCTTTGGTAATCAATAACTTTGTTTTCTAACTGGAAAAGGAGGGTTACTGGAGATGAATCACACCTGAGATGTTTCATAACTGCTCCGAACAGAGCCAAAGCACAGGAGTCATAGGTGTTTCACTATTGGTGTGAACCAACAAACGGTTTGAAAACACTGGGTAAGAGGACAGCTTTTGCCGTTTGGGGGATGCAGTGTGCAGGAAGAAAACTGTGTCATTTGCTGCTATTATTGCAAGAGTCTTGGAATTGAAGGTGTGCCTGTCATTTTTAATTGTGAGCTCACCTATTTGGGACTGAGCGTGCCAATTTAAAGAGAATCAGTGTACCTTGTTTCTGCATCCAGTGATAAAATCACCACACTAACATGTGCCTGTTTTTAAACTTGTGCTGTAACATTGTCCCCAGGATTGGGTATGCAGCGAATCTGGAGATAGTTTGCTATTTGAAAGAGTATATCATAAATCTTTGTGTATCTCTCTCTCTCTCTCTCTCTCTCTCTCTCTCTCTCTCTCTCTCTCTCTCTCTCTCTCTCTCTCTCGTATGTGTGTGTCTCCCTGCCTCCCTCGACTTTGTCTCTGTCTCTTTCTCTCTCTCTCCAGATTTTCAAACATTGGTTTCTCTCGGAAGAAATACAACTTTGCTTGGCTTCAGTATTAGTTTATCAACAGGCCAACGTTTTGCCTCTTTGAGATGTCAAGCTGGCTTGACCCATGTGGTCTGGCTGATATGTCTGCCATGGGACAGCTATAACTGGACTGAGCCTTCAGTCATTTAATTCTTCAGTCATTTAGTCCACTAACTGAGCCACTAATCTGCATGGCTGTTTTCATGGGCAGAGTGATGGTCAGGTGGACGTCTGATCCCTCACCTCTGCCTCTGTCCTGCCCTATGGGAATACAGGGGACTTGTAGTCTCACCTGGAAATGTTAAACTCAACTACATGAGATGGACCTGAAACCACAATAGTCCCTTCCATTTAGCCACCACGAACCCAGGTTAAACACAATGGTGTGGATTCTTCCAGGACTTAGGTGAGTGAGTTTGTGCCCTCTACAAGGCCAGCTGAAGCTTAAATCTCTCTTGCACTGGTATGTTTATGCAAATATCAAAAGCTTGTTCCCACCTCAGGAACTTTACACATACTATTCACTCTGTCTAGAATGTTATTTCCTAGACATCTATTTGATTTGCTCTTACTTCCTCGACACATTGGCTTAAATGTTACTTTCAACCATAGTTAATTACCCCTTCAACCTGTCTTCCTGCCTTATTTTTCGCTATGACGCGTTACCATCTCTTATACTAGATGTTTTCCTTATTTATTGGTTTATTGTTTGTTTTTCTAATCTAAACTGGCTCTCCAGAGGGAAAGAACTCCATTTGCTTTGTTTTTTGTTTTGCTGTATCCCCACTGCCTAGAATAATGCTTAGCGTGCACTAAGTATTTATTGGCTGAATAAACGGACTTCACATGGGCTTCTGAATGAATGGTGAGTCTAACTAAGTCTAAGAATCACTTCCTTCTTTTTTCTACTTCTTTGTTTTCTACTTCTTATCACAAGAGGTAAAGCATACACACAGAAATCTGGTGGAAGAACAGCTAATTTATATAAGTTCATTTACAGTTAAGAAATTTTTGTGCAGCCTGAAAAATAAATACAGTTAGAAGCGTTCTAAAAAAGTTATTCTAAATAAACCGCTTAGGAGTGAGTTGATTTTCTATTGAAAGTTCCCAAACTCTCTCTTAATAGATTGTTGATAATGTTTTATTTTATTTTGTTTTTTTTTGGGGGGGGGATACTTTTTATTTATTTGCTAATGGGGCTGGAGAGATGGCTCAGTGGTTAAGAGCATGGGGTGCTCTTCCAGAGGCTCCGAGTTTGATTCCCAGCACCTACATCTGATACTCTCTTCTGGCCTCCACGGACACCAGGAACTCTCGTGGTGCAACTGACGTACATTTAGGCAAAACATCCATACACAGAAAATAAATAAAAATAATTTATTTGTTGGCAATTTTATGTATGTATATTATGTGTCTTGATAGCACCCATACCCTCCTCCTCACCACCACATCGCCCTGGGCAGTCCCCAGGGCACCCCCCCCCCTCTTCTTCATGTCTTCCCTTTTCCTTCCTCTTCATTTTGGTAGCTCACTGAATCCAATTAGTTGCCACTTGCTGGAATGCTTGCCAATCTTGTTAGCTTGACCTTGTGCGGGTCTTGTGCAGGTAACCATAGCTGCTGTGGGTTCACGCGATCAACGCCACGTCTAGAACACAGCATTTCACAGTGCTCCTCTACACTCTCTGGCTCTTACATTCTTTTAGTTGCCTCTTCTGTGAAACCCCCTGAGCTTTGGGGGAAAGGTTGATATGAATGTTCCCGATTTGGGTTCGAGGACCCAACAGTCACTTATTCTCACCAATATGACCAGCCAGGAATCTCTGCATTGTTTGGCCAGAGCTGAGAGCAGCAGTAATCTAGGGTTAAAAATATTTAGAAGGCAGTGTCTGAATGGACATGTCTGACACATCCATTCAGAAAAACAGCAGTAATCATTTCCCTATTATGACCTATGACCTATGAGCTATATGGACCAGGTTTACAGTATCAGGCATCAATTCCCTCCTATGGAGTAGGGCTCAAATCTAACCAGAAAGTAGCTGGTTGCTCCCATAACCTTTGTGCCAGTCTAGCATCTGTGGGCACATCTCATCTGGCGGGTTGACATTGTGGCCTTCAGGGTCCACTTCTAGGTGAGACCATTTATATCCCCTCCCCTGCCCCACTCCAGTGGCCTTAAAAAGCACCTCTCAGCACTATGAAAGTTAGCCAGCTGGAAAGGAGTTCTCAGTTCAGTTCTAGCTTGATTTCTCTGTTCTGCAATCAAAGCATGCTGTATCTTCAGCAACAGGGCTTTACCATGCGGTTAAGGTGAGCAACCCAGAGCAATGACAGTAGCCTGTGTTGCTTTACAGAGCCCTGTAGTCTCCCTGACTAATAATTTGTAGCCTATGCCTGGCACTGAGATCTTTCATTTAAAACCCAGGCTTTCTGGGGGAAGCATTTTGTCAATGCTTCAGACCTATCTTTAGCTTATGATTTCTGAAAATATGGCTTTTGTAGTTAAAATTCGCCCTACAACTGAATTGCTACTCTTTTTTTTATGGAGTGACTTTATCCCAATGAAGTCTACAAATGCCTTGTTGGGCTCTGATCCAAAAAGATCTCGAACAATGGAGAAGACAGAAAATGTCAATATATCCACCTGTCACGTTCATGACATAACTGGGTGCTTGAAAGCCTTGCAACAGCTTCAACACAAGAGAACAACAAACGGATAACACTTGTAGCAAGCTGAAAATTTATACCAAACCAGTGTGTAACACACATGTCACCAGGGGGGGCGGTATGGGGAGGAAGAGAATCGTGTGTGGGGAGTAAGCCCTTGAACCACAGACAGAAGAGCTTGTCTGATACCTGATAATCTATGTAGTTGTTTCTATTTGGCCTCATGGTTTACTTTAAAGATGACATGGAATCAAAAGAGTGTATAATTAATTCGTCTTTAAACATGCACTTTCTTTTTGTTGCAATGAGACTTATTAAATGTAAAAAAGCGTGGAAAAGATGAGCTCCCATGCCTGCTCCTATTCAAGAAAGACTGGAATTAGCTAGTCTCAACAGGGAAATCAGAGCAACTGGAAAGGTACCAAACTGGTGTATGTGAAAAATTCAACGACTACACAAATCTCAGTAAGGATGTCTTTATTGTACTGCTGAAAATGGTATAACCCATTTCTGTTAAAGAAAAGAAAAGTTCAAGTGCCTTCACACTCCTCTTCAAGGTGGAACACAATACAGATTTCATGACCTCACCAGACAGACCCCTCTGCCACGCCTTAACTGTTCAAATGTACAAATGATGTTAAGTACAGTTAACAGACAGATCCCTCTGCCATGCCTTAACTGTACAAATGATGATTTACAATCATCAACAACCCCAAGTGCACTCTTTTCCTTTGTTGGGGATGAAGTCCAGGGTTTCATGTAGGAAGTACACAGCCAGCTGAGCTGCATCCCCAGCCCAGATCAATTTCCTTTCAGAGTGGGGAGAGTAATATGTGTATGCATCTTCATGTACTTGCATGTGTGTGTGAGTGCATAAAGCACATGGATGCGCATATACATGTTGATGTTGGAGATTTTCCTCTATGATCTGCACTTTACAGTTTGAGACAGACTCTCACTCAGTCTGGAACTCAGCTTAACTCCTGGAAGCTCGTGCCTCCACCTTCCCAGCCCTGGAATGACAGGCAAGCACCACAATGCCTGCCTCTTCATGTGAATGCTTGGGATCCAAACTCAGGTCCTGTGCTTGGGCAGATGGTCCCTTCCTGACTGGGCTCCCTCCCTAGACCCACATTCCTATTTGAGCGGTACCTGTTGTCTTCTCTCATTGTGTTTGGAGCAGAAATAATGAATAGGTAAGACAAATCAAAGAAATTTCTAGATTCATTGCAATGGAGGTCTAACCTCCACAGTAAGAAGCTGCACACAGATGGTCCAGGGACCAACTCAGAAGAGACTTGCTGGGAGTGTGCGTCTCCTAAGCTCTGTGAGTTCCCCTCAACTAAGGCTCCATGGACATGCCGGCAGTGGTACTTGGGAGCTTGGTGCTTCAGGAACACGCTTTTCCTCATCTGGCAATGCTCAAAGGAAGGTGTGGTTTTTGTTTTTGTTTGTTTTGTTTTAAGATTCACGGGCTTCTGGCTCTTCAAACTCTAGACTTCTGTCCAGAGCAGGATGTGAAACACTCGTGTAAGTGCCTTTTGCTCATTTCAGGGTTGACATTGGACATAATGCTTGAAATCACTTGCATTGAAAGTTAGAGTGTATGTGTGTGTGTGTGTGGGGGGGGGGTGTCCAAGTTTATACCAGATTTCCTGAGCTGTCCTCATTCTTGGGGCCAAATCAAAGATCAGATCATTGCTTCGCACAGGCTGGGCCGGGCTTTCTTCATTTGCCCACTTGAACTCTGTGAAGGGACTAGATGGGCTACAAACTCAAGGAGGGCAAAAAGCTGTAGAAAGGAGACTTCGTTATGCAAAGGCATCTCGGTGACAGATAATCTCCTTTGTCTCCAAAGGGCAAACTGTGAGCTGGGTGGAAATGTCAGTTGAGGCAGAAGAGCAGCAAACAGCTTTGTTTTCCTATAGTTGTGGTTTTACAAGGTGACGGTGATACACGAAGATGAAAATGTGCAGCATGAACTCCAGTCATTATCTGAGTGAGCATCTCTGCCAACGCTGAAGGATATGTGTGGGCGTCACCTGCAAGCAGAGAGGGAGGGAGGGAGGGAGGGGGTGGGTGGGAAGGGGTTCAATAGGTGGGGTTGAATTAGCATCAGTGAAGTTAACGAGAGTCTTAGAGACATTTTTTTTTTTCAATCTCTGGTGCACACCCTGAGCACTGGATATGCTGGCTTCCAAAGTGGGGATTTTTGCTAACTTCTGGGAACCCGTGATGTATGTCATACAGAGTAGACTAACTGGAGGTTGTCACAGGGACGCTCTTTCATTCCCAACAGTGTGCGACTCAAGTTTCATCCGCTTTCGGCTTTTTCTCTTCAGTCTTCCTCTTCTTTCATTCAACAACTTCCCGGTACTGAAAAGTGAGCTGGGTACGGGAGAAATGATAGAGAGCAACACTGTTTTTCTGATCTCTGCGTGTACCAAACAGAGAATAGCTTTATAGCCTTTCACCTCCCACGCCCCGTTCATTATACTCTGCTCCTTACGGCAGCCACCTAGTCGTGACTGTAGGGCTCAGATCCTGTGCATACACTTGCTAGCCTTTGCTTTCCCGGTTTGCCTGAAATATTTTTGTTTAATATCTCTAACATCTTTACATTCTTAGACCAGGAATTGGATTTTGTTTTTTTTTGTAAAGAGACAGATAGTACATATATTAGGGTTGGTAACTGTATAATTTCTTGTTGCTAGTCAATCTGTCATTGTAGTCTGAAAATATGTAAATAAGAAGATTAGCTGCTTTCCAGCAAACCTTTATTTGTGGATATTGGTATTTGATTTTCATAGAATTTTCTTGTCAGATGTTATAATTTCCTTGAGTCCTCCACTCTCCTGCTCGTCATATGCACATGTAAAATCCATTCTTAAGCTCATGGGCTGTACAAAGTCAGACAGCGCCTAGACTTGGCCTGTAGGCTTCTAAGATAGAACCAAGCTAGCATTTTTAAGCTTCAAGCTTATCTTGGAATGCCAGCCACCACCTAGAAAGGGAGCGGTCTAGATTTGTGTAAAGACCTTTCGGAGTGGTGAGTGTCCGCGTAACTGTTTAGAGAGAAGGGTGTCGTTCAGCCGAGAATGAAGGAGAAGCTTCACCTCAGGGACAGCTGTCCTGGGGAGAGGAAACAGGAAGTTTAAGTCAAGGGAACGAGAATTTCTCTCAAGACGAGAGAGAGTCCTCCAGAAATTAGTGCTAAAAGCCTAAAAATTTCGGGAGTTACTGTTACATTTCCTTTGCTCTTCTCTCTCCTTGCCTAACCATCAAATCCTTGTAATCTCCAAGGAAACAAAGTAAATTTTTATTCACAGTCGGCAGGGGGAAGAATATGGCCCTTGTCCAAAGTAATGAAAAAGATTGATTGCCCTGCGAATCCTTCCATATGGAGCACGCGCCACCCCAGTGTAGAGTGGGTGGGGTGGCAAGCAGCAGCTGCCTCAGGACTGGCCTCCCACCCCTTTCCATGACTTTTTCAATCTAAATTTAGCTACTATTTATAGGTGACCAGGAACAGTCACCCCACCCGCCACCCCCGCCAAAGGCCAAACTAAGTCTTAGCATTTCACAGGTAACTGGTAAAATCAGTTTTACATAGATCAAAAAGGCACTGGCTTGAGGGAAATGGTAAAATCAGTTTTACATAGATCAAAAAGGCACTGGCTTGACCTTTGCCCTCTCTTATCACCACACCACCCTGCCTGCCTACAGCTGCTGGTTACACCCAAGGTACAAATAGTTCTTTCTGGAAACCGTGTAGCCTATGGGGGAGTTCTGAGCCGTACACCCATTCATACCATCTGGACATTTTAAAGATAGGGTCAAATGTAAGATTCAGCTTCGTTTGTGCAGCCAAGAATAGGAAATTGCCACCCAAAGGTCAGAAGCCTAAGATTTATTATGCCAACAGTCTAGAATACCAGGAGTGGACATGCCTTTGTTAGAAGGGCGTATCCTGGCTTTACACACACATTCAAGCTAAAGTCTGGGTGAAGAGCCTCAGGCACTCCAAGACTTTCCTTACATAGAGTGTAGGGTTTCTGTGTATGTTGTTCACTGTGTATGTTATTACCATGTATGTTCCCTGCACAGGGGCCTCTAGAGAAGGGATAGGAAAGCCTGCAATCTGTTCAGCCCCCCTCTTAGGAAGCTATGAAAGGAGAATGTACTTATCTTCCAGGCTTCACATGGGGCCTAGTGAGATCTTCCTGCCATTTGGTTACTGAGGTACACTCTCATCCTCAAATGGAAATGACCTAGGATGAAAACCACTGAAAACCAAACAGAAAAAGGAGGGGTCCTGAGGACTATAAACACCCCTTGCCTGTTTTTGTTTTTTGTTTTTTTAAAACCTCCCCTGCCCTTAACTCTGCTCTCTTTCCATGGCTTGGCTTTTGGCACCATCTGGTAAGGTTAGAAACGCAAAAATAAACTTTCTAGTCTAGCTCTCAGAGGGAAAATAAGAGTAATTGTGTCCTGTAGAGTACCAAGTTCGGGGTTAATTCTTGGACTGGCCCTTGAAACTTACTGTTCACAATAAGGTTTTGTGGCATAATGGTAGATCTCTATTTTTTTCTTACTTGTGCATGAAAGGATTAGACAAAGTGATTTCTATGCCTAATACTTTTCATATTCTATACTGCAATTGTTTTTTTCATAATATGACTCTCTCTCTCTTTCTCTCTCTCCTCTCTCTCTCTCTCTCTCTCTCTCTCTCTCTCTCTCTCTCTCTCACACACACACACACACACACACACACACACACACACCACACACACACACACATACACACACACACACACACATATTTGAGATTTGTCAGCTGGGACTATTTGAATAATCCTACAATTTCTTGTACACATTACATTCACTAATTAAAAACTATGAATCACTTTTTCTTAAAGAAATAGTGAATTATTTGTGGATTTAGACTAGAAATATTTGTGACACTTGTGGGTTTTCTGGTGTGGACTTAATTTGAAAGTCACCTTCACATAATAGCATAAAAAACTATTTCATTGTTTTTTAAAAGTTCAACATTTCCCTAATAATAAGCTGCTTGACAGTACCATCCTAGGGATTACTGACACAATCCCTTCAGATTCTTCACAGTTGGTTATGTCTTGAGTATAATATATAGGTGCTCAAAACCTCTTAACTGTGAACAAACTGTTAAGAAGAAAGAGGTGAATAAATGAACGGACGACCTTTCATTTGAAAAACACACACAAGCTGTTTTGTCTTTTGGTAAACTAGGTATTATGAAAAGTCTTGGGAAACTTGAAAACTACTGATAAAATTTACAATTTCTTAAAATGTCAAAGTGTATTTTAATACTGTTTATCTTAGGACATTGTTCAGGCACTCAAAATCGAAATCTGTCTGCTCTAACTTGGTAACAAACAGAACTCTGACTGTATTATTTTCCCTCTGTATGCTCTCCAGGAATTCCAAGGTGTGGATAATGGTCCACTAAGCCAGAGCAATAGTGAACTTCTTATCCATGATTGCTTGACACATGCATAGACTCATGATACAACTCTAACCAATAAGGAGGGTGTGCCCCAATGACCTCTGGTTTGGTTTCCCTTGCTCTTAAAAGACATGTTTGGGGAAAAAAGAATGTTTTTTTTTTTTTTTAAATTTTTTTTAGACTGTTGTATCTTCAAGGGGCATCTGGACTCCTAGAGGAATTAACCTTCGAAACATTGCTGAGGTTACTATACGTTGAAGAAGAGCAGAGGATTCAAGCAATCATTCGGGTTTTCTCCTCTTAAAACCCACCATCACCACTACTTTACTAACCCAGCATAATCCCTAGTTTTCTCCTAATGTATTTAGAATACACCTCTCATCAAGGAAACTTCTCTTTGCAACAGAGAACCACAACCCATCAAAGGGCGGAGTTGTGGAGCCTCGGACCATCTGATACATCTACAGTACAACTCCTGCACCTAAGGCTCACGGGTCATTGTGGAAGAGGGGATGGAAAGATTTAAGAGCCAAAGGAACAGGGAGTTTGCTAAGAAATTGTGTCTCCTCATGAGAGCTATGCCCATAATGTCTCACCAACATGACTGCCTAAATATGAGCTGAACAAGAACAATACCAAACATGCTATTGTGGGGATTAACAAGGCAACTCCACTTTGTTAAAAAGGAGGTTTATTTTGGGGTAGCTTAAAGCCCGTAAAGGGGTTGGTTACAGGATCCGGGGGAGGTGAGGTACAGTCCAGTGGGGTTCTCCGGAGAACTCTGCCCAGTCTACCATCCAGCATCCAGAATCATAAGGAACCAAAAGGGTTGGCACATCTGGATCTCAGGTCTTAGGGGCTCCCCTCTCAGCCCTGCCCCAGGGGTGGGTCATAGGTAGGTGTGGCAGTTACCAGAAGCCTGGAAGTACTACTACTGGTAGTACTTCCAGGTCAAAGTTGGAACAGCTACCCACTACAACATGCTACTATGTATTGGGGGGTGGGAGGAACTCACAAGGCCTCAACTCCACACAAAGATCTACAGGCAGCTAAAGAATGCTGAGAGCAATTTCCCTAATTTTTTTCTCAGCCCATTTATCATTTGTATATAGGAGGGCTACTGATTTTTTTCCCTTTAGTTTGTTTTGTATCCAGCCATTTCTATGAAGGTGTTTATCAGCTGTAGGAGTTCCCTGGTAGAATTTTGGGGATCGCTTATGTATACTATCATATCATCTGCAAATAGTGATGCTTTGACTTCTTCCTTTCCAATTTGCATCTTCTTGACCTACTTTAGTTGTCTTATTGCGCTAGCTAGGACTTCAAGTGTTCTATTGAATAGATATGGAGAGAGTGGACAGCCTTGTCTTGTTTCTGATTTTAATGGAATTACTTTGAGTTTCTCTCCATTTAATTTGAGGTTGACTGTTGGCTTGCTGTATATTGCCTTTATTATATTTAGGTATGTTCCTTGTATTCCTGATATCTCCAACCCTTTAGCCTACAATATATGCTGGGACAAAGGTGGTGCAGAAAATATGGGATTGGCCAACCAATGACTGGTCCACCTTGAAACCCATATTATGAGAGAGAGCCCACCTCTGGCAATGCCTGGAGGGGCAGGGCCCAGAGGCTGGACAGCCCAGAGAGCTAGGGGAGAACCAAATATTACTGACAAAAAGGGGGGGCAGGCAAATGATTCCTAACGATACTCTGCTACACTCATAGATCATTGCCTAGCCCAACAGTCACCAAAGAGGCTTCACTCAGCAACTGATTTGAACCAAGAAAATAAAAACTAAATATCTTCTTTTTAAAAATGTCTCCTTCTCTCTAATTTTGTCCTTTACAAGCTATCATTTTAAAAATAGTTCCTATTCCTCTGTAATTCTGAGGATGTCTATATCCCTTGATTTGTCAAGCTTAACAAAATGGATTGATTCTCTACTATGGAAGGCTTCTGCCTAACTCCCACACATGTAGTTTCCGGAAGAGTTTTAAGCACAGAGGGACCTGGTCAGATCTGTGTCTGGGAAGGATAGTTTGGCTAGTGTGTATAAGAAGGTTTGGCAGGTGGTGCAGTAGACCGGCGAGGCTACGGGTTGGAGGATTGGGTGAATGGGAAAGAGCATGGTTGAGGGAAAGGTGAGGGCTGGCTCACTCAAAGCGAGCGGGCGGGAAGGTCACTCCTGAATTCTGGCTGCGGAGCTGGTAGGTGGTGCTTCACACTGCGAGACAGGGATGCACAAGGAGAAAGCTGAGTTCAGATGGAGGAAAAATGAGAAATTTCACTTGGCTATTGATATACTTACGGGAACAGCTACAGATGCCTTGTGGGTCAGTGGGACACAGAGTTGGGGAACACAGGATGAGCAGAGACTAGGGAGGCATTGATCTGTGAGTCGGTCACCAAGGTATAGTTTATTCATTTATCCTCCCCGCCTTCCTCCTCCCCTTCCTTTCTTCCTTAAACACCCACTGAATGCCTTGGATGAGCTTCATGCTGGGTAGAAAATGGTAAGAGAACGGGGGACTTCCTTCACCTTATGGAGCTCTTAAGCCGATGAAGATGATCAGCATGCACACACAAACTCATGCATATGTATGTAATTATAGACTGTGGTAGGTGTTACCAAAGAAAATTGGGTTTATGTGAGAGAGTAGCTGTATGAACCAAATTTAGACCAGGGGGTGGGTGGGAAACATATGGACAGCACAGCTTCTCTATGCCTAAGCCTGCTGGATGCAGAGGAGCTGGGGAGGCTGTGAGCAGAGGGCACCAGCACAGCAAGATGATGGGGCAGACTCAACTCTAGTCTGTGACATCTAAAGAATAATCCATGGGGACCCTCTACATAGACAAACAGAAGACAGCAAACTGTCGATATATTCTCCTACATGGACAATATATGTTCATAGTGACAAAAATAGATGCAAAGTAAGACTACTGGCAAAATATTAATGAATTAATAATAAGTGAATATAGTGAAAATAATAAATGGATATAGATACCACACATGTCCAGGTCATCGGTTAATGGTCTGACGTGATTGGAAGAGCAATACAATTAAGGAAGGTATAACGCCTGGCTTCTTGAACTCAGTATTGGTTACTACTTATTTTCTGAGCTATACATATTAAGTTTGTATCCTTTTCTGCATGGTTAGCGAATGTTTAAAAAGTTTAAGGTATACATATGCCATAATGTTACACTCCATGGAAATGTCATAATGAAACTCCTTTGTATAACTGATACATACTAGAAAAAAGAATGTCCGCAAATAGAATTTGAAAAAAAAAAAGACTTTAAACATAATGTGTGCATCAGTGACTATAACATTAACCATGGTTCTTTGTCTTGATGGAGATTTTTGTCTTCCTCTCAGATGGCCAGAAAATAGTCGCTAGAGAAATGAGTTTTAGATTATCTAAAGGCGAATCTGCTCCTTCATGTCCATGCAAATATTTTTTTTGTTCTAATTCCCTATGTTTGTTGAAAGGCCATTTTAATAATGTGTTTTTTCCACATGTAGCTTCTTTTCATGGAAAACTTATTTACTCCAACTAAAAAGGTACTTTAGTTTTTAAACACAGAAGATCCAGATCTGCTTCTTTTTGTAATAACTAACAAGTTCATACCAAACAACTAGAGCTGAGGTAACTATACTTTAAATGCATCCTACATCTGTCTAGGTTCCATCTAATTGCCTTAGTAATATTTCGTTGGATTTCTGTCTTTAGTTTACCCTGCCAAGACAAATTACCATGAACAGACATCTTTTTCTCACTCTTCTGCAAGCTGGAAAGTCCAAGATGAAGTGTCGGTAAGGGCTCACTTTCTGGACTGCTGGTGGACACCTTCTTGTTGTGTCTTCAGATGGCAAAAGACCAAGAGAGAGGAAGCACACTGTCCGGAGCTTCTTCTTATGAGGGTTCGAATCCCACCCTGAAGGCCCTAGTCTTGTGAGCAAGTGACTCCCCAAAGCTCCACTTGCTGATATCATCATATCATCGGGGAAAGGTTCAACACAGCAATTTCTGATAAAACACAAAGATGTAGTACATAGCACCAATCATGCATTCAAAGAAGTTGCAAGACCATCTTTGAAGCATGTTCCATCAGTATTTCTATCTTCCGGTAGATCTGTAAAATACTGTTTATAACCACTGAATATTTTCATACAACAGCATCATTACCTGCATATTTGACGTCATGTAGATCTGTAAAATACTGTTTATTACCACTGATTATTTTCATACAATATGCATATTTGATGACATGTCTCTAGGACCCAATAGAATTAAAATCATCTGTAGCTTCTGTGTTTGGAGCCAAAATTCTGTCTGGTATGTATTTCTTTCCAACTATGAAAGTGCCATTCTCACAGACCTTCCTTTGAGAATTAAAAAAAAAATAACATAAAGCTAAAGTTATTTTAGTGTTGTGATTGAAGTAAACGATTAATAGTCTTATAAAAGTGGAAATACTTGCAATTCTGCCATTTGGTATGCTGGGTGCTGATGTAGATGTGGTTGCACTGGGATGTGGCATTCAGATTCCCTGTAGACCAAGGCAGTGGTTCCTGCAGCTGCCAAAGTGTTCGCTCCTGATGGTTCACAAATGAGTCCCTCTGTGGGAACTGTCTTCTTCTGAAGGCAGCTGCCTCACTTAAGGTCACGGCTTCTTCCTGAAATAGTGTCTGTCCAATGGCTGGGTAGTTTGGGGGTACCACCAGTGAGGCAGTTGAGAAGAGGCATCTTTCCCCATTGCAGAACTTCCACTCAGTATCCACCAAGGCTTCTGTTTAAACTAAAACTACATCAGAGTTCAAGTTCTCCTTCGCTCACTCCTGCTTCCCCTTCCACCCTTATCTTCTGATTATGTTCTTCTGTAAAAACACAAACAAATTTCAGAATCTCAGAGTGTGTTCTCTAGGTAATATAGCTACACAATGGCATGGACACAGCAGCATGCATTTGTATCCAGACACACACACACACACACGCGCGCGCGCGCACGCATTTTGGAGTTATTTAAAATATTTACTATTGTATAATGTCCCCCAAATACCAAACAGAACTCCTGCAAATAATGTACTAACTTTTGAAACCACAAATTGGAACTTCAGAGGATGTGAGAAGTCAAGTGCTATAAACTAGGTGAAAAGGAATGGACTAAAGACTTGTGTTTTGGAAATCAGCATCTTCTATTCTTCTGTTGGTATAAAATGCATAGAGGTACAAAAAAAAATAGTTAGAACTTGTATTGTATTCTCTTTACACGCTCAATGAGGGGTCAGTGGCTTCTTGTGGGGGTGGTTGTCTATCCCTACAAATAATGCTAAAAGATATAAGGGATTTTATTTATTTTTAAAGACTTGCTTTCTTTTAAATGATGTTTATGTGTATATGTATGGGTGTGGGTATGTAAGCGCAGGTACCCAAGGAGGCCAGAGAGAGTGTTGAGTCCCCTGGAGTTGGAGTTATAGGCTTGTGAGCCACCTGAGGTGGGTGCTGGGAACTTGGAGTTTGCAAGACCGCTTTTCTCTTTCAACCACTGAACCATCTCTTCAGCCCCATGGGATTTCCTCTCCTCTGGGCCTCCATTCCTTTATCTGTTGACATGTGACAAACTATCCTAAACTTTACGGCACAAGACAATGGCCACATACTATTATTATTGCCATAATCACTTCTTGCAGTTGGAGGCTGACCTTGCCAGGAGAAGGTATTGGATCGCATGGAGCTGGACAGTTGTGAAGTCACCTGATACAAGCACTGGGAACCGAACTCTGATTTTCTGCAAGAGCAGCAAGTTCTCTCAACCACTGAGCCATCTTTCCAGCCCTGTGTGAGGGGTTATTTTAATTGGTTTAAATGAGATGGGAAGACTCAGCCTTAAAGCATACAGCGCTACTCTCTGTGTTTGGAGTCCTGGACTGAAGTATCAGGGAAATACAAATTAAAACTTACTTAAGATTCTATCTCATCCCAGTCGGAATGGCCATCACAAATGGCAGCAAATGCCTGGGTGTGGAGAAAGAGGAATACTTATGGACTGTTGGTGGAAGTGTGAACCAGTGTAGTCTGGAGATCTATCTGGAGTTTTCTAAAAAAAAAAACAAAAAACCAAAAAAACCTAGAAATGCGTCTATCATATGGCCTAACTTTATTACTCCTGCACATATACATAAAGACTCCATATCCTACTACAGAGATCCTCACCTGTCCCTGTACATTGTTATTCTATTCACAATAGCTAGGAAACGGAATCAGTGTCAAGGTTCATGGATGAACAGATGAACTAATGAAAACATGGTACACATACACAAATACACATATTACTTAGCTCTAGTGAAAATTTAATCCATGAAGTGTGCAGGTAAATGGATGGAGAAATTATTCAGAATGAAGTTACTCAGATCCTCCAAGATAAGCCTCACATGTTCTCTCTAATGTGTGGTTTCTATTTTATTGTCTTTTGTTTTGTGCATTTAGCCTAAACACATGTGAAAGCGAAGGAACTAGAAATGGGCCATGGGTGGGGAGTGATGCGTTTGGGGAGGAAGACTACCATAATATGGGTGAAATGAAACCAGAGAGGGAGAATAACGGGGGTAAAGGTGTTCAAGCAGGTCGTGGGGTGCTGGGGATGGGGAAATGAGGGGCCAGAGCAGGGACAAAGCAAGGTGAGGTGTGCCTGAAGAAGCTATTGGGAACCTATGGTCTTGCAATCCAATAAGGGGAGTTGTTCACCTGAGGGGAGAATCCATGGATAGTGTTTTCTAAGTGGTTGTGTCGCCAAACTACCTTCTGGATGTTTTTGTTTATATCCATTGATTGATTCTGTTTCCAACCTTTGTCAGAGAAGAATTTTATTGCAATGCACAGTGGTTAATGCAGAGACACATTGTTGCTCAAAGTGCAGAGAACAAGTAAGTTCTTGTGAGTGTCCAGCCATTGATGGGCATCTTTATCAACCCCACTTGCTCAAGGCTCAGATAACAGTGCAGAGGAGAGGAACCAGAGGATGGGGGAGTGCTTTAAAATGCCGTCCTCTTGGCATGATGTGGCATGACTGTCGCTCACATGAACCCCCAGCAATTGTAGTTACCAGCACAAGATCATGCCAGTTCAAGTTTTCGGTATGAAAGCTATTGACAGTTGAGGGCTGCTAGAAGAGGGAGAGTCAGTGCTCTTTCAGGGGGTAGCCCCTGGTAGGTTGACCATGCTCTAACAGATGGCCTATTCAGGCTGGGATGAAGTGTGTGTGTGTGTGTGTGTGTGTGTGTGTGTGTGTGTGTGTGTGTGTGTGTGTTTAAAGAAAAGGCCAGCTGGGTGGTGGTGGTGCATGCCTTTAACCCCAGCACTCAGGAGGCAGAGGCCAGTGGATCTCTGTGAGTTCAAGGCCAGCCTGGGCTACAGAGTGAGTTCCAGGACATCCAGGGCTACACAGAGAAACCCTGTCTCCAGATAAATAAATAAATACCCTGCCCAAACCAAAACCCAAACCGAAAACTAAAAAGAAAAGGCCATGTATTTAGGAGGAGGTTGAGGGTGGGAGATGGATCAGGAAGGAGTTAAAGGTTGCAATGGGGCATGAATATGATCTAATTACATTCTATATGCATATGGACTTTTCAAAGGATTAATAAAACACTAAGTTTTTAAACATAAGAGGAGAAAACGAGCTTTCTGATGTGGATGTGATGTGGTCAGCTCTGCTTCAAGTTCCTGCCACCACGATATCTCACTGTGATGGATGGGACCTTGAGCTATTCACCAAAACCCCCTTCCTCCTGGAAATTGCTGTCAGAGTATTTTATCACAGCAACAAGAAGAGAAACTAAGATAGCCACAGATCTGAAGCTCTTCTTCCTAAGAAGTCTAACTGTAGAGGGGAGTAACTTAGCTAGAATAAGCCATGTGACTAACATGCCAGGGCCACTGTCCATTCCTTGTGAGGCAACTTCTGTAGTAATTCTTTGTGCACATGTGTACGTCTGCATGCATGAACCCACATGCATGTGGAGGCCAGGGGTTGATGCTAGGTGTCTCCCTCGATCCCCTTCCACCTTGTGTTTGGAGACATGGTTTCTTACCAGGTCAACAGTTTGCTGATTCAGCTAGATTGGCTGGTCAGCAAGCCCAAGGGACCCTCCTAGCTCCCTGTCTCCAGTGCTGGCTGGGATCACAGGCACACTGGGATTCCAGGGGTCAAGCTCAGGTTCCTCATGCTTGAGCAGTAAGCGTGTTATTAACTGAGCCATCTCCACAGTCCCTCTGCATTAATGCTTATGGTAAGATTAAAAGTAAATCTTTGGTTGGGTGGAGTGGTACATGCCTTTAATCCCAGTAGAGGCTGAGGTAATTGGATTTCTGTGAGTTCAAGGCCAGCCTAGTCTACATAGTGAGTTCTAGGATAGCCAGAGCTACTTAGTGAAACCTTGTCTTGAAAACAAACAAATAAACAAAAAAGTATGGAATTTGTCAAATGTTAATGAACTGGATATTGTTAATGTAATTCTTGAGTGTATACATTGTATATACTTATTGTAATTCTTTTTCTTATTAGTTATACCTTTATTTTAAACACAAAAAGGGGAAATGTGGTTGATATATTATGGACCCCAGTAAACTTATCTGGGGGTCAGAGAACAGAACAGCCACTATAGTAAACATAGAGTTTAGGCAGGGGTAGCTCATGTCTTTAATCCTAGCATTCAGAGGCAGAGATCCATCTGGATCTCTGTGATTTCTAGGCTACACTGGAAACTGAGCCAAGCATGGTGGCACACACCTCTAATCCCAGGAAGTGATGGCAGGAAGCAGAAAGGTATATAAGGCATGAAAACCAGGAACTAGAGGCTTTTAAACTTTTAGGCTTTTCAGTAGATCTTTGTTCCTTATTGAGAAGTAACCTAAAAATGAAGGGACTACTAGAGATGATACTTCAAATAAAGTGGGGGTGGGTTAGTAGCTTGGACAGGAAGGGGATAATGTAACCAGGGTTC
Organism: Peromyscus maniculatus bairdii; assembly: GCF_049852395.1. Lineage (NCBI taxonomy): Eukaryota > Metazoa > Chordata > Mammalia > Rodentia > Cricetidae > Peromyscus > Peromyscus maniculatus. The sequence goes on along the minus strand of NC_134864.1, from coordinate 53,402,174 downwards.
CCATGCCTTTAGGACTGCTGCCAGTTCTTGCCTCTGATTCCTTATAGAAATACACCCTGTTCTCCTTTCTCAACAGGATTCACCATATTTTATAAGTATAAGTAGAAGTTTCTGCCCTACCAGCAATTCCCAAATACCCAGCAGCCACTTCCCAAATTACCACACAGAGGCTTCTATTAATTATAAATGCTCAGCTGGTAGATCAGGCTTATTACTAACTAGCTCTTACACTTAAATTAACCCACAATTCTTATTTATGTCTATCCACATGGCTTGTTAACTTTTCTCAGTGTGGCATTCTCATCTTGCTTCCTCTGCATCTGGCTGGTGACTCCTGACTCCACCCTTCTTCCTCCCAGCAATCTTAGTTTGGTGCCCCACCTACACTTTCTGCCTGGCTACTGGCCAATCAGCATTTTATTAAACTAATTTGAGTGGCAAATCTTTACAGTGTAGAAGTGAAGGATTCCATAGCAGATAGGTATACTTTGAGAATCTGAAAAGTTATGAAATTCCTTGCCAGAAAAAAACCACATACACATACAATCTTTTCTATTTCTTCATATTATTTATTATAGTTCATAGACCTGTGGAGGAGTACCCTTGAGTAAACTGATGCAGAGGACTTATTTTAAGAAAGAAAATAGATGTTAGTTTGGTGTGAATTTGGACATATTAACATGTCAAGAGATCTTCTGTTACTTGCCTAGCAACGTGTGTATGTGTGTGTGTGTGTGTGTGTGTGTGTGTGTGTGTGTGTGTGTGTGTGTTTTGAGACAGGGTTTCTCTGTGTAGCTTTGTGCCTTTCCTGGAACTCACTGGGTAGCCCAGGCTGGCCTTGAACTCACAGAGATCCGCCTGGCTCTGCCTCCCGAGTGCTGGGATTAAAGGCGTGCGCCACCACCGCCCGGCTCGCAATGTGTATTTTTTAAAAGCAGTCTTCATAGTGAATCAATCTATGGAAAGATATACAAGTCTGAGTTGCTTTTGTTCAAACAATTTTTTTTAATTTTTTTTTTATTTTTCAGTTGATTGCTTTGTATTTCCAGATATCATATGTTTGCCATATCGTGGACAAGATACCTGGATATTTGACTATGAATTTGATTTTAGTCTTGAAATCCTCAGGAAAGAAGATAGCTGAATCCCATTTTAGACTGAAATAGAAGAATGTAGAATGTGGGGCAATGAATGCCAGAACTAATTTAAGGTTGTTGAATGTCTGCTTCCTTTCATTCCAGAATGGCAAGCGTTGTATATTTAAGACACAACTGTGATACTTTGGTTTGGGAAGAGTGATTTGTTTAAAATATGGAACTAGGGTGCCCTGCTCTCCAACTCTTGACCCTAGGTCAATATGGGGAAGACAGGCTTGTTCTCTTGAGTTTACATGGCTACGGGTGTCTGACCACTGGACATCACCACTGCCTTGGCTAACAACTCATTTCTTCTACGAAGGACTCAGAGTTTCTTACCTCCACTTCCAAGATTCTTAAGACAGCAGTGTAGGGCTGCTGAGACATCTCAGGGAACAAAAGTGCTCACCATGAAAGCCTGATGACCTCAGTTCTACCCCAGAACCCACATGACTCCTGAAAGTTGTTCTCTGACCTCCATGGCATGTTGTGGCACCCGTCTCTCTCTCTCTCTCTCTCTCTCTCTCTCTCTCTCTCTCTCTCTCTCTCTCTCTCTCTCTCTCTCTCTCACACACACACACACACACACACACCCTTAGTACTAACAATAAGTGAAATATCTTTAAAAAATTAAAAGAGTAGAGAAGTGTTGGTTCCTTGCCTTGGTTTCACATGATTTCTCTTTTATTTACACAGGAAAAGCACAGACACTATACCTGAAGCTTCCCCCTTAAATACTGCGATGACGTAATTATCCTTGCCATGCCGTAAAACTTTAATTGGAATCATAGTTAGCCAGATGCCCCGTGTATCTCTCTCTTTTTTTTTTTCTTACATATCGCTTCAAATCTTCTCAGCCCTGCCTGTCCTTTTTTCTTTTTTTCCTTCGTTGAAGTAAACATGTAGTTTCAACCTGACAGGCCCTCCTCTTGAGGTCCTTGAGTGTCTCTCATCTGCCGTGGGGCTTCTGTGTAGACTCCTCACCAACACATTTGGTGCTTACAGTTGTTAGATAAGATGATGGCTCTCAGTCTTCACTCCCTTCCCAGGGTACTCATTGTCAAGTAGGTTTATTTTTAGTGCCCTTCGCTCAGGTGGTGACTTTAATTCTGTCTCCTTGACTTTGGTTTTATAACTTGCTGCATCCCATGGAATTTGAATACATGCAGTGAAGAGAGGAGCTTTAAATGTGTTCCTGTGTTTTGAATTGGCTTAGTGTTTCCCTAGCCATCATGAGAAGCATGTGCCAGGCACTTTTTAGTCCAAAGATAGACAGGTAGACTAGAAATGAACCTAACGCCCTCACAGAGCCTGAAGCAGAGCATGGCCGTCTGACCCCTATGGGAGATCCTTAAGAGAAAGAATGAGTGTTTTGTAAGTTAGTGAAACTTCATAGCTAGTTATCATACATCATTTTCAGTAATAGTTGGCTTACACACATGTGCAGCCTGTAAGTGTGAAGCATTGGTGTCCTGTGGGAATGGAAGATAGTCATTAGGTGTTTCCCTCTTTTAATTCCTGGATTTCAAACCACATCCCACGTGGTTCTAAAGGATTGAGCAACACAGCATCTATATATGTGGCCAACTTAATATGTTGCTTTGCTTGCCTGAACCTCAATTTCCTCATGTGAAAAGCAAAGAAAATAGACAGTGTGAGGTGTTATCTCGATGATGACGTAGCATAGTTAAGATGCTGTGCCTAACACCAAGTAATGGGAAGTATGACGCTGTTTATTAACCCAACTAATTCCTACACATTTGATAATGATCATCCAGCAAATTTAGCCCTCTACTGCTTCCTGAGTCAGTCCTTGGAAAGTTTCCAAGCTACAAAGTCCATATTCAACTGGTTCTCCCCTTCCTCGTTTTGCATTTCCAAGCCACTGCTATTGCTTCTTGAACTCCATTTCCCAATAAAATATCCATATTGAAGCCCTTTAATATGGGTTGCTCTCTGAGGAACCCAAGTGAAGGCATCCTACATTTAATTGATAACATTCTAATTTTTATGGATTACAGATTTACATACAGTGTTCAGACACCAGAGGTTTAAACCTGTTCATTGTCTCTGACCTGTCACACTTTCGCTAGCAGCTGGACAGTAGACAAATTCGTTCACTCTTTTTGGGTGCTTCTAAGGGGATGAAAGGAATGGTGTGCAAGAAGGTGAGGAGTAGATGGTGATCTGACTGAGCATGGAATTTTGTTTTCTTTTACTGTCCATCTGCCTCTGTGGCCTCTTGTGTCGGCATCAATACAGCTCTTGCGATAGCCCACCTCCACGCAGCCTCTTCCTCCTTGAACAGATGGCAAGCATGGTGTTGAATATGGACTTTGTAGCTTGGAAGCTTTCCAAGGACTGACTCAGGAAGCAGTAGAGGGTTAAATTTGCTGGATGATCATTATCAAATGTGTAGGAATTAGTTGGGTTAATAAACAGCGTCATACTTCCCATTACTTGGTGTTAGGCACAGCATCTTAACTATGCTACGTCATCATCGAGATAACACCTCACACTGTCTATTTTCTTTGCTTTTCACATGAGGAAATTGAGGTTCAGGTAAGCAAAGTGACTTGTTTAAGGCTGCTTGTATAGGAAATGGCAAAGCAAACTTAGTTTGTCCTGCTTCAAAGTGCATTCTCCTTCCAGGAACATGCATGTCACTTTATGAGTTAGATGCTGTCTTAGTTAGGGTTTCTATTGCTGCCACAAGACACCATGACCAAAAAGCAAGTTGGGGAGGAAAGGGGTTATTTGGCTTATACTCCCACAACCCTGTTCATCACCAAAGTAAATCAGGACAGGAACTCAAACAGGGCAGGAACCCGAAGGCAGGAACTGAGGCAGAGGCCATAGAGGAGTGCTGTCTGGCTTGCTCTCCATCTTATAGAACCCAGGACCACCATTCCAGGCATAATACCACCCACCATGAGCTGGGCTCCACTGATCACTAAGAAAATACCCGACAGGCTTACCTGCAGCCTGTTCTTATGGAGGCCTTTTCTCAACTGAGGCCCCTACCTCTCTGACGACCCTAGATTGTGTCAAGTTGACATAAAATCAGCAAGTACAACCGATGTTATCACCTGACACACAAACACATCACTGTTAAGACACAACCCTTTCTTTCTTATGCATTCCCAATCTCCATACTAAAGCATAAACAACTTTTGAAGTCCCACTGTCTTTACAAATTCAAGCACATTACATTTTCAGCCCCTTTAAAGTAGTCAATCTCATTTAAAATTCAAAGTCTTTCAACTGTGGGCTCCAGTAAAATAAAAATTGATCAAATACTTTCTTACTTCAAGAGGGAAAAATCAGGGTACAGTCACAATCAAATCAAAGCAAAAGCAAACTCCAACTGTCCAATGTCTGGGGATCCATTCACGATCTCTTGGGCTGGGGTCACTTCCAGCCCAGCTTGTCTTCTGGGCTCTGGCTGGCTCTGCTCCACTGCCATGTCATTCTTGATGGTCATCGCATGCTACTGGTATCTCCAAAACACTGGGGTCTTCCTCTGCAACTGACCTGCACTTTCACCAATAACCTCTTTTAGCCTCTCTTCATGGAGCCAAGCCTCAACTTCTCTGCATGACCCATTCAGTCCTAGGTCTTCAACTGCCACTGAGGCTGCACCTTCACCAATGGTTTCTTCTGGCCTCTCACCACGAGTGCCAAGTCTCAGCTACTCTCCATGACCCTTTCATGCCTTCAAAACCAGTATCACCTAGGTGACTCTTATGCTGGACCAAATCCAGCTGCCAACATGAGGTACAGCCTTGGCTACCTCTGGAATATAGCATCTCTGTGCCCTCAGGAAACACTCCTCTGAAGATTTCATCTCAGTGATGCTGGTCTCTTCTTAATTACTCTAATTTCTTAGCTAACCAGCTTTAATTGTCCCAGTAACACAAAGGTTCCAACTGGATGATTTCTTGTTAGTTGTGGCTGACCCTTCAGCCCCAGCTGACCAGAAGGACAGAATCTTAATTCAAAGTATCAAATTTATAGTCTTTAAATTTCCCTCTGAAACTTCACGAGCCAGGTCTCCATCTTCTGCATGGCTCTCAACATTCTTATCTTCTGAGCTCCTCAAGAACATCCCACTGAGTTCTCAATACTGAATGACTTTTCTAGACCTAAGTTCCAAAGTATTTCCCCAGTCCTCTCCCAAAACACAGTCAGGTCTGTCATAGCAATACCCCATAATCCTGGTACCAACTTGACTTAGTTAGGGTTTCTAGTGCTGCAGTGAAACACCATGACCAAAAAGCAAGTTGGAGAGTGTCTTATTTAGGGTTTCTATTGATGTGAAGAGCCACTGACCACAGTAACTCTTATAAGGAAAATATTTACTTGAGGGGGCTTGCTTACAGTTTCAGAGGGTCATTCCATTATTATCATGATGGGGAGCATGGCGGCATGAAGGCAGACATGGTACTGGAGTAGTAACTGATAGTCCTACATCTTGCAGGCAACAGGAAATCAACTGAGACACTGGGAGGTATCCTGAGCATAGGAAACCTCAAAGTCTGCCCCCACAGTGACACACTTCCTCCAAGGCCAGATCACTCCATTAAAGCCACACCTCTGTAGATGCAAGTTTCTGTCCTCCCTGGTCCCGCAGCCATTCAGGCCCAAATAAACACACAGAGGCTTATATTAATTATAAACGGTTTGGCCCATTGCTGAGGCTTATAACTAACTAACTTTTATGCTTAAATTAACCCATAATTCTTGTCTATGTTTAGCCACATGGCTTGGTAGCTTTTCTCAGTCCAACATTCTCATCTTACTTCCTCTGTGTCTGGCCGATGACTCCATCTCTGCCTTTCCTCTTCCCAGCATTCTCCTTGTCTAGTCATCACCCTACCTACACTTCCTGCCTGGCTACTGGCCAATTGGCATTTTATTAAACCAATAGGAGTGAGAAATCTTTACAGTGCACAAGAGCATTATCCCATAGCACACCTCCAAATAGATCCACTTCCTATGAGATCATGGGGGCCCATTGTTGGTTATGCCATGGCACTGCTCTCATGGCTGGCTGCTACCCACGGCGGCCATGCCGACGGAGAGAGTGCTGATTGGAAGAATCACAGCCATGGTTACCTTTTTAGAGCTTTATTGGGAGGGGGGAGAGAGGAGAGAGAGAGAGAGAGAGAGAGAGAGAGAGAGAGAGAGAGAGAGAGAGAGAGAAGAGAAGAAGGAGGTCCAGACAGAAGGAAGGAGCAGAAGGGAATGAGGGGCACACAGAGGGCCCACCCGCTTTTTAGGCTGGGATGCCGTCGAAGGCTGATGACGTAATTAAGGACCAAATCCTTACACCCATTACACTCAAACAACCACAGAGAGGAAAGGATTTATTCAGCTTACACTTCCGCATCACTGTTCATCACCAAAGCCAATCAGGACAGGAACTCAAGCAGGGCAGGAACCTGGAGGTAGGAGCTGATACAGAGGCCATGGAGGGGTGCTGCATACTGGCTTGCTTCACGTAGCCTGCTCAGTATACTTTTTTTTTTTTTTAATAGAACCCAGGACCACTAGCCTAGGGATGGTGCCACCTACCATGGGCTGGACCTTTCCCCATCAATTACCAATTAAGAAAATGCCTTACAGTCTAATCTTATGGGGGCATTTTCTCCTCAAATGAGGCTCCTTTCTCTCTGACGACTCTAGCTTGAGTCAAGTTGACACTAAACCAGCCAGGACAGGTGCTAAGCCAACCTGACGGCGAGACCTCAGATCTCAGGCATTCAAGTCTTTGCACTTTTTAACAAGGCATGGCAGCAAAGGGAACGAACTAATACTGTAGGAGATTTCCTTCCTGCCTGCTCTTCTTTTTTTCATGTTTTCAAGGCAACAGGGTCTAGAAACTGAGAAGAGTAAAACCGGGTAACTGTTTCAGCAAACAGAGGAGCGCAGTGGTTTGCACATTCAAATCAAGCCCGAGGTTGTTTTTCTGACTCCAGCTAGGCCTCTGTAGTCATTGACAAACGGGGTGAAGCCTGTGCTTGGCAGCTGTGGCCGGAGCGGAGAAAATGAGCCATGAAGGTTTGTGGGAGTATGGGGGGCCACACCGGGGGAAGTGTAGGTGATATTTAGAGAGACAACCATTGTAAGTCAGAGGTGTCCCGTACCTGGGTAGCCTCCGGGTGTTTGAGAAAGAGTCTAAGTGCTAAATATGATACAAGGAGGAAAAAGCAGGGCAGGGGTGTGGGGTTTGGCCCAGGAACTCGCGGTCTGAGTCACAGAGACGAGAAAACACACGACAGGAGGGAAGAGGGTGTGTGTTTTGGGAAGATATGAGTGCACAAACAGAAGGCAGCAAGTCTGTGACATTGAGAGACTGCTGGGAACTTTTCCTACCCGGAGTAAGGAAATGAGTGACAGGTGGGCTGCGCTGAGGCCTGAAATGTGCCCGCTGAAAAGAAGCTGCGTTTACCTTGCCATGCCACACCAGTGATTGCTGAGTCCTATGATACACAGACAGCCTACATTTAAAACTACTGTATAACTTGAAAATATGTTATGGACAAACTATGTTTCTGAAGAGTCTGTAGTAGCAGGGTGGGTGACATGTGCCTGTAAGAATTATCTTAGTCATCGGGAAGTTGAGGCAAGGATATTATGAGTTCAAGCCTCCTCACCAACAAACAAACAAAAACAAAAACAGACAAAAGGAGAAAATAATCTATAGTAAAGAGAATTGTGATTAAGAAATTTCATACGCCGGGTGGTGGTGGCACACTTGGGAGGCAGAGGCAGGTGGATCTCTGTGAGTTCAAGGCCAGCCTGGTCTCCAAAGCGAGTTCCAGGAAAGGCGCAAAGCTACACAGAGAAACCCTGTCTCGAAAAACCAAAAAAAAAAAAAAAAAGATACTTCAGACACAAATGGAGTTGACTGTTGAATTATTTTATGCAAATCGAACCTCTAGTTTGAGAAGGGCCAGGCTGATGCAGTATAGTTCATAGTTCTATTGCCTTGGATTCTTATAGTTTCTTTTCCCATTTCCACACACTATATTATATATAGCAGGGCCAGCTGTGTACCTTTGCTTCAATAAAACATTTTTGAAACATTTGTTATTTTTGTTTGTTAACAGAAATCCAATGTAACCAAAATTATAGAGTATGTTTTAACAATTAAGTATCATGAATTAGGAAGAGAGAAACCAAAAAGGAAGGATCAAGAGATAGGGTGTACTGGTTAAGACAGTATTGGGGGGGAAAAGATGGGGTGAAAAAAATTGACGATATTCCTGTCAGATTGTCACATTCTAACACACTGAAATTTCTGAGAAGTGTGGTGATAAGAAGCTGAATTAACTCCACGAGACCACTGTTTTCCAGTTTACTGATACTTGCTATTTTTAGCGTAAGTGCCAACTTGAAGTAGCCTAGAGTCATCACAGAGCAGAGGCCTCAGCTGAGGAACTGCCTAGCTCAGACTGGCCTGTGGGGTGTCTCTGGGGGGAGTTGTCTTGATTAGTAACTGGTGCAGGAAGGCCCCGCCCACGGTGGGTGGTACTATCCCTAGGTGTTGTCTGGGGTTGTCTAAGAACACTAGCTACATGTAAACCTGTGGATGGGGAGCCAGAGAGGAGCCAGCAGGCAGCTTCCATAGGTTTGCCTGGCATTCCTTCTTAAATTCCTTCCCCCACTTTCCCCTATGATGGATTGAGAGCTGGAAGTGTAAGCCAAATAACCCGCCAAATAGCTTTTGGTTAGCGTGTTCTACCACGGCAACAGAAGAGTAACTAAAATACCCTTCCCCCCAAAGACTCATGGAACTGATGTTTTATGACCCATTTTGGAACGTTGGTCCTAACTCTCTGGGCTCCAACGTTGGCCTCTTACTCAAGGTTACTAACGCTGGTGTCCACCTGAAGCTGCAAATCAAATAAGAGTAACCTTAAATTGTGTGGAGCTTTTTAGTTTAGGAAATGGCTTTCTCTGTCCATCTCCACGGCGGAACTCGGAGGTAGATACTGTTTGTTCCCATTCATAGATGTGGTTACCGAGGCATGGAGAGTTTAACTTGTTGTTATGACAACACAGAGAAAAGATTTGACTCCTCCCCATCTGTTTCTAAATGGCAAGCCTGTACTGAGCATGCTTTTGAAATGGTTTTGTGTGGCGCTATATACTTGAGTGGATGTGTGCCCCTTGCTTGGAGGGGGACAGAGGAGGAAGGACTTGGGTTGTGATCTGCCTATTCTTTTCAGGCCAGGATCTAAGTCCAGAGAACTGCCCCCCTTTAGACTAAAGGGGGAAGGCTAGACACTGTGGAAGATTAGACTTTGGGAAACAGAACATATTTCAGTATCTGTTTGATGCTGGGAAAACAGTGTAGTAGAATATTGTTTTAAGGTGTGTTACTTTTGTTTATGTTGCATTTGTTTAACTCTGTGAAGCTGTGTTACTGAGCCTGTCTAAAACACCTGACTGGTCTAATAAAGAACTGAATGGCCAATAGCAAGGCAGGAGAAAGGATAGGCGGGGCTGGTAGGCAGAGAGAATATATAGAGGGAGAAATCTGGGAGGGAAGATCTAGCAGCCAGAGAAAGAGGTGGACTCCAGGGGCCAGCTACCCAGCTATACAGCAAGCCACAGAGTAAGAGTACTATTTACAGAAGTAAGAGAACAGAAAAAGCCCAGAGGCAAAAGGTAGACGGGATAAGTTAAGGAAAACTGGCAAGAAAGAAGCTGAGCTGAGGCTGGGCATTCATAATTAATAATAAGCCTCCATGTATGATTTATTTAGGAGCTGGGTGGCAGGCCCCTAAAAGAGCAGAAATAACAACAAAACAGCTTATTTTGCTTATTCACTTGGATTCCATAATGGTTCCACCTTTATCTTTACATAAATTATTTAGGAAAAAAAATCCCAAAACCATATTTTGTCATTGGGATGAAAGGCATCCTAAGACGCGCCTCTGAGAGGAGGGATGCTTCAGGCCTGTGGCTGCTCATTAGACCATGGGCAGAAAGGGGCAAGGATTTCCAGACATCCAAGACCAAAAGTTCTAAACAGAAGCGGTCTTACATAGGAAATAAAATTTCACCAGAATAAAAGGCTTGATATTTTTTAAACATAGGTGTATGTATGTGTGTGTGTATGCGAGAGAGAGAGAGAGAGAGAGAGAGAGAGAGAGAGAGAGAGAGAGAGAGAAAGAGAGGAAGCATGATTGAAAGAAACCATAAGAACTTGATAACTCAAGAAAAATAATTTTAGCCCAAGTAGAGATTTTCATATTGTGAATAAAGAAACAACCATAAAAAGAGAAACTTATGAATAATATAGAGGAAAGACTCAGGTCATATTACACCCAGAAATGATACTTCTCCTGCCTCAAGTAAAGTCTTAGATTTTTTTTTTTCCATAGACACACAATATTTTTTTTATAGCAGTATTTTAGGAGACATTTTCAGGCACCATCCTATCCCATATTTCTTCATAGGAACTTTGTGCTTCCTGCGTTTTCAAAAGTACTGAAAGTGGGGCTGGAGAGATGGCTCAGAGGTTAAGAGCACCGACTGCTCTTCCAGAGGTCCTGAGTTCAATTCCCAGCAACCACATGGTGGCTCACAACCATCTGTAATGAGATCTGGCGCCCTCTTCTGTATACATAATAAATAAATCTAGAAAAAAAAGTACCGAAAGTACAGGAAGCCCAGATCTAGGGGGCATGCACAGATCTGGGTGGTAAGGTGTAAGAGCAATAGATGACAGGTCCACAAAGCGTCGAAAGCATTACATTGAAAGTATTGTTTAAACCGGAGCTCCAATGGCGTTAGAGACACTCTAGTGTGCTTTGGGCTGGTCTCTTATTATATCAGGTCCAGTACAAGAAGGGGATATGGACAGGTTGAGGATGTTGACATGACTGTGGTCAGCTGTTCTGAACAGGAGACTACAAGGGAATGGACTCTTCAGAGCTTCACTTATATTCCATTCCCTTACAATTCTTATTTAGCTGAGAGTAAAATAATTCTATTTTAGTAAGAAATTACAACAGAAACCTAGGGCTGGCTTCAGGCTTCTTCTGTCTTCCCATGCCACCATCTTTAAGCAATCATCCTCAAAATTCTAAGCAGTGTTTCATTTCTAGGAATAGTATCTACATAGGAAATATTCCAGAAGGAAGCTGAAGGGTTAAGGCTTTATTCTTTTTCTCTCAAAGTTTTTCCTTATAAATGTGTCATATGCAATGAAGTAGCACAAATAATATATGTATAGTTTGTATATGTACACGTAGTTCAAAGTAAGATAATGCCATGCACGCCAATGTACACCTGCCCTAATATAAGAAATAGAATTTAACTAGTCGTCTTGATCCTTCATCGATTCCATTTGTCTTCCTCCTTACCAGAGAAAAATACTGGTTTGTGTTTTCCTGGGTGTTATTTGTGTGTGTATGTGTGTGTGTGTGTGTGTGTGTGTGTGTGTGTGTGTGTGTGTGTGTGTGTGTCTTCAGGCGATATTTTAGCTTTACATATTTTAACTTTGACTTAAAGAGTCACCATGCACTTTCTTTGACAACTTGATTTCTCATTCATTAGAAGTGGCAAGAATAGGTCTTCCCATCTTGGTCTTGGTACAGAAGTGAATGATTCAGTGTTTAGCTTTAAGTGGGAGATTTTTCTCTAGCTTTACCCCAGGCTTGGTGGGCAGCATGCATGTGCCAGTCAAGGGTGTTCACTTGTAGTCCCGTTTGCTGAAGATTCCTTTAAAAAATTGCAAGCAAACATTGAACTAAAGCAGATATTTTCCCTTCATCTTTTAGAGCGCATCTCAAGGCTTTTCTGATTTAAAACTCTGAATGCTGCTTTGATAGGCGTGACAACATGTCACTCGGTTCTCTGTAGGGAGCATCATTGACTGATGGCCCCAACTGCTACTTTGCTGGATCCAAGGGCTAGGTTCACACTGAAGTCAACCTTTTCCGGGGCTCTTCCTAGGCAATGACTAAACAGGGTGAGATGACAGTCGTGGGGCTGTCTCCACAAGTGATGAACAAGCCAGGAACTCAGTGTGGCCATGTTTAGTATGCCATTGTTTGCTGTCAAGTATGGTTGGAAGAATGCTTCTAAGTGGCACCTCTGGATGTCCATTGGAAATTTCGGTCTCCTAAAAATGTGACGTTTCCCTTTTCACACATGATTTACTGATTCATAAGCCTTTCAAATGTGGAAGAATAAAAGAGAAGGGCCCTAGCAAGAGAATAGTTGATCATCAATGAAGAAATAATCTCATTGAAAGTAAAGCTAATATGGGGAGGAAGCTTTAAATGAATGAATTAATGAGTACACTATTGGACTTATTTCAAAATGATTTGGTGGATTTTCAAAGTCTCCAAAAGGGAGATGATGCAAAGTGAGAGGGCTTTTTAAACATCTGTCTGTCTGTCTGTCTGTCTGTCAATCTGTCATCTATCTATCTATCTATCCATCCATCTATCTATCTAGCCGTCCATCCATCCATCCATCCATCCATCCATCCATTCCTCCACCCACCCATCCATCCATCCATCCATCCATCCATCCATCCATCCATCCATCCATCCATCATCCATCTATCATCTATCTATCTATCTATCTATCTATCTATCTATCTATCTATCTATCTATCTAATGTGTGTCTGTGTAAGTGTATATGTATAGGAACGTGTGCCCTAGTGCTTGTCTGGAGGTCAGAGGATAAGTGGGTTCTCTCTGGGGGTTGAACTCAGGTCGTCAGGCTTTGGCAGTGAGTACCTTAACCCACTGAGCCATGTCATCAGCTGGGCTTTTCTTAAAATGAAATAGAGATTCGTATAAATGATTGCAGTAAGGAAGAAATGGAAACAGCAGAGCCAGAGGGGAAGGGATTGCTGATGAGCTGAGAGTTTAAAAAGCCACATCCAATGATGGAAGATAAAAATCTGCTCTAATATTACTGGATCATATTTTAAAATATCAATTCTTACACCTTCCCATGCCCCCATCTTCCTTTTTCAAGTGGGTTCAGCTGATGAGAGGCATCAGCAGGATTTTAGAATAATAGAGAGTGAGGGTAGGGTACTTATTCCTCTGTCTTCCCATCTTTCTAATACCTGACCCCCTTACTATGTTGGGTGGGCCATCCCACGTGACAGTCTCTGGATTCTAGTAATAACTTCTGCTTCATTCAGGCTCAGGGGATAGTCCCTTCCTTGACTCTCATTCACACTGAGGTACCATACTCAGTGCTCTTATTTACTGTAAACACGGTCTACAACTTTGTTATATGAAAAAGACACAAAAGAAAATGAATACGTGGTTGGCATAGACATTCCAGAAACAGTTTCTATAAAAACCTCATATTCATAAAAAATAGGCTCCTAGATTAATTCCAGAAAGGACTTTTAAATGATGTATTATGATAACTTAGGAGAAGTGATCCCCATGAAGACTCCAGCATAGATTTAATTTAGAGAAAGCAGTATATTTTTTCACATTTTAAAAAGAGATAGGTACTTGTTGGACCTTGACCTCTATGGAGTACTAGAACACTCTGACAAAAATATTGGCATATTCTAGTAGAGAAATGAATGCTGGCTGAAATTTACTTAGGTTGTTTAAGTGAAGATTTGCATTCTCGCATGGGGTGGGGGAGTGTCAGCTTGGACGTCAGTCTCCTGGGCATTCTCCACAGCTTTGTTTTTAGTTTTGTTTAAAAACGTCTCCTGGACACTGATTCGAAGTACAGGGGATGAATATTTAACATCTACAAATTTGATAAATTGTTGAAGAAAAGATAATATTCTGAGTTACAAAGTCATGATTTCAAATTACCTCAGCCAGTTGGAATTTTTGACTTAAAAAGGAAAGATAAAATGCAGTAGAGAAAGGCATAATGGTTGGAAGGGAAGAAGCCGAGTGACATTATTCGTAGATAAGATGATTGCATGTGTAGAAAGTCCAGAAGAATCTACAAAGTGTATTGGTATGTGAAGTTGACAGGCTCTTTAGATAATTGGCCTATGTACGAAACTAGTCATATTTACATACTAGCAATAAATAGAGGATAAAATAAGAGATGTCATTTGTAATAGCATAAAAACCATTACATATCTAGGAATAACTGTGATGAAATGCTTGTATGGCTTTTGTCCTAAACAGTATAAAGCATTATTGGGAGAATTAAACAACACCTAAACAAGTGTAAGAAGGGGCCAGGTGTATGGATTCAACAAAATTCTCGTCAAGACACCTGGGATGATTCTGTAAGTACAATATTTACAAAAAATAAAAATAACCAAGGGTTATAAAGGATAAGCAAGCTGACCAAAGGATCAGCATGTAATATAGAAGCAAAACCCACAGGTGCATTTTACCTGATTAATGATAAAGAAACCACGCAATCCAATACAGGAAGGAAAGACTTCTCAATAAAAGGTGCGGAGTTTACTGTATATCCAAACAGAAAAACAAAGAACAACCAAACAAAAATGTGTCTTGGTCCTTGTCTCATGCTCCCAACTATAACCTTAGATGAGTCACCAATCTCAATTTGAAAAATAAAACATGAAGATTATGGTAATAACAAACCACTTTCTGGTTGACTCTAAGGGCTGTTCCGCCAGAGAGAATTAATACCCAGTACAGTAAGTTGGTCAAAAGCTCATGGCAGGCTGAGTGTAGTGGTACATGCCTTTAACCCTAGAACTTGGGAGGCAAAGGCAGGAGGATCTCTGTGAATCAACGGCCAGCCTGGTCTACATAGTGAGTTCTAGGACAGCCAGGGCTGTAGTAAAGAGACCCTATCTTAAAACAAAAATTTAAAAGATAAAAACAAAAAAGATAAAAAAGCTCATGGCTTGGGAGATGATAGGCCCTAATGGGGAGCATACTACTGTTGTTTCGCTAAGTGGTCATGTTATCAAACTGCCTTTAAATATTTGTGTGTCTGCTCATGTGTTAGTGTTGCTCTCAGCCTTTGCCAGAGAAGCTTCCCACTGTAGAAGCTAATGCAGAGACATGTAACTGGTCCAAGTGCTGGGAATAAGGGCCTGCTGAGTGCTTCGTCCTCAGTGGGACATCTCTATCACGTTCCACACTCCCAGGCTCAGGAGCTATCACGGAAGAGGGGGCGGAAGGAGTGGAAGGCCCAGAGGATGGGAGAGATGCTGGGACACGCTGTCTCCTGGACAGGACACAGCTGTTGCACTCACAAAGTCAATGGGGAAGATCACCCCAATAAGCCAACATTCCAGCAGGCAGCACTAAGTAGACTCAGTGGGTTAGTAAGAAAGCAGAGCAGACATGGAATTAGGAGTGCGATGTGTTTCCAAGTGTGTGGGGAGAATGGGAGAGAATTCTGGGGCTGCTTATGATCAACGTACACACATAGGAAACCGTCAAAGGTGAAGTAAAAGATAGAAAAGTAAAATGCAGTCTTTAAGAGAAAACATAGTAGGTGTCTTAGTTAGGATTTCTATTGCTGTGAAGAGCCACTGTGATCAAGGCAACTCTTATAAAGGAAAGCATTTAATTGGGGGTGGCTTACACTTCAGAGGCTTAGTCCACTGTCATCATGGCAGGACATGGCGGCATGCAGGCAGACATGGTGCTGGGGAGGTATCTGAGAATCCTATATCTTGATCTGCAGACAACAGGAAGTGACCAGAATGTCACACTGAGTAGTATAACTTGAGCAAAGGAGACCTCAAAGCCTGCCTGCATGGCGACACACTTCCTCCCACAAGGCCACACCCACTCCAGCAAAGCCACACCTCCTAAGAGTGCCACTCCCTGTGAGCTTATAGGGCCAATTACATTCAAACTACCACAGTAGGATAATGTCATAATTTGGAGTAGACAAAGATTTGCTGAAAAGTCTTAACATGTGCTGTTATGAAGAAAAAAGAGTTAGGTAGATGTACTATGTTAAAATTAATAAATTCCTTTATAACTTTAAGAGAATGAAGCATTCAAGTCTGATTCCATAATGAAGTATCATCAATGAGAATGACCTCACAGTAGCTATTACAGAAATGTGCTTGAATCCCAGAGCTATAATTAGGCAAAAGGAGCACATACTATGATTCCATTTATATAAAACCCAGAACCTTAGAAATGAGTTTGTGCTGCTAGAAGCCAGATGTCATGGTTGCTTTTCTCTCTGCTGTGACTAAAGTGGCTTAAAGAAGGAAGGCTTAGGGCTGGAGAGATGGCTCAGAGGTTAAGAGCACTGGCTGCTCTTCCAGAGGTCCTGAGTTCAATTCCCAGCAACCACATGGTGGCTCACAACCATCTATAATGAGATCTATTGCCTTCTTCTGGCCTACAGGCATACATGCAGTCGGAACACTATACATAATAAATAAATCTAAAAGAAGAAGAAGAAGAAGAAGAAGAAGAAGAAGAAGAAGAAGAAGAAGAAGAAGAAGAAGAAGAAGAAAGGCTTAGTTTGCCTGGCAGTTTGAGGGTACAGTTCGTCTTTGTGGGGAAAGCTTGACAGTTGGCCTGAGAGGAAGCTGGTGATGCTCAGGAGGTGGAGGGAGAGATGAATTCTGGTGCCCAGCATGCTTTCACCTTTTCATTCTATCCAGGACTGGGGAAATGGGGTGTCCCTCAGTTTCAGGGTGAATCTTCCCCCTCTCAGTTAAACCTTCCTAGAAACACCCTCACAGACACACCCAGAGGTGTATTTCCATAGTGAGTCTAAATCCTGTCCAGTTGATAATCAAGACTCTAACACCAAAGTAGTGTTTATTTGGGGGCAAACTATGGTTAATTGGAGGGTGGGGATGAAGGGGTACCTGAGGCACTAGCCATCCTCTTCTTTTGGTTGTAAATGTGTGTGAAAATCGGTTGAGTTGTGAATTGACCTTTACAGCCTTCTGTAGGTGTGTGATTCGCCAATGAAAACGTTGACAATGAGAACATACGTGAAGCTCTGAACTGAGTGTGAAGGGGTAAACTGCACAGACACAAGTTGGGAAGTCCGTGTCTCATGGCTGCCGAGCATAAGGCATCTTTGGAAAGCATTTCTTAAAAAAAGAGGTAGTCGAGGAGAAGGAAAGAAAAAGAGAAAAGCATTTGCAGTGAATTAGTCTGTTTCCACTGCAATAACAAAACATCTGAACGGAATACTTTAAAAAAAAATGCTCTCAGATTTTGAGGGTAAAATACCAAGATTGGGTGTCCCTATCTATTTGACTTGTGGTGAAGACCCCTGGGCTGCATCACATCGTGGCAGAAGCACATGGGGAACAGAGATCCTGTAGCCTAACAGGTAGCCAGAGTGTGACTGAGGGGCGAGGCTGCTCTTTCATAACAATTTCCATGCCCAGGAACTACCTGAGTCCTCCCAGAATTCTGTGTTCTCTTCTGAAGCCAATGTCCTCAATGATCTAATGACCTCAGCCCTACAGATGAACTGTACCCTCAAACTGCCAGCCAAACTAAGCTCTTCTTCTTTCTTCTCCTTCTTCTTCTTTTTAAGATTTATTTATTTGTTGTGTATAGTGTTCTGCCTGCGTGTATGTCTGCATGCCAGAACCCTAAAGGTTCCTTCAAACAAGCTTCTAACACACGGACCTCCGGGAGACACCCCCAAACCATATTCAAGCCACACTAGTTTTGTGCTCTCAGGGTCAGGACGCATCTGGACATTTTTGTTCAGTTCTAGATATCACGGTGTAAGAGTGGTCACCGACAAGGTGGCACATTCTCAGACAAGGCGACCACCATGATACACGCGTGAGCTCATCAAAAAGCCCCAAGTCTTCCTTGTTTAGTGTAACTAAGGATGACTTCTCACTCAGGTCACAGGCCAGTAAGTGTGACAAGCGGAGTTCAAGTGGCCCTTCACGGATTTGACCACCTTCTTCCCTTCTTTAGTTTCTGTCTACTGGGCTCTCCTGGGAGCCATCCACTGAATCTTCTCTGTTCAGAGACTTGTGGAAGAGAGCCAAGAGGACCTCATGGGACACCTAGTGCAGGACACCCAGAAGCAGTACATACATACCTTTTACCCTCCCTTTACTCTCCAGAAGATCTCACGTGACCCTGATCTAGAGCTCCTACGGTCTACAGCATTCTCGTATGCCTGAGAAGGGGAACGGGGGAACAAGACACAGTCAAACAGGAAAAGTAATAGCTCACTTCAGATACACTTTTTTTTTATATTCAAAGACTTATTTATTATTACGTACACAGAAGAGGGCGCCAGATCTCATTACAGATGGTTGTGAGCCACCATGTGGGTGCTGGGAATTGAACTCAGGACCTCTGGAAGAACAGTCGGTGCTCTTAACCTCTGAGCCATCTCTCCAGCCCCAGATATACTGAAAAGGGGGCAAGTGACTGCTTCTTTAAACACTTAAGTGCCACTGTGTGGAAGAAGGCTTCTAATTATTCTGGGTCGCTTTCAAGGCAGAGCTGAGACATTGGATGATGTTATTTGGAGACAAATTTCAGCCTGCTTAGCATCAGAAAGACTTTGCTGTCGGTAGAGCTGTTCATCTCACCGCAGGTTAGTTTGCGAGCACTGGTGAGGCATTAGGCACACACTTTGTCCTAAATTCTTAAACCCTTTCATGCTAACAGCCACACTTGAGGTAGTATTATCGATACCCATGCCTTGCAGCAGGGGAAACCAAGTCTTAGAGAGGTTCTGTAACTTGCCCAATGACACACAGATGTTAAAAGGCAGAGACAGGATGTGAATCCTGGGTTTCCTGACAGCATACAAAGGTCCTGCCCCTAAGCCAGCTGCCCTACTGTTCTCCTACAAGGCTTCTGTTTCAGGTTCATCGCGGACATTGAATTGGACTGAGATGCGGGCTGTTTCATGGCAGGAACGTGCAAAGAAACTTCTGGGGATGCTGAGAGGCCCTGCTAAGTGACTAGTGCTTTTGTGTTTGTTGGAGGAGGCAAAAGAAAGCAGAGGTGTCGGAGATGGAAACAGAGCTCAATTCTAAAATTTGCCGGAAGTATATGGCTGCTGTCGTGTGAACATGTCAAAGCACATGACACACTTGAATGTGATGTCTTTAGGAATCCTCCCCCAAAGCATTTAGGGGAATAAAAGGACCTGTGGTGTTATTTCATGTGCACGAGGCTTGCCTTCTGTTAGCAAACTTTAGTTGAGTCACGGTGTCCTGGAATGTTGCTAGGTGTTGGTTGGTTGGGTGCTCAACATCTCCCCCTGCAGGGCTTGGAGATGCGAAGCCTCTCCCCAAGCTGCCTGTAGTAATCTGTTGAGTTCACACTCAGTTGCAGAGAAGCAGGCTCTGGAAACCACAGTAATTTTGTCAGGTAACCATGGAGACACTGTGTTGCTCTTGAAATCACAGCCTACATGGGGAGACTGGATGCCGAAAGCGTTGGAAACCCATCATAATTCCCCGTCTGGCTCGCATTTGTAAAGATGTGCAAGACAGATACCATGGCATCTGAATAGCCAGATCAACGAAGAGACGCATCTGAGCAGAACGCAGGACTGGTTGCCCCCGCCTCTGAAAGCGGGCATGTTTTTCTCCTGATTCAAGTGGCCACTTCGGAACTGCTTCATGCCAAGAATTAAACACAGCTTGATTATAGCCTATCTAAGGTGGCTCAGGGGTCACCAGACCACAGCAGTAACAATATGTCATTTAAATGTAAAACAAAGCTGTGCTCGCCTAAAAAGAGGAGAAAGAGTAAATATGTTTAGACCACAGACTTGCACAGATTGCCACATGCGGGCCAGAAAATGTCTCTCTGATTTGTAGTTGGCGGAGGCATGAGAGATGGCGAGGCAGGATTGCTTTTTCTGACGACAGGAAGCAAATGAACTCAGCAGCAGCGAGATTCCCCCCTGCGGGGAAATGAAACCAGGAACGAGTGGCATGGGTCCTTACATAAGACATAAACATCTGTGGTTTGAAGGACCCCGGAATGAGGCCTCAGATGGCTCTAGAACCAGTCACCCTTCAAGGCAGAAGGAACAATTGTAACAAGTAAAACAATGAAGTTATATGTGCAGCAGACTCTGCTCACAGCGTGCAGAATTCCCTTCCACGGGCTTAACTCAACGGTGGGATCGAACAGGGAAACTGTGTCACAGTTCACAGGCTCCGGTGATTTCACCTCGGCTATACTCGAGAAAGGTGGGTCCCGAGGCTTCTCTGGATTCAGTAGGTCTTAAAAAGGGGCCTAGAAATCTGCATTTAGTTATCATCCTAACAATATTTGAGATGGAGGTGGCTGCAGAGGTGGTTGTAAAATCCACGGGTGGGTTGACGCAAGCGGACTCTGGGCAAGGGATGGGCCAAGAGCCGTTTACCACATAGGATGCCAGCTGGGGGTCTCTTGTGGCCTACGTGGGGCTGCAGCCCGTCTGGAAGGGGAAGACTGAAGTGTAGTGAGAATCAGAAACTGTGCTAGAGGTCTTGCATATATCAGCTCAGCTGAGAAAACCAGGGGCAGCAAGAGGGATTTCTCTTTTCAGCATTTTCAATTAGATGCCTATTTAAAGAATCTGCATGGCAGTGGTTCTCAACCTCGTAACGTTGTGACCCTTTAATACAGTTCCTCATGCTGTGGTGACCCCTCTGACCATAAAATTATTTTTGTTGCTACTTCATAACTATAATTTTGCTATGGTTATGAATCATAATGTAAATATTTTTGGAGACAGAGGTTTGGCAAAGGGGTCGTGACCCACAGGTTGAGAACTACTTGCTTAGAGCAAAAAAAGTCTGCCATTCCAGCAGCAGAATTACTTGAGCATCATGGTATGCCCAGAGTCCCAAGAATGTTAAGTGTATCCTTAGATGGCTTCTTTTTTTTTTCTTTCTTTTGCTCACAGTTATGAAACACAAAGTTCTAAGCCCGTGTCCGCAAGAAAAGAGTTCATGCTTTGAAGTTCTTTCTACATCTGAGAAATCTAAACACACCAGTGGCCATCATAAACTAACCCCGCTGCCCTGGGGAGGGCGCATGGGTGACAGGCAGGGAAGTATCGGGCAAGATCAGAGACCTGCCCTGCGGTTCTCACTGCCATCCCACAGGCTCTGTCCAGTTTTCACAACAGGAATAAAACAAGGGTCAAAGAGCAGTTGACTTTGGGGCTAACCATTGAACTTCCCTACTCTAATCGGTGGGAATGGGAACAATCCATTACTGTACCTGAGTCTAATTCAAGGACATACCCCAGTAAGGGTCATAAGCACGAGGCCTGTGAAGGTCTGTGGACGAGATTGCCGAGTCGTGGATCTTCTTTATTTGTCTTTATATGTACTTTCCCTACCCTCCATGGTACAGGATATCTATTTTGGGGCAATTTTATAGAAAGTAAGAAAAAAATCTATTCTTCTGGATTCAGACCAACAAAAGACTGGAAAATGGCAAACAATACACAAGACTTCCTTCCCACCAAATTCGAAAGTTAAAAATCTTATCAGACATTTGTTTTGCCTTCACAACAAGAAACAATTGGAACTTTTTGTGTTTGTGTGTGTGGTTGATTAAACAGCTGTTTTAAGTCAACACTCTCATTTTGATTATTTGTTGGTTAACATTTGGCCAGGATAACACTATCAGTTCTAAGTGCTAAGAAGAAGTTTGAATCAACTAAAATATTTTGGTTATATTTTACTCAGGAGCTTTTCCTCTGCTTGTCCTCTAATCTCCTAAAAGCCAGCAGCCAAATTATTAGCTCATCCGTTTTGGCAGAGAAAAACGATTAATGGGTTTAAAACACTTGGCACACAGAACACCTCAGAGACCTCACTACAACGTCAGCTCAGGGCATTGTTTATGTACTTTCTATAGGATGTGTAGCTTCATCCTGTGGGAGGATTTCCTTCATCCGGAATCCCCCAAGGCCTCTGGCCGATTTCCTTCTTCCTTTAGGACTGTTTGTGTTTAAGAAATGATGCTGGAGAGAAAGATAACCATCTTTCCGCTGCTTTGTGGCCACATGCATTCTCTGGTGACTCCGGTGATGAGATGGCTTGGTTTCATTCAGCATCTTTAGAACCACTGGTGAGTGGCCAGGATTCTTAAAATGGCATCAAGAGGGGCTGGGTCGCCAGTGAGGAAAGCGCAGCTGGGAGCTGGTTATTGCATCATCTGGCCTTCCTCCACCGAACAAAGAGAATCGTTTTTTGCAAAGTATCTGCAGACCCTCTGATTCCAAGTGACTTAATGCATGTGTTGCAATGGAGGGTTCCAATCTGTCTTGGGATTCAGTGGAGAGAAAATAGATGAATCTTAAAGATAAATTAGCAATTTGGATCCACTCAGAGGACTCTTTATTCTGGGACATTTCCACTGTATATTACAACACAGGTTCAGCCTTTATTTATGCCAAAGAAAAGATCTAGGGCCACAAAACTATGTTGTGGGATTTTAAATTGGCGTTGAACACTATGATGTGAATGTTGAAACTGATATTCTTAGGAGTTATGAATCAATATGGATTTACAAAATAGAAGCAATTATTGTCATTTTTTGTTTATGACTAACAGGTTAAAACTTCCTTCAAAAATATGGTTTCATGCAGGGCAACTAGTACAGATGACAAACACATGGATATTGTCATGTTTAATCTAAAAATAGTGGCAAATATACATTGCTGAGTATTTTATGACCGTGGATGAGTTGCTCAAGACATAACCCCTGATTTAATAGTAGGAAAGCCGAGGTGCTCCATGAGCTTGCTATATCATGCATCTATCCCAGCCTTCTCTTCCGCCCAGTAGGAAAGTACCTTAAGGGATGGAGAAACATGCAAAGTGATTGAAGAGGAGAAGGCTATCTAGATGGAAATCTTATTTTGATCAGATCTTGGGGGAATTTCTTTGTGTGGCTCTTATCTTTCGCTTAACAGACCAAGATAAACACGGATGCCAGGAAGAGCTGGTCAAATGTTTACTTTTACTTACAGATTCTCAGAATCAAGGCCAACATTATTCCTCCCATATGTGAATGACCTATCACCCCTCCCGTTCCCACGTCTCTTTAACTTTGCTTCCTCCTAGAACAAATTCCTTGAAAACCCACACATTGCATTGGAGTCAGGGGCTCAATGAATCAGTCAGGATTCCTTTATTAACTGCTCATAAAACGTCCTGTGTTAGACGGTACGAGGATCACCCACGATCCTTTCCAGTACAGAACCTGGACTTTGTACTCCTCAACACACTTCTGCTCTAGCCAAGCCTGTTTCCTTGCTGTACATGTGGGGAATGGGAATTCCTACCTGGAGTATCTTCTCCATACTTCTCCGGCAGTCCCCATGCCTCAAGCACAGCTCAAAATTCAGTTCATAAACAAAACAAAACAAAACACCCTGATAGGTGTCTTAGGGTTTCTGCTGCTGTGATAAAACACTATGACCAAAAGCAACTTGAAGAGGAAAAGGTTTATTTCGTCTTACAGCATGGAAAGTCAGGGCAGGAACTGAGGGCAGGAACCTGGAGGTAAGAACTGATGCAGAGGACATGGAGGGGTGCTGCTTACTGGCTTACCTTTCATGGCTTGCTCAGCCTGCCTTCTTATAGCACCCAGGACCACCAGCCCAGGGATGGTACTGCCCGCAGTGAGCTTGACCTCCCACCTCAATCATCAACCAAGAAATGGAACACAGGCTTATCTGTGGGCCAGTTTGGTTGGGGTGCTTTCTCAATTGAGGGTCCCTCTTCCCAAATAACTCTAGCATGTGTCAAGTTGACATAAAGCTAGCCAACACAAGGGCCCTCTGCCAACTTTACACATAAGCACATTACTATTAAACTATAATCTTTCTTGTTGTCCCCAAGGTGTTATACTAACATGGACAATAAAAAAATTATAACCTTTAAAAGACCCACAATCTTTAAAAAGGCAGACACTTTAAAAGTTCAGTCTCTTTAAAATACATATACAAAGTCTCTCTAAAATCCCCAAATCTTTGTAAAGTCCCAAAGTTTCTCTAAAATCCCAAAGTCTCTTTAAAAGCTCAAAATCTCTTAACTGTGGGTTTTCTGTAAAATAAAAAAAGAGCTAAATACTTTCTTACTCCAGGAAGGAAGAACTCAGAGACAGGTACATTCAAATCAAAGCAAAACCAACATCTAACAAGGTCAGACTTCTGGGACTCACAATCTTCCAGGCTTCCAAGGGTTTGCCACAAGCACTTGCAATGTGTTTGGCTGGCTCCGGCTGGCTCTACACCAAAGTTGCTGTTCTCAAAGGCAGGAGGTTGAGAGTTTGAAGCCAACCTGACTCACAAAATATCAGGTGGCATGGGGGAGAGCAATGGAGTAGGGACAAATGAGAACAAATGTAATGACACATATCTGTACAAATACTACGATGTGCTGGCTAGTTTTATATCAGTTTGACACAGGCTAGAATCATTAGGGAAAGGGACCTCAGTTGAGCCAATGCCTCTACTAGGTTAGCCCATGGTCAAGCCTGTGGTGCGTTTTCTTGATTAATGATTGATGTGAAAGGGCCCAGCTCACCGTGGGCAGTGCCATCCTGGGCTGGCGGTCCTGGGTGCTATGTGAAAGCTGGCTGAGCAAGCCGTGAAAAGCAAGCCAGTAAGCAGCACGTTTCCACAGGCTTTGCATTCAATTCCTACCTCCAGGTTCCTGCCTTGAGTTCCTGCCCTGACTTCCCTGGAAGGTGGATTATGACTGTAAAGTGAAATAACCTTTTTCTTTCCCAAGTTGCTTTTGGTCATGTCCTGCTAACAATTGACTTTAGGCCTAAGTATGAGAATGTCAGAGGCCAATCACTCTGGATTCTACCTGGTACTCTTTATGAGGGGCCAATAATAAGTTTTATGAATCACAGGGCAGGAAAGTGAATGATATCTTGACTGTGTTATGTAAGTACAGTGTGCTTTATAAGGCCACTCCCCCTCCCCCCCCCCCCAGACAGGGTTTCTCTGTGTAGCTTTGAGCCTTTCCTGGATCTCACTCTGTAGACCAAGCTGGCCTCGAACTCACAAAGATTGGCCTGCCTCTGCCTCCCAAGTGCTGGGACTAAATGGGTGTGCCACCACCACCTGGCCATAAGGCCACTTCTTATACAACGTTTTAATATCTGAGTAAGTCCCAATGCTAAAGTTTACAAAGGCAAAATTAATCCTGTAATTAAAGAGAAAGCAGTGGGTGTGTTTCTGGTGGCTTCATTTAAGCTGAGAGAAAGCTTTTAGCATTTCCAGCGCAACAAAAAAATATTGTGCAAACACTGCATCCTGACATTAGAGATGTCTAGGCTATGTCTACCCTTGGATAATGAAGATACTTTATGCTGATCATTGCCTTTCATACTATGAGGAGCCTGAGAAGCACATGGAAGACCCGTGTCTAAATACACAGACACTCCTCTTCTCCACTCATGTGCTATAAGAAAATTCCAGTCAGTGGAGAGAGGAAGCTTCTAGATGTCCTAATAAAACAATATGGAGTGGACTCTTAGCCAAGAGAACCAGAATCTATAGAACCAGATTTCTACAGAAAGGAAAGAAAACCACACCTCAAGTTCATTGATGCAGTCTCCATTAAAAAGAATGTGAGGTCAGAAATTGAAAATACTTACTGACCACAACCCTGAAATAATAAGAAACCATTGAGGGGCTGGTGAGTTGGTTCAGCAGGGCAACATGCTTGTTGTACGAGCTTGAAGACCTGAGTTCAATCCCTGACACCCCCCCCCCAACACACACACAAAGCCACACGAGGTGGTGTGACCCCAGCTCTCCTATAGTGAGATGGGAGGAAGAGAGAGGAGAATCACCTGTAACCTCAAGGGCCAGCAAGATTGGAGCATGCAGCAGGCGGGAGCAGGAAGAGAGACCTCAACCAGGTAGATGGAGAGAATCCGTGGCTGAATGTTGTCCTCTGACTTCTGTAAGTATGGTGTGTCACAGGTGTTTATGCACAGAGAGAGAGAGAGAGAGAGAGAGAGAGAGAGAGAGAGAGAGAGAGAGAGAGGTTGAAATGATCTTGGGGCTTTAGATGTCTGTGTTGAAAGTAGACTGTGAGAAAAGCTAATGAAATAGGACACCATAGAAACTTCCATAGGAAGCTGATTTTAATCAACTACGAGAAAATTGTGTTGTGCTAATATTAGCCCACGCCTTCTTCCACAATAGCAGACTGTTATCTGGTACAGACAGAGCAGCTGGAATACAAGCAGTGAGGGATACCCATGTTACTAAATGGTGGCCGGCAGGATGCGGGCAGAGGTCACTTGTAAACTTTGGAAAGTAATTCAAAAGGAGAGGATGTACATTGCTTCTTCCTGCCTCCCTTTTTGAGATGCTGAAATGGTTGTTATATTAATCCCACTGGTGGAGAACAAGACCACTACTACAGTTTAAACCAAATTTGAAGCAAGCTTTAATTAAATCCTGGCCAGGGGGGATGGGCTCTGGCCAGGTCCATACCCTGTTTTCCAGGAAATGGTCCCTAGTCATGTTTTGAAGGGACTTAAGAAGGCCAAACTCACAATTCACATTTCCCATCAGGTCCAATCAGGGGCAAGCATACATCCTGATGTACCTCCAGCCTACATCCAATCAGGGGCAAGCATACATCCTGACTTATTTCCTGCCCACGTATCTCTCGCCCACATGTGATCAAGCACATCTGGTACAGATGGGCCTAACAAACTTGTTTAGGGGAGTAAAAACACGTGACTTGTTGTCACCCATAAACAATAGTCTCCAGCATTTCAGGAACTGTCTGTCCTTGGGCAAGGGGCTTGCAGATCAGAGACATTTTTTTTTTTGTTTCATGGATTTTTTTTTAAAAGATTTATTTATTATGTGTACAATGTTCTGTCTGCATGTATGCCTACAGGCCAGAAGAGGGCATCAGATCTCACTGCAGATGGTTGTGAGCCACCATGTGGTTGCTGGGAATTGAACTCAGGACCTCTGGAAGAACAGCCAGTGCTCTTAACCTCTGAGCCATCTCTCCAGCCCCTTCATGGATCTCTTAGGCATAGTAATTAAAACTTAAAATGTAGTTTTGGCTTTCATAGTTCCCCGTACTCAGTTAAATAGAGAGATCACTTGCCTATTAAATGGGATTTTCTTTTCAGTGTTCAAATCTCTTACATTTATTTTATTTTGTTTATTTTTTCCTTTTATTGAAAACAGCTTTTTTTCTCTCTCACATACTATATCCTGATTACAGTTTCCCCTCCCTCTACTCCTTCCAGTTCCTTCCACCTCCCCTCCCATCCAGATCCACCCTCTTCCTGTCTCTCATTAGAAAATGAATTGGCTTCTAGGGATGATAATAATATAATAAGATAAAACAAAAACTAATGCGTCAGGATAGGGTAAAACAGCCAAAAAGAAAAGAGCCCAAGAAAGGGCACAAGAAACAGATACAGAAGCAGAGACCCACTCATTCGAACACTCAGAAATCCCATAAAAACACTAGACCATAATATATTCACAGAAGACCTCTAGGGTAAAAAGAGAGAAATAAAAATATATAAATAAAATTAAATTAAAAATAAGATTTAAAAAAAAGAAGGGAAAGGCCCTGACAGGGAATTGTATACAAGACAAGGAACTTGCAAAGATGCCACTGAGTGTGTGTTCTGTTGGCCATCTACTGCAGGGCATGCAGCCTACCCTTAAGAGTAGTTTGTTCATGGGCTTCCACTAGTGTGGCCGGCCATCTCTGCACGTCCTCCCATCATGATCTCGACGCCCCTCGCCTGCAGTATCTCTCCTCTCTCTCATCATTTGGATTCCCGGAGCTCAGCCTGGTGCCTGGCCGTGGATCTCTGTACCTGCCTAGGCTCAGTGTGCTGGGCTCTGCTGACTCCCCATGGGAGACCTCGATGTGGGGAATGTGGGGATGTGGGGTGGCTTGGGAAAGAGAGCTGGGGGGTGGAAGGAGGGAGGAGGGGGGATCTGTGGATAGTATGTGGAGTGAGTAGAAAATTTCTTAATAAAGAAAAACAAAAGAAAGAAAGAAAAAAAGAGTAGTTTGTTTTCCCAGACAATTCCTTTGAAGAAAACTACATTTTCATTTGCAAATGGTTATCAATTGGAGATAGCTTCTGGATTCGGGATGAGACGTATGTCCATGTCTCCTTTCAGCTCTAGGACCCCAACTGGTGCAGACCTGTGCAGGCCCCGTCTGTGGGCACTGGTATTTACACTGAGCCTGTTGATATAAACGATCTCCTTACTGTCCTGGGGTCCTCCATCTCCTCTGGCTCGTACGCTCTTTCTGCCTCCTCTTCCACCGAGTTCCCTGAGACCTGAGGGGAAAGACTTGGTGGAGACATCCCATTTAGGGCGGAGGGGTCCAAATTCTGTCACTCTCCGAGCAGCGCCTGACTGGGGCCGTCTCTATTTGTTCCCGTCTGCTGCAGGAGGAAGCTTCTCTGATGATGGCTGAGCAAGGCACTGGTCTGAGTACAGAAGAGTATCATTAGGAGTCATTTTATTGTTACTTCATAATTTTTTTTTGGTTTTAGAACAGTAGTATTTGGTTTTACCATAGGTCTCCGGGCTATCTAGTCTCAGCTTCTTGGGTCACCCTAGTAGTGTTGAGTATGGGTTCTATCCCATGGAGTGGGTCTTAAGTCAAACCAGATATAGGTTAGTTACTCCCACAAGCTTTGTGCCACCATTGCAGTACTATTTCTTACGGGCAGGGCACCATTGTAGATCACAGGGTTTGTGGCTGGGTTGGCCTTTCCCTTTCTCCCTGAGTAGTGCGCAGAGTACCTTCCAGTACCATGAACTCTAGTCTGTCCAGGTGAAGACGCTATGTAAGCAATAGCTCGAAATTTCCGTGTTCAGTGAGCTGTGTAGGTGTTGTCTTCAGCAATGGGGCCTTGCCCTCAGCTTGTGGAGAGCGATCTAGAGTCTTGGCAATGGTCTAAGTCGTTTGGGGGTTCCCATGGGACCCCTTTGGCCAACAGCTCAATTAAACATAACCCAATCCTGGTGCTGGAAGCTTCATTCGGTGATGAGGGATGTCCAGATGGGGCTCCTTCTTCTCCTTTATTTGGCAATGTCATTTAAATAGCATATAAATATGCATATATATATATGTATATGTATAATGTATATAAAATGAAGCTTCTACTATATTGGGTTTCCACACTACCTCTCAGATGGCCCATAATTTTAGCTGTCTCTCTCCGTATCCCCTCTCTTGTCCTCCTCTTCCTCAATTGATCCTCCTGTTCCAGTAACCCCGTCCATCCATAACTATCTACTCTATCTCCCTTTTCTAGGAAGCTCTATCTGACCCCACCCCCGGTCCCTTGCTCTGTACCTGACCTCTGTGGTTCTATGTGGATCTATTTCCATTCTTCTACATGCAGTCATCCAGTTTGACTGCATCATTTGTTGAAGATGGGGTATATTTCTAGCCTTCTTTATTAAAAAGCCAGTTGACCAGAGGTGTATGGACTTACATCTGGGTCTTCAATTTGATTCCATTAATCAACATGTCTGTTTCTGTGCCCAATACAGTGCTGTTTTTATTACTATAGGTCTGGAGTACAATTTGAGGTAGGGGATGGTGATACCTCCAGCAGTTCTGTTATCATTCAGGATTGTTTTAGCTTTCCTGGTTTTTTTGTGTTTCCATTTGAAGCTGAAAATTGTCCTTTCAAGGTCTGTGATGAATTGTGTTGGAATTTTGATGAGGAGTGCACTGTATCTGTAGATTACTTTTGGTAGAATGGCCATTTTTGCTATATTAATCCTACTGATCCATAAGCATGGAAGATCTTCCCATCTTCTGATATCTTCTTCCATGTCTTAAAGTTTTTATCATACAAGTTTTTCACTTGCTTGGTTAGTATTACTCCAAGATATTTTATTTGAGACTATTCTGAAAGGTATTGTTTCCCCGATTTCTTTCTTAGTTTGTTTGTTGTTTGTATATAAGAAGGCTACTGATTTTTATGAGTTAATTTCATATCCAGCTACTTGGCTAAAAATATATCTGCTGTAGGGGTTTCCCAGTGGAATTTTTAGGGTCACTTATATATACTATCATATCATCTGCAAATAAAGACACTTTGACTTCTTCCCTTCCAATTTGTATCCCCTTGATCTCCTTCAGTTATTGCTCTAGCTAGAACTTCAAGTACTACATTGAAAAGATATGGAGAGAGTGAACAGCCTTGTTTTCTTCCTGACTTTATGGAATTGCTTCGAGTTTCTTTCCACTTAATTTAATGTTGGCTATAGCTTTCTATAAATTGCCTTTATTATGTTGAGGTATGTCCCCTGTGACCCTACTCTCTCCAGGACTGTTATCATGAAGGGGTGTTGGGTTTTTTCAAAGGCCTTTTCTGTATTTGATGAGATGATCATGAGATTTTGTCTATAAGTTTGTTTCTGTGGTGGATTACATTTCTCGATTAACATTATGTCTAACCACCCCTACATCTCTGGGATGAAACCTACTTGATCATGGTAGATGATTTTTTGATATGTTCTTGGATTCAGTTTGCAAAATATTTTATTGAGTATTTTCACATCTATGTTCATAAGGAAAATTGTTCTGTAATTCTCTTTCTTTGTTGGGTCTTTATGTGGTTTGGGTATCAGGGTAACTGTGGCCTCATAAAATGAATTGGGAAATGTTCCTTCTGTTTCTATCTTGTGGGATAATTTGAGGAGTATAACTTCTCTTTGAAAGTCTGGTAGAATTCTGCACTAAAACCATCTGGCTCTAGGACTTTTGTTTTGTTTGGTTAGGAGATTGGGAGACTTTTAATGATTGCTTCTATTTCCTTAGGGGTTATAGGTCTGTTTAAAATGCTTATCCAAACTTGATTTAACTTTGGTAAGTGATATGTATTGAGAAAATTATCTGTTTCTTTTAGATTTTCCAGTTTGGTGGAGTACAGTTTTTAAAGTATATCCTTATGATTCTATGGATTTCCTTGGGGTCTGTCATAATACCTAATTTTGTTAATTTTGATCTTCTTTCTGTGTCTTTTAGTTAGTTTGGATAAGGATTTGTAAATCTTACTGATTTTTCTCAGAGAACTAACTCTTTGCTTCATTGATTCTTTGTATTGTTTTTGTTGTTTCTGTTTTATTGATTTCAGCCCTGAGTTTGGTTATTTCTTGCCATCTGCTCCCCTTGGGTGTGATTTCTTCTTTTTGTTCTAGATATTTTATGTGGGCTGTTAAGTTACTAATATGAGATATCTCCATTTTTAATGTAGGCTCTTAGTGCTATGAACTTGCTTCAAAGAAGCCTTCATTGTGTCCCATAAGTTTGGGTATGTTGTGTGTTCATTTTCATCCAATTCTAAATAGTCCTTAATTTCTTTCTTGACACATTTTTCATTAAGTAGGGAGTTGTTCAGCTTCCATACGTTTGAAAGCTTTCTGTTGTTTCTGTTGTTGATATCCAGTTTTAATCCATGGTGATCAGACTGGATGGAGGGTGTTACTTCAATTTTCTTGTATCTGCTGAGACTTACTTTGTGTCTAAGTATGTGGTCAATTTTGGAGAAAGTACCATGAGGATGTATATTCTTTTGTGTTTGGGTGAAGTGTTCTGTAAATATCTGTTAGGTCCATGTGGTTTATAATGCCAGTTAGTTCCAGCATTTCTCTGTTTAGTTTTCGTCTGGATAATCTGTTTATTGGCAAGAGTGGGGTATTGAAGTTCTTCACTATCAGTGTGTGAGGGTCAATATTTGATTTAAGCTGTAGTAGTGTTTCTTATATGAACTTGGGTGCCCTTGTGTTTGATGTATAGATGTTAAGAATTGTAATGTCCTCTTAGTGGACTTTTCCTTTGATGAATATGTAATGTCCTTCCCTATCTCTTCTGATTAGTTTTGGTTTGAAATCTACTTTGTCAGATATTAAAATGGCTACACCAGCTTGCTGCTTAGGTCCGTCTGATTGGAATCTTTTTCCATCCCTTTACCCCGAGGTGCTATCTATCCTTAATGTTAAAGTGTGTTTCTTAGATGCAGCGGAAGAATGGATCCTGTTTTCTCATCCATTCTGTTAGTCTGTGTCTTTTTTATTGGGCAAATGAGACTATTGGTATTGAAAGAATCAATGAGCAATGTTTTGTTATTCCTATTGTTTTGTTGTTGTTATTGTGTGTGTGTTTCTACTGGTCTGGGATTTTTTTATTTCTTGTGTTTTCTTAGGTGTGATTAGCCTCTTTAGGTTGGAGTTTTTCTTCTGGCACCTTCTGTAGGGCTGGGTTTGTGGATAGATGCTACTTAAATTTGGTTTTATCTTGGAATGTCTTATTTTCTCCATCTATTGTGATGGAAAGTTTTGCTGGGTATAGTAATCTGGACTGGCATCTGTGTTCTCTTAAGAGTCTGTAGAACATCTTTATAGACCTTAAAGACTCTGACTTTTAGAGTCTTCATTGAGAAGTCAGGTGTTAGTTATTCTAATAGGTCTGCCTTTATATGTTTGTAGCAAGAATCCTAATTGGTCTTAATAATAAAAACCCGGAGTTATATCAGGGTAAAAGCTGAAAGATTAGAGAAGCAGATGGTGCTGAAGAGATGGTTCAGCAATTAAGAGCACTGACTGCTCTTCCAGAGGACCTGGGATCAATTTTCAGCACCCACAGGATGGCTCACAAATGTCTGTAGTTCCTGTTCTAGGCGACCTGACACTCTCACACAGACATACATGCAGGCAAAACACTAATGCACATAAAATAAAAATAAAAGATTAGAGAAGCAGAGTAGCCTGCCACTGGAGAGACCTTACCTCTACCGAACCCTCAGCCTGAAAGAGACTGAGTTCCTGTCTCCTCCCACCCTATATTCCTTTCTCCATCCAGTCACGGTTACATCACTTCCTGTCTCAACCTCCCTAGTGCTGAGGTTAAAGGTATGAGATCCTAAGAGCTGGGATCAAAGGTGCATGACACCACTGCCTGACTCTGTTTCTCTTTTAGACTGGATCAATCTTATATATCCCAGGGTGGCCTTGAACTCACAGAGATCCATCTGCCTCTGCCTCCTGAGTGCTGGGATTAAAGGTGTGTGCCGCCACTGTCTGGACTTTGTGGTTAACTAGTGGCTTAGCTTTGCCCTCTGATCTCCAGGCGAGCTTTATTTGTTCGATCACAAACGAAGTATCACCACACATGTTACTCGGTCCTTTGCCCTCTTTTGTCCTTACTATCTTGTTCTGTATGTTTAGTGCTCTGATTTTTATGTGCTGAGGGGAATTTCTTTTCTGTTCCAGTTTATTTGGTGTTCTCTATGCCTCTTATACTTTTATAGGCATCTTCTTCTTTAGGTTAGGGAAATTTTCTTCTATGATTTTTGCTGAAAATATTTTCTGTGCCTTTGACCTGTATTTCTTATCCTTCTTCTATTCCTATTATTCTTAGATTTGGTCTTTTCATAGTATTCCAGATTTCCTGAATGTTTTGTGTCGGGAGTTTTTTGGATTTAACATTTTCTTTGACTGAGGTATACATTTCTACTATATGCCGTTAATGCCGGAGACTCTCTCTTCCATCTCTTGTCCTGGCTGTTACTGATTGTGTTTTTATGATGCTTTCTAGGCATCTGGGTTTGGGAAAATTATAATTCTAAGTGCTGATATCTGGTCTTGTCTTTATTGGGTGGGTGTTTTGTTCCTTGGTTTCTATTTCCTTTTCTGGTCCTTAGAAGGGTGTGGTGGCTGTGTGTTGCCTGGTAGGGAATTCTTCTGGGAGCCTGGTTGGTGTGGCCACTGGGGGTTCCAGGTAAAATGTGTTTCTAGGTACTAGGAGCTGACACTAAGGAATGGCCTGGTTGGGGCAGGGGAGGGGTGGGGGGGGAGAGCGAGGGGTCTCACAGGAAGGAGGAAAGCAAGTCATTCCACCCAGGATCTGCTTAGTCCCTGGCAATGGGAGCAGAGAGTGAGGAGCTGAGGAGCGGCCACAACAGGTTGTCTGCTACAGAGCCAGGGATGAAACTGGGGGTTGCTAGAGAGGAGAGGAGGGGAATGAGGCTCTGAAGCTTGCCTACCTGTCTCCCGGCCTATTCGCCTCTCAGGCAGGTTCAGCTGGTGGGTTCCCAGGGAATGCCTGCTGATGTTAGGGACTGGGATAATGGATTGAGCTGGGGAAAGGAAGTTGGATGAGGAAGTCTCTGTGATCCACTGGAGCTAGAGGCAGAGGGGAAGGGGAGGCCACAGCAGGTGGCCTGCTACAGAGCTTGGGATGACTGGGGGATTGGATTTGGAAGAGCAGAGAGAAGAGAGAGGTGAAGGTCTGTAGTTAACTTCCCCGCTTTTCTGGCTGGAGTGTAAATAAGATATTTTTGAATTAGTCTAGTCGATAGTTAGTGCTACTTCGGAACGGCAATTAGAACTAAGGCCAATGACCGATTGAATATATTCTGAGATTATGACAAGGAAGCCGAGCAATTAAGTAAAGACTTTAAATGTTTACTTTCTATTCTCGCTGGTGGGAGCAGCATGTGTTTAGCTTAACTAGAAGCGAGACTGTCTATATACAATTGTTCAAAGCACGGGTGGAATCAGACTAGCAGTCTATTTCCAGTGCGACAAGCCGACCATGTGACCTTTTCAATGTCAGTCAGTTGTTGGTAAACTGAAGATAACAATAATCTCTAGCTACAGATTTGTGAGGTTCATAGGAAATAATTTGCATTAAGCCCCTGGTATAGGACCAGGATCAGAGTAAATGCCCAAGCCTTACAGAAAGATAGGCTACAATCTAGCTCTAGAGCCAAGAATGAAAGTGAAAGAAGATCAACAAAGACAGACACTCCAAATGTGACAGACGTGGTCACTAACGGGACTGCCGTGTCCTTGCAAATGCTTTGGGGGTACTTCTCTGTCGAGGCATAAGTCATAAAGTTCAGAAGATTATAAAACAATTAATGTATGTGTACGTAGACAGTGTGACTCAATAGGGCAAGTGTTCAAAGATTGTGCCCACTTTCCCAGGAACGATGTTGGAACCTGAGATTTCTATCATGAGAAATCATCAGAAAGCTGCGATGCAATTTCATGGCATTGACAAAGGCAAAGGGTGGCTATTTACTCATTCTTTTCTTTATTGCCCCCAAAACCATATAAATTAAAGTCAACAAAAATTGTAAGTGGAAAATTAGATATTCAATGCCTCTCGTAGGCATGTAATTAATTAATTATTATTCTTATTTTTGGTTTTTAGAGACAGGATTTCTCTGTGTAGCTTTGGTTCCTGTCCTGGATCTTGCTCTGTAGACCAGGCTGGCCTTGAACTCACAGAGATCTGCCTGGCTCTGCCTCCCAAGTGCTGGGATTAAAGGCATGCACCACCACCACCACCACCACCACCACCACCACCACCACCACCACCTCCCAGCTGTAATTAATTATTTTTAATCAAACATATTCTGTATATACTAATCAAATGAACCATCTTCAGGAAAACTACCTATTTTGGTTTGTATTGAGGCACTAATGGAGGGCAAAATACTTCCTGAGAAATTAGTAGATTGAGTCTCACTTCTCAACACTTTTTGTGCTGAAATACCTGAAGGATCTGTTGTTTTCTTATCACAGGATGAGGAGAGAAAACAGAAGTGATTTAGAAGCAGATGAACTTGGTGTGGATCCAGTACAAAGTCTGACAATATAATAACCCTTAATAACATCTTCTAGATTACTGTAGCCAGTTTCAGCCTGGTGTGTGTGTGTGTGTGCGAACAGAGGCCAGAAGACAACCTTAGTTGTTTCTAGTTGCTTTCTACCTTCCCATTTCTCTCATTGGCTCAAGATTTACCAAGCAGGCTAGGCTGGCCATCCAGTGAGCCTCAGAAACACACTTATCACTGCTTCTGCAGCACTTCCACCACGCCCAGCTTTTTAAAAGAGAAATGGTTCTGGAGGATCAAATGTAGGACACGCTTGTAAGGCAAGCATTTACAGACTGCGTCATCTCCTTAGTCCTTCGGCCTGGCATTTTTCAATATCTTTGTACCTTGTATAACCTTTCACTAAAGCCAATGGAGTATCTTAAAGGATTTTACAAAACCATATGACTTTCATCTCAGAATAAAAATATGAGCAAAAAGCCCCTGAATCTTCAACATTGGATTTTCTTGCTTTAGTGACCTAATCTGGCTGCTTCTCAGGAGAGGGACATGGAAGGTCTCTGGGGTCAAAGCAGCTGGAAGACAGGAGCATGCTGGAGCCAGAGTGGGGCTTTCTAGAATGGAAATGAAAGCTGCTGTTGCTTAGAACTGGCTAAAGCCAAGGCCACACATGTCACAGGCCTTCCCGAATTAAGCCAAGGGAGCTGATTTGGTTTGAGGTACCCTAACAAGTTCTTAGACTGGGAGAACCTTTTGGCCATCTTGGATTCATTTGGGGTTCTGGTGGTAAGCGTCACAAACCAAACCCCCCCAAAATAAAAGGAACTACCAAGCAGTTTGCAACAGAGCCAAGTAATTAAAATAAGTTGTAAGTGTAGTAATACTTTCTTGTCAGGACCACTAGCTCGCAAATAATGACTCGGAGATGTATCATCAATTATGAAAGCTTGGCTTTTAGCTTAGGCTTGTTCTCAACTAGCTCTTACAACTTATATTCACCCAGATTTTTTAAATCTGCATTTTACCATGTTACCTCATTTCCACACTGCACATCAATTCCCCTGTGTCTCACTGGCGGATCCACCTTTCCTCTTCCCAGAGTCCTCTCTGTCTGAAAGTCCTTCCTAGCTATTGGCCATTCAGCTCTTTATTACACTGATCACAGCAATACATCTTCACACAGTTTACAAATATCCCACAACATGTAATTAAGGAAAGCCCAGTCGGTGGAGATCTAAAAATTAACTTTGGAAAATAGATGGGAACCAAGGGAGGTCAGGCTGTAGTGAGCATGGCCATCATCTCTAAGGTCATGATGTTGGCTGTTACCAAGGATGACTGCTTTCTCATCCTTAGACATCTGTGTCACTATCACAAGAGTCAAAATCCCCGAGAAAAGCACCCGATTGGCTAATCCTATATTCTTTGTCTATTGAGGCAGAATTCTGGGTTCTTTGGAACATTAACATGCGGTCAGTGAAGGATTATCTCTCAAAGAAGAGGTGTTCCAATAGAAAAAAAACACATGCTCATGGGGCTTCTAGGGCTAGGTCCCTCTCAACTGGATTTTTTTGTTATGTCCAGGCAGGAAGAGGTTTTAACTGGGCAGAGGAAGGGAGGGTAATATAGAAGGAGAGGAAGGAAGGACAAGTAACCCTAAGGATGTTTGGTAAAGTCTTACTGAATTGTTATTATCTGTTTACCTAAAATGACTTTTTCTATTTTTCTTAGGTGAAATGATGTCACTTGGGCTGACAGTGCTCCCCACAAGAGCCGTAGACTAACAACCCCCGCCCACCACACATGAGCAACCTTTCAAGGTGTTAGTTAGGAGAGTCCAAGAGTCAGGGAGTCTTGGAGATTTCCAACACGGACTATTGCTTTCCTTTGGCCTTATTGTCTCCTGGAAGTGGAGGGTTAGTCCCTGTTGCTGAAGCCAGGTCACAGTTTGGACTCGGAAGACTTGAGCCAGCTCTGACCTGAAAGCCCCCCTCCTGAGGTCTAGCTTGCATGATCTAAGAAGGTTCTGCACACATAGCCAAGGGAAGAAAGCAATCAGTAGCC
Organism: Peromyscus maniculatus bairdii; assembly: GCF_049852395.1. NCBI lineage: Eukaryota > Metazoa > Chordata > Mammalia > Rodentia > Cricetidae > Peromyscus > Peromyscus maniculatus. Next base: position 53,364,411 of record NC_134864.1, on the reverse strand, counting down.
TATAAACCATGACAACGAGCAGCATGGCAAGATCTCTCTAAAGGTGGCAATAATATCTTCTCAGTAACCAATGGCTGTCCAGCTGGACTCAGGGTCTGCTCAGTAGGGAGGGAAATCATGCCTGAAACTAGAAACCTAGAACTACCCATGGCTGGTGGAGTCATAGACCTTAGAGAAGAACTTACTACTGCCGCTTGACTAGCCCAGCATAACTCCTAACTGTTGTTCGAATCTTTGATGGTCTTATACTAAAATACCCAGAGCCAGATATCGGGTGAAAGCTGAAAGAGCAGAGGAGCACAGTAATCCACAGCCAACCTCACCTTGCCAACTCCTCAGCTAGTCCTGTTCCTCAGACTGAAAGTCTCTGAGTCCTCACCAGAAAGGGTCTCAGCTGAACTGCTTTAGTTCCTGTTTCCTTACACCTTATATGCCTTTCTCCACCCTGCGGTCACTTCCTGGAATTAAAGGCATGTGTGTTTCCCAGTAGTGGGATTACAGGTGTGTGCCACCACTGCCTGGCTCTGTTTCCAGTGTGACCTTGAACTCACAAAGGTCCAGATGGATCTCTGCCTCCCGAGTGATAGGATTAAGGGAGTCTGGCCTCTATGTCTAATCTAGTCGCTGGCTCTGTCCCCTGCTTCTCAAGGCAAGCTTTATTAGGGTATGCAGTACATCACCACACCTAACTACCTTCTAAATACTTATTCTTACACCCAGAATTCTACCGGCACAAGACAGAAACCATCACAGAAAACCACAACTGGTCAAAACGTAGAGATCAACCGACCATGGTGTGCCTAGCTTCAGTGGATAGATCTACAACCCGAGTCCTACATCTGGATAGGACAGAAAGTTTTTAAGGCCCAGCAAATGTGGATGTCTGATGTGAGATGATATCTTCTAGAAATGACAGGGAAGCCTCACCCATGATACCTCTACAATCTGGCTGCCTAAACAAGACTTGAAGGACACCAACAAAGGTGCTAACCTGGAAGAGGACCATCTCACTGGTTTCTGTCACTAGATAAAGAACTATAGGCAACTAATAACTGCTGAGAGAGAGAGAGAGAGAGAGAGAGAGAGAGAGAGAGAGAATTAGTCTTTCCCAGGGATGACTCCCCTAACTGCATATCTATTAACAAGTGGTTGGCTTTGAAACCGTACACACACAAGCAGCACTAAATAGACTCAGCTGGTTGTACCTCTGTATTTATGCACAGATTTGTAGCCATAATAAGCAAAGAAACAGAGGCCGTCAGTTTGAGAGGGAGTGAGGGGAGGCAGAGGAAGAGCTGGAGGGAGGAAAGGGAATGGGGAAAGGATTTACATATATTCTAACTGAAATAAAAAGTGTTTATTGAAAAATGTGGCAGGGCAGTGATGGAGCATGCCTTTAATTCCAGCATTCAGGAGGCAGAGGCAGGCAAACCTGTGAGTTTGAGGCCAGCCTGATCTACAGAGTGAGTTCCAGGATATCCAGGGCTACACAGAGAAACCCTGTCTCAAAAAGACAAAATAATAATAATAATAATAATAATAATAATAATAATAATATAAAATTAAAAATTAGGGTATAATAAAAACCAATTCTTTGTAAAAGTTGATAAAATAGAAGAACCCTTTGAGAGCTTGATAAGAAAAAGAAAATTGGGAAAAGGTATATAACATTTAGAATGGGAACAAAAACATAACCATAGAAATGTAAGAGATTAAAGAATTATAGAATAAGACCATACATAAGCCAATACTGAAAAATTTGAAAAACATTTCAGCAAAGTTTGATCATTCAAATTAGCTCCCAATTACTTTGAAATTTTGATTAGAGTTAGTTATGAATTAAACATTAGTGATTAATAATGAATATATAATGTGTTGATATATAATAACAAAATAGTTAATAATTTCCATAATTACTGACCTATGGTAAGGATCACCTGCCTGTACTTGCCAAAGCTGCAAATCCCAATATCAGTGAATCTGAGTCTCCAGGGTAGAAACCTGATGGTTTCTATGCTTATCAAGAGCCCCATCTGCTTCTTATCACTAAGAGACGCTGCCCTAGAGTTATAGGCTGGGTAATTACAACCCTGCCACTTCACAAAAGGCTTTAGGACCGGATGGATACTTTATAGCTAAACTCTCTTTAGCACTTCCTTTCTCTACATGTGACCATTTCAGATTGTAGAAAAAAGAGTCACTCCTATGACATCAGTACAATGCTAACAGTAAACTTGATACAGTACAAAGCAAAAACACAACTTTGCAGACAAAGCTTACTACTGATTGTCAATGGAATGGTTTAAAATAGCACTTAGAACCCAGCAATGGGCTGTAATAACATATGCTCTCATAGGCTTTATTCCATGCTTGCAAGATTAATTTAAATATGAGACCCTATCAACACCATTTATTTAATTAACTGAAATATATATAAACATGTTAATAGATATAAAAGTCATTTGACAACATCGAGTCATCAAAAACTATAAGCATAATAGCTATACAGTAAGATTGTTTAAACATGATAAGGTCTGTTTTCTGAGAGTCAATATCAAATATAATTACAAGTTGAAATCTGCTGGCGTTTTCAGTTGAAATAAGAAACTACACCAGCATGCAACCTTGTTTAATAATACCTGTCTTTGAGCAAATGAATGACACAAGAAAATGGGACAAAAATGAGGTAAGAAGTAAAGTTTTCCTACATAGCTCAGCCAGTACTTAAAAATGGTTGCTCAGAGGCCAGGTGATGGTGACACATGCCTTTAATTCTAGCACTGGGAGGTAGAGACAGGTCTACAGCCAGGGTGGTTACACAGAGAAACTCGATTTCGAAAAACAAGCAAACAAAAAAGCTTGCCCAGCACCAGCAGAGGCATGGCTCGGAGAGAGGGCCCTGCCCTCTCTGTGCTGTGGCATGAGGTCCCAGCAAAGGCCCCGGGCTGACCAACTCAGCTATCACCTAGGCCCACATCCAGGGCTTTGAGTTGACCCTTGCCAACATCTACCCCATCTGCGGTCTGCTGGAGTGTGTGAAGGGACTGGTCATGGGGAACCATAGAGGCAGGTTCTCCAAGACTTGGGGCAAGAGGTTTAGTCAGTGTCCAGTGTTGATGGTGTACCAGAAGCCAGAGGCCCCCAACCAGACCAACAACTCATTGCAATGAACCTTTGCCAGTAAAATTGGCAAAAGGGTGTACTGTGTGACACACTGTAGCTTCCCATGCCACTGGAGAAGCGGGAAAGACAGGAGCAGAGTGGTACATGCACTGTGGACCTGGAGATGCAATAGTTGTGATGGGTGTGAAGAAGGGGCTGAGGTCGATAGAGGGCATTGCCCAGAGGGGTCGGCGAGATGATTTTGTTTGTTGTTATTTTTAATTTTTAATTTTCTCTTGGGGGGAAGTTACAAGGGTGGGGGATGGACATGGGAGGACTGGGAAATGAGTAGGATTGGGGTGCATGATGTGAAACTCCTAAAGATTTATTTAAAAAAAATTACATTGAGAAAACAAAGATCAAGAAGAAACCAACAAAAATCTATAAACACCTAGGAATAAATATAAGAACAGCGGCACAGAAACTCAGATGATAACTACAAAATCTTTTTGACTCCACATAAAACGAGAGCTGAATAAATGAGAATAAAGAAATCTTCAGTATAAAGCCAAGTCGCCCCAAATAATATGCAAATATAATGCAACTCCATAAAGCTTTGAATTATGTGAAACACTTCCACATGGAAGACCGAATTCTTTGAAAATAGTTCAGAAATGTATGAAAAGCAGCAATGATTACTACTGAGCAGCATCCTAAGTACTTTGCATACATTAACTTACTCTCTTTATGAAGTGTGTGTGTGTGTGTGTGTGTGTGTGTGTGTGTGTGTGTGTGTGTAGGGGTTTGTGTCTGTGGACTCCTGTGTGCCACTGTATACACGTGGAAGTCAGGGGACAACCTTGGATGTTGGTCCTTGTCTTTAACCTTTAACCCTGTCTAAAGACAGGGTCTTTAAGTCCCCTGTCTCCATTCACCTTACCAAAGGAGCTCTGGGATCAATCCTTGTGCTACTATCCAGCTTTGTGTGGGTCCTGGGGATCTGAGCTCGAGTCCTTTTGTGCGTGTGGCAAGCGCTTTACCCACAGAGCCATCTCCCCAGACCCCTTTGGAACTGTGTAATCTCACGAGTTGCACAAAGCATGAGAAAATTGGTGATTTGATTCTTTGGGAGGAAGATCTTGGAATTGGAGGAGACTGTAGCAATATGGGCCGTCTTTTCCCTCATGTTCATGCTTAAGGGAACATAAAATAAATAAACCCCTAGAGAGGAAATAAATGTGTGGCTCTTAACCAAACTCCTTAAGGCTATGATTACAGTTAATGGTCAGAGGCCATGGGAGAGCCCCTAACTCTGAAGTTTACACACATCTCCACATCCTAAACAAACAGCCCCATGTTTTGAAAATACTTTGCAATGAATGTTATCAAATAGATGTACTTAACTAAATTTGTTAAGTGTTAGACATACAGGCTATTTCTAAGATAATCATGCAGCAAGTATTTGCAGGGGGAGGACTGTCATGTAAAATGATGCTTTTAAAAGGTCTACCTGTAATTCTAGCTACTTGGGAGATTTGGGGCAGATTGAGAAGCTGAGGCCATCTTGAGTAACCCAGTGAAACCCCACATTTTGAAGGGGGAAAAAAAAGAGTATAGAGAAGACAAATTCTTTTCAAGACCAAAGGATAAGAGCAACAGAATTATAGATGTAGTAATGCCCCAGAGGACCAGCACACTGAAGAAACGCAGCCAGGAAATACAGTGCCTCAGGGTGTGTACAATGGTGGTTTTTCAAAAGCAATATCATGTGTATCTATAAAAAAGTATTTCTATTATTTTTGGTTCCATCAAACTTTCTAGGGTTATACTATTTTTATAATGAGAAAAATGAACCAATAAACTTGAAGTTCAAGTTTATTTCAAGCTCGAAAAACTTGTAAATAGCAGACGATATGGGCAGAAATATACATAATAGCTTTAGTTGGGTCAAAGGTCTTGGCATTAAAATTTTTTTTTAAAAAAACCATACATTGCAGACAAGAAAATTCTAAGTGTTCTAAAATTATGAGTGGTTTAGATCCACTTTCAGGGAAATACTGGCCTTGTATGCAATAATAATGGGAGGCCAAACTCAATTATTATTATGGTAAAAGTAAAATCATTAATTATCAAGTCAAGTCTAGACCAGTCCAACCAACCCTTCATTTAATCTAGTAATTTCACTCGTTCATCATTATTAACTCTTTCATGAAGATATTCATATGGTCAACAGTAGGTCAGACAAAGTGACATTTCCTCATCTGTAAAACAGGGACAACAAAGAGCATTGGTCACCTCATGTACAAGACATATCTGACCATAGGTGTGAAGCTCTAGGCACCAGGGAAATACTCAAAAGATAGAGCCTTTCATACGCTGCCCAGCTCAGCCTTGATCCCTCGCAGCAAAGGGTGGGGATGAATTCTCACCACGGTGTCCTGTTCGCTGACAATTAACGGTGGTGTGTTTTATCCGAGAAAGTAGGCGTAGCACTTCTCACTATTTTCTTTTGTTTCAGTTTAGTTTTTTTTGAGACCCTAAGTTGGTTTCTGAGTTGGGGTGGCCCGCTGTACCTTCGTTAGCTCCGTGGTGAGACAGAGCCGACTCTTGTACTGCGGTAGCCATAAAGACTTCTTGCTAGTTGATGAAACACCCCTTACCTGCATGTGAGGCAGTAAGATGAACCCCTCACATGGTTCCAGGTTTCTTGGTAGGAATTGTGAGGTGTGAGCTTTTCCAGGAATGCCTGGTGGTGGTAACTCGTGGTAACCATGATTCTCCATGTCTAAAGCATCTTATGGCTGCTTGGAATAGCAAGAAGATTCTCCAGACAGAAGGATGCTGAAAGTGCGATTTTCTATAAAGAGTCCATTTGGAATTTTTGGTCTGCACATGGGCTTCATGTAAGTCAAAATTTAATTTAGACAAACATCATGGACTTTCTGGCATCTGATAAAGGAGCGAGGTTCAGACACATGCTCCCATCAGGTGGCGATTCATTAGCTGGAGAATCTCAGTTTGGAAGAGTTGGGGAGAGGGCTCTGTGGGCAAATACATGCAAAGTACCCAGCTTGGGTGGTACGCTATAATGGTGACTCACTGCTGTTTTTGGCATCCCAATCATCATTCAGCCCTCCCCGTGGGTACGCAAGGGCTTGACTAAGGAAGAACTTGCCTCATCTCAGTTGATTCCAGATTGAACTTCGTGAAAAGGACTCTGATTTTCCAGTTGACAAACTCTGTTTAGGGAGGGTAGGGATTGTGGGATATGGAGGAGAACTGTTTTGTTCTGTTGCCACCCAGGTTCACTTGGTGGCAGCTGTTTTTCTGTCATAGAAGTCACAGTGTCCTAGCTCATTGTCTGTCGATGTGGGATGCACAAACGCGACAATTGCTCCTGCAAAGTGTATCCAGCACTGATTGAAATCCAACCAATACGGTGAAGCAGAGCTTCACCAGGACAGACAACCACCTCGGTTTGGGTCTCCTCCAGCAGAGCCTGGGACAAGCATGTAGCTTGTGTGGGAGGTGGTCCTACAAAGATGTGCGTTTAGTTGGGAGACTGAGGCAGGGGAGGAGAAAAAGCTGCCTTAAGAGTGTCCCTGGGGGTTTCCACATCTAGCAGCAGGTGCTAGATGTTCCCGGGACCTGCAAAGCTCATAGGATACTCTTTGAAACATCTTCCTGGAGGACTGACATCCTCTCTCATTGTTTGGGGAGAGCCTGGGCATTTTGCAGCTCTGAAATCTTAGGCGTCTGTTTGTCCCATGGCGAGGTGGAATTCAGAGAGGCCATGAGGTAAAATAAAAACAAAATGAATGAGGGGTAGGGGCAACTTCTAGAAATAAATACCTATAAAGGAAACAAAGCATTTCTTCCACAGATATGAAGGACTGTTCGGCAGAAGCCAATCAAATTTAGGGGACCACTCCGCCTTCTTGCAGTTTCCAAAAGTAGTACAAGAGTAGTACAAAGATTCTTCACACACACACACACACACACACACACACACACACACACACACACACACACACACACTGCCTTTGAGCAGATAGAAATTCTTCTTTATAATGTTGGCTCATCAGCCCAGAGGCTTTTGTACCAGAGGAATCTGCACACAGACTTTCTTCTCATAAATTTATATTCCTGGTTTTTTTTTTTCTTTCCACTGATGCCCAGGACTGCTTCTTCTTCGTCGTTTTATTTCTCTAAGTGTATTATTTACTGTTGAAGCGCTGCGTAGGGTAGGCTCCTAAGCACTGCTTTGAGAACCTTTTCTGCCAAGTGACATGCAACTCAGTCTGCGATGAATTTATTTGTTGCTCTGCATCTCTCTCTCTTGTTCCAGACAACAACAAGATGTCAGGGCTGCAAAATGCCCAGGCTCTCCCAAACAATGAGAGAGGATGTCAGTCCTCTAGGAAGATGTTTCAACGAGTATCCTATGAGCTTTGCAGGTCCCGGGAACAATTCTCTGTCCCAACAACGAGTTTATGAGGGTACAAGAAAAATTACATTTTTTTCACCTCTACTTTCAAAATAGCTGCTCTTCCATGCAAAGCAATGAGAACTGCCAAAACTAGGTTTTCTCAGAACTCTGGAATTTAACTAAGGGCTTGCAAAAATCCGAGGAGTCTTTACTTGGAAAAACAGGAGCCGTAGTGAGGGAACGATGTGACAATTTCCAAACTTCACCAATTTCACCCACTCCAGCAATTTCAAGAGGACTGGAAACTTTGATGGCTCTCAAAGCAGTGTCCTAGAAGCCACTGCAGGATGCAGAGGTTTAGAGATCCTCCTTAGTCCGAATCCCCAGGGAACAGGTTCTGCTGTGTAGGCGCTGCTGTGTTTCTGCAAATCTAGACGATCACATGCATGCACACGGTTGTGCACGTGCTGAGACAGCCTTGCACCCGCCTCTCTGGCTAACCTTAAGGCTCAGCCGAGCAGGAAGTGAAAGCCAAGGCCAGCTGGAAATGGCCTGCCTGAATGTTGAAGGTGTATCCAAACCAACACGGACTCTGAGGCTAAAGAGAATGGGCAGAGGGTTGGGGGTGGGGCTGGAGAGAAGACACAGGGGTTTAGCTCAATGACTGTCCTTGTAGAGGACCAAGTTTCAATTCCCAGCACCTCCACTGCAGCTCACAGCCATCTGGGACTCTAGCACTAGGGATCACAATGCCCTGTTCTGTACTCTGTGGGCTCCTGCAGACATGTGGAACTCATATGGACACACACACACACACACACACACACACACACACACACACACACACGACTTGTTGGTTCAAGGTGCTTAAGGAAACCTCTGCCCAAATGTTAGTTGACTACCAAGTTAATCCAGTACTGATTCCCATGGCTGCACAGGACAGTGAAGACACTTTGCAGGATTAGTCCTGGAGAGTCACCTAAAAATACAGCAGTAATGAACACAGTAGCAAAGACACATGACTTCTTGGGGACAGAAGCAGAATCTGACTTCCAGAGTCAACATATTATATTATTTAAAATATTCATCTTTTAAAAAAAATATAGGGCATGCTACCAAGCACAAAGGTATGGCCTATAGAAGGCATGTAGTGGTGTGGGATGGGGGAGGGGGAGACCAATAGAAACTGCCTCAGGAAGCCCAGATGCCACACTTCACCAAGACTACACTATATATAAATATATAGTTAAAGAGCTAAAGGAATCCATGACTGAAATTTAAAATAAAGTAGGAGAATAATGTCAAAATTATAGAATATTGATAGAGTTAGAAATTATAAAAGAAGAAACCAAGCAGAAGTCAGGATTTGAGAAGTTGCTGCTGAGTGAATATTTTATTGACACATGTCGATTATATATAATAATGAGCTTCATTATAAAAACTTCATGCATGTATATCATATATTTTGGTCATTTTTGTCTCCTATAACCTTTTCTTATCCCTCTCCATTGTCAGATCTTTTTTTTTCCTGTGAGCCTGTGAATTTAACTAAGGTTGCTTGTAAGAGTTAGATGCGAGACTCTCTATGGGTGCCAGGGCACCTTATCTGTGGCTGTACTACTGAAGAAAACGTCTTTCCCTTAACTACCATTAACTGAATTATAACCTCCGCAAAGGCTGGGATGTTAAGTTCCTTTTCCTCTCTGAGGGAAGTGTTCCTGGGTCCGGTCTTGTGGAGATAATCACAGCTGCTCAAAGTTCGGGAGTGCATCAGCTGTGGCAGGTAGAGGAAAACGTTCCATAAGTCACCTCATCCTCCAACTCTGACACCCTTTTTCCTTTCCCAGGATGCAATATAACTTGGATCAGGTGGTGTAGATGACCCATTTAGGTAGGGCTCAGTTTTCAGCACTTTGACTTGTTTTGAGACTCTGTGGTAATGGCTACTCTTTGCAAAAGAAGCCTTTCTGACCAAAGCTAACAGCAGCCCTGATCGATGGGCATAAGCAAAAAACGTTTAGAAGGTGATTGATAGGCACATCATGTCCTGTTAGTGAAGCAATGTCCATAGCTTTCCATACACTATTGGCTAGACCTACACAACCAGAATGAATTACTATCTGTTAAGCAGGGCCTCCAGTCCAATCAGAAAGTGCCTGGTTACCCCACAATAGACATCACTGTTGCACAAATGGGAACCAGACTGAATGTTTATGGAACCCAAAATTCAGACCTCATCTTTAATATCAGTAACTCTTGGAGAGATGATTATGTCATGGGAGAAGAACTCTCAGGAAGAGGATTAGTACTCTTATGAAAACAATCAGACAGTTCTCTCATCTCTCTCTCCATGAGGATAATGTAACCTGGAAGAGATTATGCACCGTTCAAGCCAACCTTAGATTTCAGTTTCCAGAACTCTGAGAAATAAATGTGTGTTGTTTATAAGCCGTTCAGTTTATAGTATTTGTTGTGGCAGCCCAAACGCACCAAAACGAAAAACACCGAAACAAAAAAAAAAAAACAAAAACAATAGAGGGGATGCTGGAGAGAGGGCTCAGCTGGTAAAGACACCAGCTGCTCTTCTAGGGACCTAGGTTCAATTCCCAGTACCCACATGGTGGCTTATGATGGTAACTCCAGTCCTAGGGGATCTGACACCATCTCCTGGCCTCTGTGGGCACCAGACATGCATACAGTGCACAGACATACATGCAGAAAAAAAACACCCATACACATAAAATATATAAAAAAAACAGTTATAAAAAAAACATCACTAGAAGGAACTAACAGCAGCTGTGAGCTGGCAAGAGGATGTGAATTTGAAATAATGTCGGTGGAGATGACTCGTTGGTGGAAGAGTAAAGAAAAATGAACAGAGCCTTTGCGATAGCTGGTCACATCGAACATTCCAGAAGAGTTTGAGAAAAGAAGGATAATGAGCATAATGAATGTTTGAAGAAACCATGACTCTCCAAAGTTGATGGAAAATGTGAACCTGCACATCCAAGAAGCTTAACACACTCCAAGCAGGATAAACTGAAATATACTGACTGACACCTAGATGCATACAGCACAGTCAAAAGTTAAATACAAATAGATTCCTGGAAGCAACAGCTGAAAAACAACTCCTCACTCACAGAGGAAGCTCATAACAGCACCACCCATAATAGTCAGGAGTAGAAACAGATGTTTGAAAGCATGGATGGACAAATGGATTAATGGGAAATGGGGGACTAGATAATGGCATAATTCCACAGAGCCTAGTTGAAGGTCAAAGGTATTTGTTTAGGGTTTAACTCACAACAAGAATAATTGAGTTAGTCACAGAATCCAGGAGGGGTGGGGTAAAGTCCAACGTGGTTCTCTATAGCTGGAGAGTTTCTCTCCAGCTCCCACCAAGCCCTGGCAGTCCTGCAGCCCACTTATAAAATAAACACACAGACTCTTATATTATTTAAACTATTCGGCCTAATGGCTCAGGCTTCTAGCTTCTAGTTCTTACATCTTAAATTAACCCATTTCTATAAATCTATACCTTGCCACATGGCTCATGGCTTACCACTATCTTACGTGTTGGTACTCATGGTGGTGGCTGGTTGCGTTTCCTCACTCAGCCTTCCTGTTCCCAGAATTCTCTTCTCTGTTTGTCCCATCTATACTTTTTACTATTATACTATTTATACTATTACAGTTACACTATCTAGTCTATTTATAATATCTAGTCTATTTGTATTTGGCAAAATTAAAGAAGATATTGTATCTATCCAATATTTGTGAGTCTAAGGTTTCATATCTAACTTATCTTTTATCATAACTAAGGAAAATTATCACTATCTAGTCTTCAACTACATCAAAGACCTCAGAAGGATAAAATATTACCTGAGAAATGGGAGAAGGACACAAGCAACTTTTGGGAGTTTTGCAAGAGTAGACAGAGACAGCTGGCAGCCTGGACAGTCACCTAATGTTTTTCTGTAAAGTTGGGGCATCTGTCTTTAGCCTATAGGCCTAGAGTCTCTCAGTTACTTCTCTCTGTGTCCTGTAGAATGTCTGGCAGTTTCCTCTGTGAAGCAGGAACCTGAAGGACCATTTTGCCAAGCAAAGTTCAGTGGTCACCTTCCTATGGGTCCTGCATATCCAGTCAATCAAGCAGTCCAGGCAAGAATAGCCCCATGTCGGGCGCCAAATATAGATGCAATGGTCTTATTAAATAAGAAAGCACAAAACCAAATGCAGAGTTAAAATCCCAAGAGGTCAGAGCAGTAGGTAAGAGCTGAGACTAAAATGGCCTTTTTACCACCTGTCATCCTTCCCCTGAGAAAGAGACCTACTTCCTGTGTGTCTTTTTATTGACTTTCTGTTCTGCCTTCTCATTGGTTGTAAACCCAACCACATGACCTCCTCGCCACTGCCTGTCTATACAGACCTCTAGGTCTCTATAGTTGATATTGAGATTAAAGGCTTGTGTCTCCATGCTGGCTGTATCCTTGAACACACAGAGATCTCCCTGTCATGTGATCGGGATTAAGGGCATGTGCTACCACTGCTATGGCTTGCTATTAGCTCTGACCCCCAGGCACTTTTATTTATTAACATACAAAGAAAATCACATTTCAGCACAAATAAAACATCACCATAGTTCTCAGGAGAGATCTGCCTTGATCCGCAGCACCAGCATCCAAGACCATGAGGTAGTGAAGAGACAGCGAGCATGTACTTCTCCTGGGTCTTAAAGAGTCCTTGACTGGGCCACATCCTGGCAGGGGGCAGGTACCTAGCAGTTAGTTATCTGCTGCCTACTAGGGGTGGTGCTTCAGGGTAAAGCATGGACAACCACCCCTGTAATGGATGGACACAAGGGTTTATTATTTATTTATTTATTTTTAAACATAATTTTTTTTATTGATTCTTAGGGAATTTCCCATCATGCACCCCAATCCCACTCATTTCCCAGTTCTTCCATATCTGCCTCTCACCCTTGTAGCATCCCCCCAAAGGAAAAATTCAAAAGAAATGAAAATTTGAAAAATTTAAAAAAAAAACAAATAAAAATAATAACAAACAAAAAACAAAAAGAAATCAATCAAACAAACAAACAAACAAAAAAACCACTTCACTCCTCCGTCTTCCCCCCTCTCCATCATCTCTTCCTTTGTCTTGATGGCACTGGGAGCTGTGCTGTATCACGTAATAGATCCTTTTGTTCAAACAGCTTGCCTTGCAAACATTCATTTTGAATGGGTTGTGGGTCAGGTTCAAGCCTCTGACTTCTGGTACACCATCAATACTGGACCTTCACACCAAAACTCCTCTTGAATATCCTACTGCTGCCCCGAGTCAAGGAGTTCCTGCAGCTATGGTTCTGCAGGACCAGTCCCTTAACTCGGTCCAGCAGGTCAGGGTAGATGTTGGGGAGGGCCAACTCAAGGCTCTGGATGTGTGCCTGGGTGGTAGCTGAGTTGGTCAGTCTGGGCCACTGGGATACGTGGACTTAAAAACTGTGGCATATTCACATAAAACAATATTGTTTAGTCATAAAAAAGCAAAAAGCTCTATCTGATAGGTGTTACACACAGGTGAACCATGGAAACATTCTTAATTAAAAAAGAACCAGTCACAAAAGACTACATATCTTATGATTCGTTTCTATGAAATGTGAATAGGTGAATCCACAAAGACTAAAATAATCGTGTTTGCCCAGGGTGGGAAGCTGAAAGAATGAAAAATGGTCACTAATATGAATAAGGTGATTTAAAAAAGAAAACTTCTTGAATGAAATAGTAATGACCAATGTTCAACATTGAAAATATACTAAAAGCACTAAATTAAATACTTCAAAACAGTGAGACTCGTGAATGTGTAGTTTATTCTAATAAAGCTTTTATTTAAACATAATCAAGCAATCTACTTGGCAGGTTCTTCACTGTGGAAGGCATGCTCCCACTTTTTCCCTAGGGTATTCTTGAGGAGGGAAAAGTGAGAAATATTTAGAGAGAAAGATAGAGGGGAGAGAAACAGATAGAAACACAGGATAGCTCGGGAGGGCCTGGATCAATATCCACCAGCCCCTTCTGTCTCTTCAAAAGGGCTTTTTATAGGAATACCAAGGGGAGGCACAAAAGACCTTGCCCTAGCACAGCCAAGTACAGACCTTCCCAATCACCTGGTAACCACGCACGTGGTCAAGCCATCCCCTTATGCAGCCCTGCTGGGTAAAGCAAGCTTGGATCTCACTAGGAAACCTCTGTGGGCCTCCACACTTCAGGTAGGATGCTGGCTGTCATCTGATGAGGAATTTGAGCTACCGGGAAACTGCCCATCATGGCTGCAATTAGAGTGGAGTGCAGGGGTATGATGTCAGTCCCGGAGAAAATGATTTTAAATAGCCTGCAGATGGCTAAAATCAACTATGAGTCAGGTCCTCTTTTTGAAATCGTGGAGGTTTTTGCTTTGTCCTCTAACCCTAGAAAGTAGAAAGGAAATGCCAATGAACAAAAGGTTCAGGTTATGGTTTACCTGGAATTCCCCCATCATTATTTTATAAAAAAAAAAAAAAACAAAAACAAAAAAAACCCCTAAATTTCACATTAAAATTAATTAAAGTCTAATTAAAATCATTGGCAAGTGTTTTGTCTCTTTGTAACACATCTGGAAACAGATAGCCACTTGGCCCATGTGCTGAGGGCATGGAAGAGCCTGTGCCTTTGGGGGTCTTCTATTTTGGTCATTTCGAAGCCTTGGCAAACTTAAGACTGGCTTTAGGAGCTATTAAAATACTAACCCTGGCTCTCTTTGCCTCACTCTGTTTTCCTCCTTCACCCCCATTAGAGCATGATTAGGAGTGGGCTCAGGTGCTGCCAAACAGCATCCAAGCAACCGCCCTGTGGTCCGTGGTCCCAGTTGGAGAGACACAGATCTTGGAAAACTCCACAGCTCACTAGTTTTCAATGCGATCATTGAGAACCATGGCAAATGACTTATCTGAGGTCATTTGAGATACGGAGGGGAAATTTCAGCACAGACTCATCCCCTGCAGGACTGTATTCTTCCTACTTCTTTACATTCATTTCTCAACTGTGGGCTAAAATAGCTCTGTTGCTCCAAGGGAGTCAGTGGACCATGAGTCAGTACCACACCTTACCCTGGCCTGTGGCTCGGGCAATCTGAATGCACTTTTTTTTTTTTTTCATACAAAAAGTATCTTGTTCAGAGAGAAGAGTGTGGGTTGTGGCCCATGGCCACCGCAGGAGCCAGCGGGCAAGGATGGATTTGAGACTACTTGGAGATCTCAGGAAGTGGAAACCTAAGGGCTCATGAATTAGTCGTTTCTTTTTTGACCAGAGCTACACAATACTCAGCATTCAACTAGTTTTATCCACATGGAGCACTGACTTCAGTGTTGGATTTTCTGCAGGCATCTGACATCATGACACTACTCTGTTGAAATCCCAGTTCACAGAGAGAGGGATGCAAGGATGAAGAGGGGGGAAGAACACTGAGAAATCAGGTCAGAGTAAGAGGTGGGATCCAGGCCCTGAAGAGCCCGAGGTTGCATTTTAAAGAACGCCATCTTGGACGCCATCTTGTCGATAACAGGACGCATGGCAACATTCCCAGTCCAGGTACAACGAGGACAGAACTGCTGTTTTGCAGGCTCCCTGAGGGTGCATCAGGAAGAGAAGTGGGAAGGATCAGAGGCCAGTTAGGAATGAGCTTGGCCTGACGTGTAATCATGGCCAATAGTGCCCTCCAAGCTTGAGACCTGCTACTTTAAGTAACTCTTTCGGGGCATGGCCTCAGGAGGCATGGCAGACGGCATTGTTTCACCTGCTGCCTCTTTAGGTACAAGGAGACATGCTTATGATCCGATTGGAGACTCGAGTTTCAGAGAGACAAGTTTGGATGATGGGTGTAAATGTTACAAGAAAAACTGGCATGGGGAAGAGAGGAAAAGAGGAATGGAGAGGGATAAAGAACAGAAATTATGTTACCCAGATGAGAAGGCTCAAGAGGTCACTTGAAAACTTTGTAAGAACTGCTTTAAGAATAGTGCCAGAAGAGTTTCAAGCTGTGTAACTTCTTTAGTGATTATGTTTATCTTGAGATGCATTGTAAAGAGCTTAGATATTAAATAAACAAACCATCTCATAGTGAGTTCATGCGCATATATCACGCCAAAGAGGTAAAGGGTTATCGAACCTCAGGAAGCAAGCTGGTCAGCAATTTTGTTTGACACTGTGTCTGGAGCAGGAGCCAACCCTAACTTTACATCTCAAGAGGACTTCAGATTTTCCGTGAAAAATGTGCACTCTCTGGGGGATGGTGGAGTGGAGGAGATCAGGGCTAGAAGCCAGTTTACCCAGTCCCTGTCTGAGCACGTGGGCAGATGTGAAAGTGGGGGTGATGTTCAGACCACACATTGGTTTCCTTGTGAAAATGTCAATGCAAATTTGTAACCATGGCAACAAAACAGCACTATTAAAACACAAAGTCTCTATGCCATTGCACTTAATTCACAGACCCCTCCCTGCCCCCACACAAACCAAACAAACAGGAACCCCTCTGGTTTCTTGCTAGTAAGTAAAGTTAGCATTTATTCTTGTTTATCCATTTCATCGGGAAGATCTTGTTAAAAGATTCCAATTCCTCTATGGCCCTTCCTAGTGCAAAGGGAATCATTTTAGAAATGTAATCTGGATTTGAAGATGACGACTCCTTATGACTGTAGAAGGAGGGAGATTTAGAGACAACCCAAATAAGAAATGAAGGAATGGCTTTAGAGCTTTCTTATTTTGGCACACAATGAGAGATGGGGGCCAAGGGTTAGAACTGCTAGAGGACATAGAGAGAAGAAAAAATTCCTGTAGAGATGCCAGAGCTCTTTCTAGAGATCAGGGGTGGGACTGAGGAGAAGAAGATGGTCATGGAACTATCAGGTCAGATCTTGTCTTTAATCATATGTTTTTATATTTTGTTACTTAACGGATTTTGTTCCACTCATTTGATTTTTAAAAAATTCATTTTCTTAATATATTTTCTGTGCCCTTTAAAACTGATATCTGATGTTTCATTCTGCCTCAGTTCCTGTCTTGTTAAGGACAAATATTTACAAATAAGGAAAAGATATATGGTATACATTAGAAATTCTGATTGCACGTTGAGCGCTACTTGAGAAGTGAGGGAATGTTCTCCATGCTTACAGACCCCAGCACCACCTCATGGCCAGGGACATTCCTCTGAGCAAGGCAAAACAATGTCATGCTCTCTTCCTCTGAGAGCTTTGAAGAGTTCCTGGTTGTAGACAATTTGGTTATACACCTTAGTAAAAATGTCTTATTTTTCCTATGCTTCAGCTTGAGTGAGTTTTTTTAGACCTGTGGATTTGTAACTTTCACCAAATTAAGAAAATAATCTAAGCTATTTATTGAAGTATTTTTATGTTCCCACCTCTCCCATTTCCCCTCAAGATTTTTGTTTCTCCAGTTGCTTGTGTATTGGACCATTTGAAGATCTTGGATGTTCCATCTGTCTGTTTTTTCCAAATTTAGTTTCATTAGAGATGGGTTATGTTGCTGTACCTTCCAGCTCACTAATTCTACTTTTTTTTTTTTTAAGCTCTAACTCACTGTTTACTGTAGATGTAACCAACCGTCTTATTAAATAAGAAACACAGAACCAATGTAAAAGAGAAAGCCAAGAGGTCAGAGCTCAGAGCTAAAACCTTACCCTTCCTCCTGTGGTGGACCTACATCTCCGAAAGAGAGCTACTTCCTGTGTGTTTGTCTTTAAATAGTCTTTCTGTTCTGCCTTCTCATTGGTTGTAAACCCAAACACACGACTGCCTCGTCACTGCCTGTAAGTACAGCCCTCCAGGTCTTAAAGACGTATGTCTCCAATGCTGGCTGTATCCTTGAACACACAGAGATCTACCTAGCTCTGTCTACCAAGTGCTGGGATTAAAGGCGTGCGCTACCACCGCCACGCTCTTTCTATGGCTCTAGTAGCTCTGACCCCCGGGCAACTTTATTTATTAACATACAATTAAAATCACATTTCAGTACCCTAAATTTCAGGCACTTAATCAAATGAAGTTCTAGTTAGGTCATTTTAACTATATTTCATTAACATGTTTAATTTTTCCTTCACCTTCTTGAACATATGGAATATAATACTAACTGCCCTTGTCTACCAATTCTAACATTTACTTGCAGTTAATGTTTTGTTATATTTTCTTGCTTCTTTAGATACTTAGTAATCTTGGATTAGATACCAGATATTGTAAATTCTTCTTGTTGTCTGGTGGTTATTTTCATATTTCCATAAATATTTTGTGTTGGTTCTAGTAGGCAGTGTTCTGGAAACAGATTCTTCTGGGCTTCATATTAAAGCTTTGTGAATTAAAATTACACCAGTGTTTACTTTAGGGTTAATTTTTTCCCCCTCACTCCAGATTCTATACCCAATGAGCTATGAACTAAGAGGTTTTTCCGCTCTGGCTTATGGGAACACAAGCCATTTCTCATCTATGTGAGCCTAACCCTGTATTAGCCTCAGGTGATTTTCCTCCTTCTAGATCCTGTTCAGACACTGGCTGAACAGTTAACTAGACTCCACATTTCCCAGCTGTCTGTGCAACTCTGTCCACTCTGATAGTCTGTCCTGAGAACTCTGTCTTGGTGTCCTGTAATTCCAGCTGAGTCTCTTTAACTCCAGGAGACCTCCCCTCTGTGTCTTGGAAGAAACGTTTCGGGCAGAAAGCTGGGACAATCAGGGAGCTCAGGTCTTTTGTTTCCAGGAAAGCCAGCTAGGTCTTTGTCCTGCCTCTTTGCTTGAAGTGAAAATCTGCAGCTTTATGGTTTTTGAATGTGGTTGATGAATAATATTTTTGGCAAACAGTAAATTACATCTGGACAGACCAATTAAAGCTTTCTGAATATTTTAAGATGCCCTCATAAAATTTACATCATTTTCAAGTGTTGAAACATAATTTTCATAATCTTACACTCATACTTTTTACATAAATACTTGGGGAGCAAGTCAAAGTTTTGTTTCTCATTAATGAGGTAACTGGAAGGATGCTAAAGTTAGTTATCAAAGTGAGACAAAAGAAAGCAAATGACCTATTAGAAGGAGGAATAGAGGGAGGAAAAGGAAGAAAGGGAGAGGAGGAAAAGAAGGGGAGAGGAAGAGAGAGGGGGAATGCATACTGGAATAAAGATTCTAATTTAAAAATAAAACTGGCTAGCATTCCAGAGGGCAGTAAAAGTCATATGACCTCTGGGTATATCTTCTTCAATGAACAAAGATAATTTTTATCTTTTCATGCACAATTTATTTGTACCATATCACATTCATTTTCTGCAAGTTAACATTGAAACCTTTATGGATCGAAATACATCTGATATTTAAATTTATGGTGTTAAGTAAAACAGTAATTATTTTCTCCTCTGGTTGGATGGCCCAGTGTTTTCCAGAGGCACTGAGTAGCTGCCACAAGTCATCTTTGGATTTATTGTCAAGTTTTGGAAAACTTAGCCGGGAACTCCCTGTAAATCACTGAGATCTGCAATCACCTAGTTAGATGCAATCACCTGCATCTGAATTTGCTCATTTAATGAAAAGATTATGCTAAAGGATGGTGATTTCTAACTGTGGTCTTTGTATGTTAGACTCACCTGGGGGGTGCTTTTCAAAACTAGGAAAGCCAAGACCTGTTACCAAACCAACAAAATTAGACTCTTGGAGGGTGCAGCCTGGGCATCATTAGCTCTTTAAAAAGGCCCATAGTTATTCTAATGTTCAGTTAGGGCTGAAAGCCACTGGTCTAGACAGGGCTGCTCACACCCCTTTCAATAATAACGCCCTGTGACTCTCCAGCTCGGAACACAGGCGAATCACTCTTGCACTGAAGACAGTAGATATAAATACAGGCTCTGCTGACTGCAAAGCATTCCCAGTGACTTGAAAATGATTCAGGGCTGCCAGCATTCATGCCATGGCGTGGAAACTGCGGGAAAGGCCAGGGGTGGGAGAGCTGAATGACTGGCCTTTGTGTTCCAATTATAGTCAGCTCGAGTTGTTAGAAAGAGATAGGAATGTCTGCTGTCAATTTCTCTTAGAAAAAGATAGATCGGAATTCATTTTGGGTCCCTGCCTCTAGCCTGCTGAGCTTGGCCCTGCCCCCAGAGTGAAAGTCCTTTCACTCAGTTATTATTGGAGATTGCATTTCTGATTCCAGACTGGACATTAATAAATTCAGGCCATGGCTACTAATATTCACCAAAGAGAAAATACTGCAGCAAGCACAAGCCATTGAAATGGCCTCAGACAATGGAGCTCTATTTCAAAGTCCATCTCTTCATGCTTGTTATTGCTGAAAAGCACTTTTTGTAGCCTTTATTAAAAATGGAAAAAAAATCATTTTTGAAAGCATGGGCTTTTGAAACCTCTCTTGTCAGTATGTCTATGAAGAACATGCAGAAAACGTAACTAGCTGGGGAAGGCAGACATTAAGGAAAGCAAACCTGATATGTTTAAAACATTTTTTGTATGTCTTTTAAATGTAAGAGGTTTTTAAATCAAAAATCAGTGTTGATTTATTTTTCAAATGGCTTTAAGTATCTTTCTTAATTGTATGACTTCTTTGTTGTGTTACCCTAGCGAGTAATACTAATAAAAGTCCAAGTATTAAACCCTTCACCTGGTTCTTGATTATTATGTCATATTCGTTAGATATTCTTTTTTAATTCATCCATGTCTTCCTTGATACTATTTATGATAATAAGCTTCCCCCTTATAATAAAACGTCCTTGATTGTGCAATAATAGGTAAAAGAATGGTCATATGCAAAAATTTAAAAGGGAGCAGTGAACTTAGGATTGCAAATAGCATTGATGGATGATGTAACTGAACTAGAAAGTCCTAGTTTTGAAACATTATTCTTCGTTTATGTGAAATATTGTGAGGTTATCTGAAAGAATTAATGACTGAGATATCTTTTTAATGGAAAACACATATGTTATAAAGGAAAACAGAGTATATGGGGAGGGGACCCCAGACATCAGGAGCTCAGTATGTACATATTACTCTTGTCTTTTGCTTCCCATTTTGGGGGAGTAATAGGTCACTTAATGTCTTAGAGTCACAGGTTTCTCATCTGTCAAACGGCTGTACAAGTTACTGTTGTCCCAACCTAACTCACTCCAGGTGTGAAATCTACAAGATGGTTGAGGACATAGTTCTGGAAATCTGCAGAGGAGCTGGGCTGGGCGGGAACAGTTGGTAGTGATTGGCTTGGAGGTGCTGTTAGCTGAGTCTTGGGGACGGATGAGGTCGCCCAGGGAGAGAATGGAGAGCTAAAAGAATGGAACAAGAAATGACTGTGGACAGAGAAACAGCTTAGGAAGAGGTCAGGGAGCAAGGAGAAAAGCACGGGAGGGTTGTTAATATTCTGCTCCGCCCCTTGAAATCCTGCCCCTTGGCGCCGAAAACTTTGCTCCTTCTTCTCTCTCTTCTGCTTCCCTCCCATGAGGTGCGCACCCTCGGACCCCCCTCTCTCTCTTCCTCTCTCTCCCTCTCCTTTCTGCCTTTTCCGGTCTTTCTCATTATCCCTCATTATAATAAACCATTTCCCGGCGAATGCAGCCTCTGGGTGGTGGATGTCCACCACCTGCCCTGCCGCCATGCCCGCATGGAGTGTGTCACCAGGCAGCCCACCGCTGCATCTGCCCAGCATGCCAGCACGTCCGTGTCCCCGCCCCCCCCCCAAGATACCCTGGGGAGGTGGGCGTGGGGTGGGGTGGAGGGACACAGGATGGGACACACGTAATAATCATAACAAAGGTGACTCCTCCGTTTATAGCCCTAACCTTGTCTTGCCCCAGGCTATCCCATCTCAGTGAACGCACCACCTACCAGCTGCTCTGTAAGGAAACAGCTGTCTCTCTGATTCCTTCCTCCTTCCTCCCATCAACAAGTCTTCTTATCAGTTCCTGATGATCCTTGAATTTGTTCACGCCTCTTTCTCCTTCCATTGGTACCTTCCACCTGCCCTCTGACCCACTAGCCTCCCTTCTCTGCCTGGACACTGGCAACCGGCTCCTCACTTTGGTGGTCTCCGCGCCTCTTATCCGGCCTCCTCACTTTGCCTGGACCATTGCCACTGGGGAGAGTACTCGTAAGAGCACAAGGAAGATCCTACCACTTCTCTGCTTGACCCCTAAATTGCTCCCGTGGCACCGCATATGGTTCCTGCCAGGCTCTTAAACCTCACTCTGGACCGTTCCCTCTCACTCCCTAAACCCAGCTGCAGGGACCTTTGCGCTATTTTTGAATATACCCAGTTCTTCCCACGGCCCTGGCCCTTGCCTTTGCTAGTCCTCTATGGAAAGCGATCTTCCCCCAGGCTTGCTCAGGGCTGGCACTGTTTTTCAGTGAGGCCTCACCAGAAGTGTTGCCTCCACTGGGGGGCCTTCCCTAGCCACCCCATCAAATTAGCTAGCAGTCAAGCAGTGACTAAGAGTCTGACAGTGAGGAGAAAGCTGAGGCCAAGGTTTGTTTCCCTCTGAGGGCTGTGAGCAAGAGTCTGCTGCTGTCTTTGGTTTGCACACTGGTTGGCTTCTTCTTCCTTTATCCTGCCTGACCCATGAGCTTCCCTTTGTGAGTGCCTCTGTCCAAATGCTCCACCCCTTGATAAAGCTAGGGCTCATGCTGGAGTAAGGCTCACGCTGACGGTTTCCTGGTTTCTCTTTAACTTGATTACTTCTATAACAAGGCTTTGCACCCCAGAACGTCAACAAGTCGGGGAGGGGACACAACGCTACCCACAAAGGCACAGCCGAGGACCATCCTATCACACGGCTGCATTTTCTTCACAGCATTTGACCCTGTCTGAAATTACATTGCTTACCTTTTCTTATCCACCACTGAAATCTCCATTGGGGGGGTGGGGAAAGCCTTGCCTGTGGGGCAGAATCTGCCAGCGTTCCTGACATATCCCGTTACCATAGCTACCGACGGCACCTCGCTGCAAGCTTCTGCAGCTTTCTCTTGGAGGTTTCCCCTAGCACGCTTGCTGTTACATGAGTCGGGAGGGGGATGCTGTGAAAGGTCATGACAGGTGAGCCTTGGTAGAGGAACCTCCCATCTTCCTCACCTATTGGAGGCAGCTGAGGTTACTTTTGGCCATCGCCGAGTTGTTGTTATAAAACTGAGCCAAGTTACCCATAGCGTTCACGAATGTACCTGTGTTGGTTTCCCTTTCCCACCTGGCCATTCTTGAGTTCCATACTCGAGTCTCCACGTCTCCAGTCAATGACTTACACTCCATCGTGTCCCTGGGAGAACCCCCCCGTAAGAAGGTCTTCATCATCTTGTATCCCGACCCTTAAAAGCCCATAATACAAAATGTATGGTAAATGTTCAATATATAATAATGGATGAACGAGCAGAGGTCATGCCTGACACTATCAAATGATGCACAAAGGTTTCTGGTAAAAGATACTTTTAAACAAGAGCAATGTGGCAGTTACGGGGGTCACTGATAGAAGGGGTGAAAGTCTAGTTCAGGTGGATGGTCAGAGTTGAAGAATAGGCAGCCGGGGGCAGGAGAATTAGCTTTATTAGGTGGCAGGGTAGGAGAATGATTTGACTTTTTTTTTTTTTTTTATGAGAAGTGTTTCTGTATATTTGATGCCGACTTAATCACAAAGGAAAGGAGGAAGGCAAGTGGGGGGGGGGAGCTATCGATCAGCCTTAGATGGCAAATTACTGTCTGAGTTAGAAATACAGATGGAGGGCCGGGCGGTGGTGGCGCATGCTGGGTGGTGGTGGTGCGTGCACTTGGAAGGCAGAGGCAGGTGGATCTCTGTGAATTCGAGGCCAGCCTGGTCTACAGAGTGAGTTCCAGGAAAGCCAGGGCTACACAGAGAAACCCTGTCTCCAAAAAACCAGAAAAAAAAATGAGAGAAAGGAAGAAAGAAAGAAGGAAATACAGATGGAGAATTTAGCCAGGACAGGCGAGAAAGAGAGAAACCTTTGTCTTCTAAGAAAGGAAGAGAGAAAGTAAGTCCCAATAGAAGGGAACACAAGTGTATACATATACAAAGACAACACTTACTAATATTTATCACAGAATATTTAGAATATATATGGAAATGCACAAAATAACACTTACTGGACATATGCAATATTTTAGGCTTCGGTCTCTGCACTTTCACATATTAACTGATTTACTCTTCAAACTGTCATGTGAAGTGGGCATTGATGCTGTCTTTTTTCTGTACATAAGAGAGATAAAATCTATTGCTTAAAATCAGAAGACTCGCAAGTGGTGGAGCCAGGCTGCGAACTGGGAACCTGTGGTGTCTGGATCCGGAGTGATTCGTGTTGGACACAAAAGAAAATCCAACGAAGAATTCTGAATCTGAGAAGGTAATACACATTTGTGAAATTCTTAGGTCTACACTAATAGAGAAGTCATCAGGACTTTGTGCCTGTATCCTCTCTGTCCTTGGGACACAGATGGTGACTGTGAGGAGGGAGATGGACAGCACACTGTCCTGGAGCTCAACTTGGAGATGCTGCTCCATGGAAAAGGGGGAGAGGGGGAGAGGGGAAAAGGGGGAGGGGAAAGAGACACTGACCGGGCATTTTGAGCAGCACTGAAGAGCTTGAGGTTGCAAAGACTGAATTTGGGGAGGCTCAGTTAGAGGCTGAAGTGACTGTCTCTAGGGACAGTGGGCTGCTGGAGGTTTGCCATGGGAGATAGAGAGGCTGCCAAGGAAAGCAAGACCCAGAGAGGGAATGTAGTGGGAATGGCAGCTTCTTCATTTCCACCCTGAAATCAGCATTCAGTTCGCAGAGTTTTAGAGTGAAGAGTTTAATAGGCGGTGACCTCAGAAAAATCACAGATAAGAGAGATGGGGGTAGGAGAGAGAGAGAGAGAGAGAGAGAGAGAGAGAGAGAGAGAGAGAGAGAGAGAGAGAGAGAGAGAGAGCCCAGTGGCTGAGAGTGTTTGCTGCTCTTCCAGACGACCCAAACTGAGTTTCCTGTATTCATGGCAGGTGCCTGTAATTTTGGCTTCAACAGGATCCATCACTTTTTTCAGGATTCTGTACACATGGGAGCATGCATGAATGCACACACACACACACACACACACACACGCACACGCACACGCACACGCGCACGCACGCAACGCACGCACGCACGCACACACGCTTAAAGAAGAGTGAAAAGAGGAGATGGGAGGCAAAGAAACCAACTAAGAGTGTGTGTCCAAGACGTTTGTAGCCAAATGCTCCTGGAGCACTGTGGGAGCCGGGGTGGACAGACTCCTTAGAGTCATCCCCCGCTGGAGAGGCACCGCCGTCACCACTGTGAACTAGTTTTCCCTAGTGTTGGTTCAGACTGCACGTCAGCAGGAGTCATTGGTTGATGACATCAGCTGACATGGATGTAGGCAGAGTGGTCTCTGGAGGCCATAGAGGTACTTTAGGTGGAGAGAGGGTGCCTGTGGGAGTCTGACACACCAGGGACACTCACTCCGTGAGTGTCCTCCTGAAAAACTCAATAGGAGGTATTAGCACATGGCTTAAAATGTGAGAACAAGAGCATACACGGAAAAGTGATTCTCCTTTTCCTCCCTCCTTCTCTGTCCTCTACCGTTGTAACTTCTCACACTTCCTGTTAAAGCTGGTGCAATGGTGTGTGTGTGTGTCTGTGTTTTACATGGATAGGTATTAAAGGTACAGATATTTAGTATATTATTAAAGATATGTGTACTGGCTGGTTTTGTGTGTCAACTTGACACAAGCTAGAGTCATCAGAGGAAGGAGCCTCAGGAAATTGAGGAAATGCCTCCATGAGATTCAATTGTAAGACATTTTCTCTTTTAGTGATCAATGGGGGGGAGGGCCCAGCCCATGGTGGGTGGAGCCATCCCTGGCCTGGTGGTCCTGGGTTCTAAGAAAGCAGGCTGAGCAAGCCAGGGGAAGCAAGGCAGTAAGCAGCTCCCTCCATGGCCTCTGCATCAGCTCCTGCCTCCGGGACTCTGTCCTGTTTGAGTTCCTGACCTGACTTCCTTCAGTGATGAACAGCAATGCTGAAGCATAAGTCAAATAAACCCTTTCCTCCCTTGTAGACGAATTTCTAAAATGGTTTTATCAAATAAAAAAAAACATGGAGCCAAATATAGGGGGGAAAGCCTTCGATCCGGGAAATAGGGAGAGCCACCAGGGGTTCCTTTACTCGGTTCTGCCTTCACAACCTCCAGTGTTGAATTTCCCCAAAGCCTCCGGCTGAAGAGTGAAAGTGGAGGAAGTTGAGCGGAGGAGGGTGGGGAGATCCTGATGGAGAGCTTCCTGAGCTGACAAGGTCCTGGGTGCGGACATACCAGGACGTCATTGGCAGGCAGGGTGGAGCAGGGTTGAAGGTCGAGGAGGCAGAGGATGTCCATTGAGCTGTGAGCTGATGAGGTTGCTCATCCCTGTACCATGTTAACTTGTGGACTTCTGTTAGAGAAACCCACCTCCCCTCAGATGTAGCAGGGAGCCTGAGTGAGATGCTTCCTTGTCTCTCTTCGGGGAGTAACAGACTCTCCACACTTGAGCACGCTGAAGAAACTCATCCATCATGCGGCTGCCCCAGGGGACAGGAAATGATGTCTCCGTGTTTTAGGATTGCATTTGTGGCAGAGAGACAGGCAGGGGGCTTTTTCTCAGCTCCTTAGCTCCAAGTAAGTATCAATTAGGCGGGTGGTTAACTCATTTTATGTCTTCAGTTTCCTGAGTCCTTCTGACATGGTCAACCCTGCTCTGGTAATGCACTGCTTTGGTGATAAAACCAGAAGCTACAATAAATACAGGGGCTAATGCGGTGGATTGATTAGGAGCTGTGTTC
Source organism: Peromyscus maniculatus bairdii (assembly GCF_049852395.1). NCBI lineage: Eukaryota > Metazoa > Chordata > Mammalia > Rodentia > Cricetidae > Peromyscus > Peromyscus maniculatus. Next base: position 53,337,977 of record NC_134864.1, on the reverse strand, counting down.
AGCAGTGGGCATCTGGGGTAAAATCAGACATAAGCTTTTTCTCTCAAAGACCCCCAAATGTAGGCATAAGCACCCCACAAAAGCTACAGCCGCTCCACAGCTTCCTCGGTCCCTTAGCCTCTTTTCTTCTTCCCATTTGTTTTTCTGTACACCAGTAAATGGGTGTCTCTCATCTCCAGTTTTCAGGGACCTCCTCCAGGAACACCCCCCCCCCCCGCCCCCAGTAACCGGGGAAGTTTGTATCTCTTCAGACAGTCTCAAGTCATATAGCCACCACTGCCTTCAGGGACTATGGGGAAAAAAAACATTCCCCTCCTGGACAAGGTTTTGTTGATAAATAAAAAGAAGAAAATGGATATGGTTTAGGTAACTGACAATCTCTAACAAACGCACTAGATTTTTTTTCCTGTGGTACAGTATCCATAACATACATTTTACTCTTTTAACCGTTCGACGTGCGCAGTTCATTGGCGTTAAATATTTTCACAGTGTCGCGTCACTGCCACCCCCGCCACCCCCACCCCCGTCGGTTTCCAGAGCCTCGAATGGTAACTCTGTGCCTGTTAAACAGCAGCGCCCCATTCCTCTTCCTTAGACACTATTCCTTTCTGTTTCTGTCTCTGTGATTTCGTGCCTTCTGCCAGGAGGACCGTGTCTGCCTCACTTTGCCTCCCCTAGAGTCTTCTGGTTTCACTCCCGATGAAGCATGCATCAAACTCTATTCCTTTCTATAGCAGAATGACATTCTGCTACATGGATTAAAAGAAAAAAAATCAAAACATCATTCGTCTGCTTGCTGGACATTTTGGTTGTTCCCAGTTTTGGGCTATTGTACACAGGCTGCTAGGAATATTAATGTGTAAGTATCTAGGCTTCTGTTTTAATCTGTTTGGGAGACGAGTATGTACTATGGGCTAGAGTTAAGATTGCGTGATAATTTTATTTTTAACTCTTGAATAGCTGCCAAGTGCCCTTTACGTTTTGTGTTTTATCTAGTGTTTACAGGCAGGCTTTAATTAATATACCATTGAAGCTCTGGTGTCCAGAGGCTGTCTTCTTGGGATCCTGTGCTGCAGTTAGTATGATAAAAATCACTCCCATTTTAGAAATGGGAAACACAAATAAGAGGCTAAGTCAACAGCATCATATCTCAGCCTTCTCTTGATAAAGAGATCTCTGCTAATTCAACTCCTGGCTCTGACTCTTGGAAGCCTCCCCGTGTGCTCATTCATGGGTAACCTTACTGCGTCTGTACTGGAGTCTTTTGGCCAGTCTGGACTTGTAAAGATCCACACGAGGAGGTTTCAGGCAGGAGCTATTTGTATGCTCAGGCTCGATTTGCTCAGGATTGCTTTCAAGCCAGCCTGCCACCATTTGACAGGAGAGGAGGGGAAGTTAGCTCATTCTGTGCCTCATTTCTAGTTCAAGGTGAACATTAGCAGGGTGGATAAGAACGTGGTATCTCAAGCCAGGTGGCTGGAGCGCAAATCCTGGTGCTCCATGCGACTTCGGTTGGGATTATTTAACTTCTCTGTGGCTAGTTTTCCCTCATGTAAATTGGGGATCTGTAGCAATAATTTGCTTCACAAGTTTGTGAGGGTCTCAGCGTTGGTCAGTCAAGCTCTTCCACTGACCCCCCGGGCTCTGCAAACGCTCCCTGACTGTGGGACAGAGTCCGCAGTGTCGACAGGATGATGACGTAAGCTCTCCACGCTGCAGCAGTTAACGCCGTGTGTCATCCGCTGTAACTCTGAAAACTCAAATCACAGGGCCAGGGTGGGGCTCAGCGGCAGGGTGCTTACCTAGCATTTTGTGAGGCCCTGGATTTGAACTCCAGCAGAAAACAAACACCAGACCCAAACAAACAACAAGCAAACAAAAACCGCAGGCTCAAAATAAACAAAATTTGGATGGATGAACAGGAACGGACAGGCTCAGTCAAGTGGGTTGAAAATTCACTGGGCATTCTCTCTGGCCCGGTATCACAAGGTTGGAAGATACTAACCCCATGTTGTTTTCTTCCTCACCTCCGGGTTGCAGACCCCTACCTACATCATCATTTACTGAGCAAAGGTCAGGCTTGAGAAACCATTAAACACCAGGGCAAACAAACATACAGACCGGACTAGCCATCCGCTACAGTTTGGTGCTTACGGCCAGGTCTGGGCTAAAAAGCTGAGGGAGACGGTGGGCAGCGTGGAGAGAGTTCAAGGCCAAGGCCATGCTGGAGGAAGAGGTGGGACTCTGGAGAACTGCTTAGACTAGATGTTGGTGGCTGAAGATGGGAGCGGGGTGAACGGCAGCCTTGTCTGAGGACTTGGGCTCGTTTTCATTAATGACAGAAACACCTTCTTACTAAGGGAACACACGAGGTCTCCTCTATGATCACGCAGCTGTTGGGGAGAGATGGAAGCTGCAGCACCAGTCTGGTGGTTGTAGCAAAGATGGATGATCCTGAAAATTCCCACCCTGACGCAGCAAATTTCGACAGGGCTGATTTCCATGTGGGTGGGAACTAGACGTTTGTGGGGCAGTGACTGCCTGCCATCTATTGGTCAGTGTGCGTCATTGCAATTGTAAGAATGTGAGCAGCGACAGCTTCGGATGCGTTGATTTTTTTAAACTAGTCTCTCTCTGTCTCTGTCTCTCTCTGTCTCTGTCTCTCTCTGTCTCTCTGTCTCTGTCTCTGTCTCTGTCTCTCTCTCTTCCCCTACTAAAGCTGTTTCTCTTTTTGTTTGCTTGGTATTGGTAGATGCATCAATTTTGTGATTATCAATAATTACATCTTCAGAATGGAATGGACGACGGGGTGTGCGTTGAGATGGTGATGTCACTGCATGAGGAAAGTATCCTGGATTCCAGTTGTTAATGTGTTTTTAATAGCCAAGAAATTCTTCCCCCGACATTAAATGACCCAGGCATTATCTAAAATCCCAGGGAGGCTTGCATTTTCCCACGGTCTGGGGGGATGGGGGGTGGCGTCTGCTCTTTACTGTCCTGGCGATTTTCTTAGCCTCTGTGGAGGAAGGAAAGACACTGAATGGAGGGAGATTCAGGGAGGCTTTGGGAGGGGATGAAGTGGGTTTTAAAAGAAGCAAGAGTCTTGAGGGATGGAAAAGACCACCACCCTGTATGTCCCATGTCTGCATTTCAAGAGGGATTTATAGAATAACAATGGACAACAAGGACAGGCGAGACAGTTGTTTATCTTGAACCGTTTAGGGGGCCCCCAGGCAGTGGGATTGGGACCGGTCCCTGGTGCATGAGCCGGCTTTTTGGAGCCTAGTGCCTATGGTGGGAGGCTTTGGCGCAGCCTTGGTGCAGGGATGAGGGTCTCGGACCTGCCTCAGCTGAATGTACCAGGCTCCGCTGACTGCCCATGGGAGACCTTGCCTTGGAGGAGGTGGGAATGGGGCGTGGGTTGAGAGGGCAGGCTGGGGATTGGGAGGAGGAAGGAGAGGGGAACCTGTGGTTGGTATGTAAAATGAATAGAAAATCTCTTAATAATAATAAAAAGAAAGAAAAAGGAAAAAAAAGAATGGACAGAGAATAAATGAGAAAATGTTCAGCATCCTTAGCTACGGGGGAAATGCCAAATCAAATGACACTGAGAGCCGTCTCTCTCCTGTCACCAGGCAAACAACAGGCCATGACCTGATGAGAGGATGGCAGAGACGAACCCTTCTGTACTGCTGATGGGCACAGAAGTTGGTACAGCCACTACGGAAATCAGTATGGGGGGGGGTGGTCCTAAAAACCACGACGGAAGACACAATTACCACATGCTCTAGCTACACCCCTCCAGGGTGTATATAGTAGAGGAGTCTAAGTCAGCACACCACAGAGATACTTGCACATCCATGTTTACCCATACTCTGTTCTCAATGATCAAGAAGCCAGCTCAGACGTTCATCAATAGATGAATGATAAAGAAGAGGCCATAGTGAAGAATATGTTATTTCATTTGCAGGAAAATATATGGGACTGGGGAATCACCAGACAAAGTGAGGTAAGCCACTCAGAAAGACAAAGGCTTCTTCCTCTTTTCTCTCATGTGCGTAATATAGACTATACATGCATGTGTGTGTATATGAGACATAAAAGCAGAGGGGAGCTATGGGAGTGGGGGAAGGGAGCTGGCAGGGTAGGAGATAAGGGAAGGGGGTGAAAAGGGAGAGTCTGAGCAAAATTCAGCGATCTATCTATGAAAATATCATAATGCAACCTGTTATTTTGTACATTAAAATCAATGAAAGAGAGGTTCATTCAGAAAGGTCACACAGGGCTGAGATATAGGCCAGCCATTAAAGGTTAAGACTCATAACCAAAAAACAAACAAACAAACAAACAAAAAAACCAAAACAAAAAAAATTTAAAAAAAGACTCATAACCAAAACCTCAGAAAGGCCACATGTTTGGGATCATATCTGTGTTCCCCAAATCCAGTAAGAGGCCAGAGAGGTGGATCGATGGCACAGCTGTACATATTCTGTTATTAATTCTGTCTTTGGAGAGTGGGAGCTAAAGGTGTCTAAAGGTGTCTAACCACCAGCTCATGCTAGGGGTTATTTTGGGGGTGTAGAATATTATGGGTGCCCAGCACAGTGATAGGCGTGAGCTCCTGGGCCCTGCTGTTCTCCCTGGGCAGGTGAAAGCCAGCCTTCTGGATGGAACTCTTTCTTCCAGCTCCCTACGTGTGGAGCAGAATGGTGTCTGCAGAGAGGCCCCAGTGCAGCATAAGACCCAAACCAGGAAGTGGAGGAGGGGCCTCTGTCTGTTCACAGGGAAAATCTATTTCCCAGATTGGAGAGGAGAACTGGAAAAAAAAATGAATTCGGTCCTCAGTGCAAACCCCGAGAATTGTTTTACAAATTAAGAATGAGAGATGAAAAAGATACTCCATGAAGCCAGTTTGGCCGAAATCTAGGGAAAGTTGGAAAGATGGATTTAGGAATGTTACGAGTTAGGGCTGGAGCAGATCCTACAAACGGGAAGTGGGTGAGGAGCCGGGGCTCAGAGTCTGTTCCAGGGTTCCTCTGCACAGTAGCCGAGCCGTCAGGGGGCGTGCGCCTTTGCAGTCAGGGTCCAAGTGGTCCTGGAAAACGGTTCACAGTGTTCTGCAGAATGCTGCCTCCCACATCCCATGTGAGCGTCCTGTCAGCGTTTTTGGAGGTTCGTGACAGCAGCGCTTCTCATCATCAGCAGGAAGCACCTGGTTTTGCAAAGCCAGAAACAGGCGGCGGAATGTCCAGGCCGTGCTCTGTGCAGGCCTGGCCGTTCGACCACTGAGTGGCAAAACAGATTCTAGAATGACCTCGGAAAGGGGAGGATGATAGGCCTTCACGGTTGTGCCGCGGTAATGTGAGTTTTCCTGGAGACTGAGGTCCGGGAATAAGGAGGCTCACAAAGACCCCCTCACGTGTGAGGAAACTCCCCTCAGCAAGAGCTGCTGAGGGACAGGGCTGGAGGGAGGAGGGCTCAGCCATGGGGCATGTTTTTTTTTTTCCTCAGGACCCACATCAGGCTGTTCACAACCACCTGAATTTCAGTTATGTAGGATCTGAAGCCTGATCAAGGCCTCTGTGGGTACCTGCACACACACACACACACACGCACACGCACGCGCACGCGCACGCGCACGCGCACGCGCACGCGCACGCGCACACGCACACACACACACTTTTTTTTTTTTATTAAAAACAAAAGAGCTGTTGTGCTTGGGGTTGGGGATTTGACTCAGTGATAGAGGATTTGCCTGGCAAATGCAAGGTCCTGGGTTTATTTCCCACTGGGGAGAGGATGAGCTGCCCACGGCATACCCCTAGACCTAGCTCAAAGTCTCTGGCTCTTGTTCTCTTTTGTGACAAGAGGAAATCGTGTGCTGACATTTCAGGATGGGTTTTTAGTGGAGACACAGGATTTCATAGGTCTCATGAGGAAAACCTTTTCCTGGTAGAAGGCCATGCTGTAAAACGCTCAATCCTGCCTTATGAAATATCTTTCCTAATGAGTCGACTCTGGGAGGTCGACTGAAGCGGGAGTTTGTCTGGTGGGAGACAGTCTGGGGGTCCACTCCCAGACTCCCCACTACTTAGTCACATGTACGGCCAGATCCCTTCTATCTGGAACCCCATTCCCTTACACGACAGTTGAGGATCTAATGTTCTTTCCACCCCTAACGTTCTAGAACTTGATGATCCCGTGACTGTAGGCAGAGATGTAAGGACATAAACGGAGGCATCGCTTTTGTTAGACACTTGAAGCGAGTCCGTGTGGTCCAGTGTGTTTGAATTTAGAAACGGGGTATTTAGGAAGATACTAACTACTTCATACTAAGGAGGCCGCTGGTGTGAAGCCCTAAACCGGCAGGGCTGCTGTTCTTATGAGAAAAGGAACAGCAAATGTCTTCGTCTTTGAATACACGAAGCAAAGGCCACCGAGGACGCAGTGAGAAGGTGGCTGTGACCTGAGATGAAAACCCCCCAGATACAGCATCTTGGTCTTGGGCTTTCAGGTCCCAGATCTGTGAGAACGTTAATGTCAAGTCACTCACCCAGTGGGACTGGATGAGGAAGGCTGAACACACTATATACCCCTTCATCCCTCAGGGTTACTACGATTTAGTAGCTTTTGGGAGAGCGTATTCAGCTTTATCCATTGCTAAAGGAATAGAAAAACGAACTGGATTCTGGAAAACAAGGCACTCTAGTGCTTTGGGTTTTGGGGGAGCCACCTATGTTAGGGTCCCAGTGACTGGGTCTTTCCCAAGGTGGACTGATGAATGTCTCTAGGGCATTTTCTCTGCGATCAACCAATTCTCTGACACCATCTGGGTGTTCTGACCCCATGTTAAGAGTGGCAATCAGACCTGACCAGTGAAGCTCGATCTCACATGACTTCCCTCACCTCAGGTGCCAGTTGCAAGCTCCCAGGCCAGCCAGCTTTCTTACTGACTGTGTACCAGGGGCTCCCACCACCCTCCCCTTAATCTTGGTAGTGTGCTCAAGAGGCTTACAGTGCCCAGGAAAGAATTTTCTTATATTGTCTTGTTGAAAGATGCCAATGCAGGGGCAGTTAGTAAGGCACACATACAGCAATGTAGGGTGTGCTTAAGGCATGAGGCTTCCAGGTTGCCTTCAGGAGTGCCTTTGTCCAACCTGAAAGTTCTCCAAAAGTGCATGCCCCCGGTTTTAAATTACAGTCTGCACTCCCCTGTCCTGTCCCAGAGGAGATGGGGCTGGGTTGAAATTTCCAATCCTCTCATTTCTTGTACTTTCTGGTAACCAGATCTATACTGATGCTATCTAAGGGTCCTAGCTTTAGTCACTTCCCGGCAAAGCTCAGGTGTGGTGGAATGTTATTTTAAGGTGTGTTACTTTTGTTTGTGTTGCATTTGTTTAACTGGGTGAAGCTGTGTTACTGTGCCTATCTAAAACACCTGATGGTCTAATAAAGAGCTGAGCGGCCAATAGCGAGGCAGGAGAAAGGATAGGTGGGGCTGGCAGGCAGAGAGAATGAGTAGAAGGAGAAGTCTGGGAAGAGAAAAGAAGGAATGAAAGAGGAAGGAGGAGGACTCCAGGGGCCAACCACCCAGCTACACAGCTAGACATGGAGTAAGAAGGAAAGAAAAGGTATATAGGAATAAAGATAAAAGCCCCAAGGCCAATGATAGATGAGATAATTTAAAGTTAAGAAAAGCTAGCTAACAACAAGCCAAGCTAAGGTCGGGCATTTATAATTAAGTATAAGCCCCCGGGTGTGATTTATTTGGGAGCAGGGTGGCGGGTCCCCCAAAAGAACAAAAACAAACAATAAAACTCAGGTGTGATGGGAAGGGGCACATTAGGAACAACAAAGAGAATTCCTATCACCCAGAAAACCTCATATTTTTAGAAGCCCCCCAGCCAGGAACTTGAAACAAAGTCCAAACAGGTTTCTCATATCACAGTGTCCAATATGGAGTATGCCTGGCCTTAGGTGGTATTCTATGATGGGGTGAGGAGGTTGTTGGACTACTCTTGGAGCAAAAACGTTGGGTTTGGAAAGCTTGAAAAGATATTAATTACGGGCTGAATACATTTGCTGGAGCTTCTGTTGATTGTAGGCCCCTCGGCATCTCAGGCAGATGTGGGGTCAATGGACTGTAGGCCCTAGATCACAGGACAAAGAACTTGAATGTGTGACGCCGAGCTTGTGTGTCCTCCTCGGGGGCTCCGATGGGGTTCTGCGCTGCTTGCACAGCCAGGGGTTTCTAGGAACTGCCCTCGTCTAAGAACCACAGAGGAGGAGCAAGCCAGGTACAGAAGACCTGGACATCAAGTACAAGGGTCCCCGTGAGAAGTCTGAGGTGGCTGAGGACTCAGCCAACAGCAAACACCAGCGTCAAGAAACTTGACCTGGACCTCGGCTTTCTATGTAGCCAAGATAGACCCTGTCTTGACTTCTTGTCTAAGGATAAGACATTATCATTATACAGTCGGGGGGAGAAGGCAGGGTGAACGGACAGCTATGACTTGCTGTGAAGGTAGTGTGCTTTGCCCTGTCACACAAATGCCAGGCTGAACTTAGACTCAGTCAGTCATGCTCTCTGGGCCTACATGAAAGCATACTGTGCTGGTTAATTCCAACTGGCAATCTGACAAGGTCCAGAATCTCTTGGGAGATGGGCCTTTGAACACACCCGTGGGGGCATTACTTTGATTAGGTTATGAGGTAGGAAGAGCCACCCACTGTGGGCGGCACCATCCCTGGGGATGGGATCCCGGACTGTATAAAAAGGGAAAAGCAAGCTGAGCACATGCACTTATTACTTTCTTCTTCCTGATTGCAATGTGACCTGTAACACAAATTCTAAACAGTCTTTTAATAAAAAAAAAAAATCCCGGTGCCAGATATTGGGGTAAATGCTGAAAGACCAGAGAGACAAAGGAACAAGCCATGTCTTACCTCTAGGACTCCTCAGCCTGAAAAAGTCTTCGGTTCCGGTCTCCTCAGGCCTTATATACCTTTTCCTGTCTCAACCTTCCTAATGCTGGGATTAAAGGCGTGACTTCCAAATAGTGGGATTAAAGGTGTGTGCCACCACTGCCTGACTGTTTCTCTCTTGACTGAGTCAATCTCATGTAGTCCAGGTTGTTCCTCCCCAGTGCTAGGATTAAAGGTGTGTGCCACCACTGCCTGGCATCTACGTTTAATCTAGTCGCTTGTTCTGTCCTCCGATATTCAGGCAGATTTTATTAGGGTACACAATATATCACCATAGTGACCAGCTGCCTTGACTTCCCTACCATGGACTAAACCTCAAACTGTGGGCCAGAGCAAACCCTTCCATAAGCGGGTTTTGTCAGGGTATTTTTATCACTCAGCAGAAAAGTAGAGACAGTTGCTTGCTCTCATTCACTTTGTATGAAGTGTGTCTAATTCAGGAAGAGACCACGTTGAGCTTGAATTGTACGTGGTCATCACAGCTGTTGTGTTAAAGTGATTAGAATAAATGATTTCCTTCTTCTGACACGGGCAGATCTATATCAGAGTTCCTGAGGTCACTCTGAAGACACCCACTGAGGGATCCTGAAGGTAAAGAACTGTTCTGAGCTGTTCTCTTCAGAGAGTCAGCACACCTTATTATTTTCTGGTTCTGAAAGCTTGGCAGGTGTAGAGCAGACAGATTTTCAATATCCAGAATACTTTATTTTTCAGAATCTCTGAGAATTTCCTAGATAGATACCCAATTGCCTAGATACATTTTACTGATGTAAGAAAATAAATGTTCCATATACACTGAAAGCATTAAAAAATATTACCTTGCGTATGAAAACTATTTCTGTGTGGCGTCTTCATACATACATGTTCTTGTGTGTGCATGCATGTGTATGTGACTGTGCCTGTGAGGCCAGAAGTAATGTTCGGTGTTCTCCTCTCTTATTCTCCACCTTATTTTTGAGCAAAATTCCCTTACTGGACCTGGAGCTCACCAATGCACCAAGACCAGAGAGTCAATGAATTCTAAGAACCCATCCTGCCCCCTTCCAGGAACCCTCACTTCCCCCACTTCCCAGGACCCGCCCTTCCTTACCTCCCCAGCACTTCTATTATAGGTGAGTACTACCACATTCAGCTTTTCACCTGGGTGCTGGGATCTGAACTCAGATCCTCATGCTTATGTGGCAAGAATTTAAATGCTGGGCAGAGCTAGGAGGATCTCTGTGAGTTCGAGGCCAGCCTGGTCTACAGAGCGGAGATCCAGGACAAGCACCAAAACTACACAGAGAAACCCTGTCTAGAAAAACAAACAAAGAGGGCTGGAGAGATGGCTCAGTGGTTAAGAGCACCGACTGCTCTTCCAGAGGTCCTGAGTTCGATTCCCAGCAACTACATGGTGGCTCACAACCACTTGTAATGGGATCCGGTGCCCTCTTCTGGCCTGCAGGGAAACATGCAGGCAGAATACTGTATACATAATAAATAAATAAATCTTAAAAAAAGAAAAACAAACAAACAAACAAAAAATAACAATAAGTTGCTGGGTGGTGGTGGTGCATGCCTTTAATCCGAGAACTTGGGAGGCAGAGACAGGTGGATCTCTGTGAGTTGAGGTGAGCCTGGTCTACAGAGCAAGTTCCAGGACATGCTCCAAAGCTACACAGAGAAACCTTGTCTTGAAAAAGCAAAGCCAACCAACCAAACACAAACCCCCCTCCTCAATTAAGTCACTTATTTAAACACAGTAAAAGTCTAGAGAGATGCTCAGCGATTAAGAGCACTGGCTGCTCTTCCAGAGGTCCTGACTTGAGTTCAATTATCAGCAACCACATGGCAGCTCACAATCATTTATATAATGGGATCTGATGCCCTCTTCTGGCATGCAGGCATGCATGTAGACAGAGCACTCATACATAAAAAAAATGCATAAATTTAGCTTAAAATATATTTTAAAAAATGGAACTTCATTTAAAGCTGACTGGGTGAAGGACCCAGGGGACCAAAGATTTGTGTTTGTGGTTTCTAATGTTCACGGTTCATGGGCACTTGTTGCTGTCTCTTACCCTTTCATGTTCACAAGGCGTAAGTAGTTGCTTTGATCTGTTTTCTTTCAGGCTCCATTCAACACACCACATTGTGTACCCATCTGTGTCTCCTAGTGGCCTACTCTGCCCTCAGCTGACTTGGGCTGATCTGTTGAAAGTCCCAGAAACTGCCTAGGAGCCCTGCCCTCCTCTGGCGGTAGGTCTGATTCAGACATGCCATGACTTTTCATATTTTATGTGGGAGCATCCTGGCCCCTTCTTTTCTGAATGTTCCCCCTTTCCTTTAGGCTCTCAGAATATATCAAACTTAACCTGTAGGCAACACAAATAGACACCAGCCGACTTAAACTCAGTTATCAAACCACCACTGGGATTCTTACAGGGTCGCTAGGAGAGCTAGAGGGCCAGGCTACGACATCTGTAGGGACGCCGGGACCAGCAATTCTTGCCACAGGGAAGGGGTTGTTTCCGTGTCTGTGGCTGTGTGCTTGCACAGCGGATGCCTGCTCCAGGGGCAGAGCGGGGCCCAATCTGCAGTTACTGCTGCCAGGGAAACACGATCCTCTGCACCTGCAGCCTCCTCTAGAGCACACTGCACAGCCGCTGCTTCTTCATGTCCCTGTCTAGCACCACATTCAGTCTCCAGAGGGGCCGATTCCAACTGTTGAGTTCTATGGCCGTAACTCTTCGCAAAGGATGTTGGGAAAGGTAGTCTGTGACATTTTAGCTTTTTTTTTTTTTTTTTTTTTTTTTTTTACGTGGGAGGTGTGTTCTGCCTCCTTTAATGGAGGATTCCTAAGACAGTGGTTCTCCGTTTAAGGACAGGACATTCAGATGATTGGCAGCCAGAAGTGACAACTGTCCACAATGTGAACTAAACGACACCAACTTTCTGCCTTGAAGCACAGATTATTAAAATCCAAGCCAAACCAAACAAAAACTGGCGATACTAACCATGATCTATAAACAAGTCTTTCTTTGTACTGTCAGCTCTTGAATAAATGACATGGAGACTTCTTATTAACTACAAAAGCTTGGCTTTAGCTTGGGCTTGTTCCCCTGATAGCTCTTCAAACTTAAATTGGTGTTTATATTATCTACATTCTACTACATGGTTCATTACCGCTCCTCAATACTATAGGCCTGACTTCCTCTGCATCTGGCTGGCAAATCTCCTAAGCCTCAGTTTTTTTTTTTTTCCCCAGAGTTCTTAATTTTCCCCGGAAGTCCCACCTATCCTCTCCTGCCTAACTATTGGGTATTCAGTTCTTTATTAAACCAACCAGAAGGGGCCTTAGGCAGGTGAGGTTAAACAGAGAAATATCTTCACATCCTGTACAAAAAGATTATCCCAACAATGCTTTATTGCTTTGCTCTTCAGCTGTCGCTTACTGTTTCAAACCCCACCATGCTGTGAGAAGCAGGTACAATATTGTTTCAAGTTCCCTAGACTAAGAGTTCCAATTCCATTAGTCTATGTTCAGGAGGCTTTGCCCTGCTCCCTTCCCCATGGCTGCCTTATGGTTGGGATTTGGTATTGAACTGGGGTCATTGGTTTTCCACTCAGGAAGGTTCCTAATTAGTAGACCAAAGTTATATGTTTAGAAAGTTCCAAACTTGAGAGTTTCAACCCTTAAAATTTCCATAGGGATAATCAGAGTGACCTTATTTAGCCAGTTTCTTAGATTTTATATTTTTAAAAAGGTCATAAGTAGAGCAAAAGAGGTCACTTTTGCTTAGATAGCTTTAAAGGGTGTCCTATCTCAGAGTTTTACTGTGTGTGCTCCTTGTTATCCAGTTCCTTCTTGTGCAGAAGTGGAGTCTCAGAGTGTGAGGTACTGGTGAGAAAAGGAGAGAAATGGGAAGCTGAGAGGGTGAGGTGGCAGGGAATTGAACTTCCTGAGCTGTGGTATGAGCTGTTTACCCTCTAGAGAATGAGCCTGGACTGGATAGCGTTCATCCAGTTATTTTAGACAGCAGTCGACATTACTTCAACATTGCTGTTGCTGGGGGGAAAATGAGTTTGGGATCATCCAAGAGGATTTGCGTCTTCACATTGACAAAGTCATGTCTTAACCAAGGAAGTCTCGGGAGTAGTCTCCAAGAATGAATGAATAATGAATAAGAGAACATTGCTCATATGCCTAACTCGCAGAGTTATTAAAGTAGGAAATACATCCACTCTGTTACCATTCACTAGGATCTTTCTGTGTGCAAGCTCTGTACTAAGTGCTTTGCATTTATTACCTATTTGACAGTCTAACAACCCAGTTCTAGGAGTTGATCTAATCTAACTGTCTGGACTGAGCAGCTACCAACGTCTTAATATCTCAGTTCAGATGACCATTGTTTGACTACCCAGCTCCTACATCTAATCCTGTTTATAATACCTAGTTCCTCTAGAGAATTCTGACTAATACACTGATTTGGATGATGTACAGTTTTCAGAGTGCTGGATTTGACATTTCTGCAAAATATTCCTGGGTCCATATGATCCCCGTATGGTTTGTCAATGAAGATTCAGAACAGCAGGTAGAGAGGAAGTGCTTGCAAGTTTGTGTTCCATCAATGCGCTTTGAAGATTTCCATTCAGCCTGGAACCATCTTTGTGGTCTTCTTGTCAAATATGCTACGCCATCCTTCTCTATCCCAAGGATACGACAGTGATGCTGATATCACCACAATCCCCTTGCTCATCAGAAGCTGTTTGCATTGAATCAATGTAGAACCTCCATGCTTCTCTAAGTCCATTGAATGCTCATTAAAGCAGCCCTCATGATACCTGATCACCCATGATGCCTGTGAATAATGGCCTCTGATGGCCATCGCAAAAGTTGTTGCTATGCCATGCTGGCGGTCACAAATGGAAGTCGGTCCCAGAGTTTGCAGAAGCATTGGATGATCATTCGTTTTTTGGTCATGCTCAAAAACTGATTGTGTGTGGCCTGAAATAACACATTTCCAACCAGGTCCATTTTGAACTTTCTAGGGAGCAAACTGCGTTCCTGTCTGTGACATCATCACGTTGCTTGAAAGCAAGAGAGCTTCCTTTGGAAGGGCTTGCTGCAGGGAGACCGAAAGATGAGGCAAGGAGTATACAAGGCCGAGTGCCTGCCTCCACTTCTGCTTCCCTCAGAGCAAAAACTGAGGTGAGAAGGTGGACAGGTTAGGCCTGTGTGTGAGCATGGGCCTGTGAGTGGAACACTGGAGTGGTGGCGGACTCTGATGGATTTGTTATTTAGCATTCAGCAACTTTAAACAATGCGTGTCTTATCTCATTGTCTCACAGTCACGTAGGCCACAGATCTGGTTGGACAGGGTTCTGCTGGGTCTCCGGATCAAGTCTCACACCGCCAAATCAGGGTGGGTCTAGGTGACCATATTCCTTCCTAGTGGCTCTCTGAGTGAATCAGCTTTTAATGTCATTCAAATGGTGGAGAAAATCCAATTACATGTAGCTGTGGGAATGAAGTTCCTATGTTGTCACTGGCTGCCTGCCAGGGTTTATTCTTGAATTCCCCAGATTATGCCCTCCTTTTCTGTGTTTAAAGTCAGCAGCAGTAGACCAGCTCCTTCTGCTTCAGCTCTTCCTGGCTCATTCTTTCTCTCTTTCTTCTTTCTTTCTTTCTTTCTTTCTTTCTTTCTTTCTTTCTTTCTTTCTTTCTTTCTTTCTTTCTTTCTTTCTTCCTTTCTTCCTTCCTTCCTTCCTTCCTTCCTTCCTTCCTTCCTTCCTTCCTTCCTTCCTTCCTTCCTTCCTTCCTTCCTTCCTTCCTTCTCTCTTGCTTTAAATTCAAGAAATATTGGTGCATGTGAAGGATTCCTGTGGATAGATTGGCCCAGTAAGCTACTCCAGATACACCTCTGGTATTTCGTGTTTCCACCCCAATCTCCTCTGCAGTCTGTCTTTTGCCGCACAGCATAACATTTTCAGAGGCTGCGGACACTAGAGAACTGCCATTCTGATTATAACAGGATTTTGTCTTTGGCCCTACATTCACCTTGGGTCTGATGAAGTGAGTTTCGGTCAAATCAGCATGTTAGCAATGTGCTGGCAGCACAATATTGATAGAGCAAGCCACTTACCCATCATCCTTTGGAATGAAGCCTGGTCATGGTGGCTGGAACCACCCCATGGGTGTATCCTAGAACCCCCTAGGCCCTCTGGTCTACTCTATATATGATAAGAGTGTGGTGGCAAGGAGCAGCAGGAACTAAGGACAGCGCAGGGCCCTTTCTGAACCTTCTTCCTCAATTAAACTATAGATTACAGGCATACCAAGGCACAGAGGGAAACTTAATTCTCAAGTAAAGGGACCACTGGCATGTGGTGCAAGGGTTGAGAATCAGCTTTCAGCAGCTAAGCTGATGGGAGCTTCACAATTAAATTGCTCATTCAGTGTGTTAGTGAAGCCCTGCTGCTGTTCCCCATCCTTCTCTCTGTGTGTTCTAGAGTGTGATGCGATGCTGTGGGAGAGATTGCACAGAGGTTTTAACTGTGCTGGCTTTGGTTCAAATCTTAGATCTGCCCCTTATAGTGGGTGCATACTGAATGAATGAATCACATGGAACCTTGTCGTCTTTACAGTAAACCGATGTGCAGGTGTTAACCCTGGCACTCAGGCATGGCAGACATTACAGCTATTTCACACTCACGCATGCTTACTGTTATTTCTCCCTTTCAGGGTTATGGTGTGTAAGTAGAGGGCATGTGTGGAAATAACTGGAATGTAATATGCACATCATACATTTCGATGTAGTTAGTGATTGAGCCCAGCAATGGTACGAGCAATCTTAAACACCCGACTCTCTGGGAGAGAAGGGGCAGTTTGGAGCACTCTGGGAGTCTGTGGCATGCATATTCTCAGTGACTAATTACAAACTTCCACTAGGATGTCATTGAATGTAGAATGGGTAGGACAAGCCAACAGCAGGTTCTCCTGAACAGGCACAAGCTAGCTTAGCATCCATCCACCGACTGAGCTCTTATGTGCTGGGCACAGGTCCGTGCTGGAGATAGTGTGGACTCCAAGTGAGCTTGAAGTTATCTTCTCTGTACTGGTCCGCCCCCCCCCCCTTTCCCCAACAGAAAGTATGGGCCTCCAGAATACTTCGTAACTATAATGCAGTTCCAGGTAAGGCAGTACAGACTCAGTGACCTCTCCAGCTCTCTCTTTGTGCTCCTTCTGAACCCGTGGCGGAAGTGTGACATCTGGTCTCTTTGCAAGCCAGCACTCTTATTTCCAGAGCTGAGTAGGATGTGAGCAAATGGTGCTCCTCTTATTGGTTTTGGGTTTGCAGTTGGTGGAGAGACTTCACTTCCTGGAGGCCCATTCAGCAATACTGCAAGGAGACGGTGTTGGTTCATCCAGCTGTTACCACGCGGCCTGAATGACCCTGGTGAGAATCTGAGTCATTTCCCAGCTGTGTGAGGTCAAACCGGTTTAGCCTTGCTCACACCTCTTTCTCCCAGGGTCCTTGATGATACTGGGGATTCCATTATGACTGACACCTGATATTCTTAATAGGAAAGCAGTTCACTTGTTCTCAAAGCAGGGAAAGGATTTTTGTGAAGATCACCAAAAGAGGCACACTGAAAAAAAAATGTCTTTGTAGACTACCTGGGAGTGTGTAGTCTGATAAAACTAACCCACAAAGAGAAATAGCTTGTCCCCTCCCTGCCGCCTTGAGTCACTTTATGTCATTTCTCAGAAGGCGATTTCTTTTTCAGGTTAAATTTCCATATAGGGTGATATTAAGGAGCGGGTAGTACAATGCAAACACCGTTACAGCTGTTTAAAAGGGGCTGTGGAAGTAGAGCTAACATCTGCCCTGCTTAATACGACACCCATTGGAATTGGATGTGAAAGTTGGGACTCTGATGGATTTCTTATGGGATGATTGGGATTACTTCGTTCATTCATTTGCAACTGCATCAGAAAACTATGATAATGGGGGCTGCGGAGATGGCTCAGTGGTTAAGAGCAAGCACTTCTCCTGTGGGTGACATGTGTTCACTTCCCAGCACCCACATGGCGGCTGACAACTGTCTAGTTCCGGGAGATCTCAGACCCTCTTCTGGCCCGAGAGTACTAGGCACATATGGGCTGTGCATACATACATGCAGTCAAAAACACCTTTTGTACATAAAATATAGCAAAAAAAAATTAAAGAAAACAAAGGAAAATTATAACGTGTATTTAATGTGAATTCCAACTACATTCCTAAGCTTTGGCATAAAGAAAAACTCTCAGGATTTCAAAACAGCTCCACAGTATAAATAGAACAAATTAAGACTCAAGAGTAATAAGAAAACAACTGTAGCTTATTTTTGGAACCTGTAGGGGTCTGGGAGGGGGGTGCTTTCATTTGGCTAGTGCCTAAGTCCTTGGTGGTTTGTTTAAAAGTTTTTCCATTCTAGACAACTATAATCGATTTCTCATGTGCCAAAGATTCAGCATTGTTAGTTTTCACACAACTTTACGTTTGTCATAGCATAAAATAAAACTTTCCAGGTTGAAATTTTAGGGTTCTAGATAGCAAGTTGTGATAAGAATTGAATCAACACTTTTCTCCAATTTTTGCCTCATTGGTTTTCCTTCCTTCCTTCCTTCCTTCCTTCCTTCCTTCCTTCCTTCCTTCCTTCCTTCCTTCCTTCCTTCCTTCCTTCCTTCCTTTCTTCTTTCCTTCTTTTCTTTTTTCTTTCTTTTGCTGGAGGTCTCAAGACAATGTTGGTAGTTATAAAATTATAGTTATAAGCAAATGTGTGTGAAGTGCTCTATGTAGATTTTCTTTCTGCTTCCTCCCTCTCCCCCTCAAATCCTCCCTCCCTCTCTCTTTCCCTCCCTCCTCCTCTCTCTCTTTCTTTTTGAGGCAGGATTTCCTTGTGTAGCCCTTGCTGTCTTAGAACTAATTATCTCTGTAGACCAGACTGGCCTTGAACTCAGAGATCTGCCTGCCTCTGCCTCCTGAGTGCTGGGATTAAAGGCATGCACTACCACCACCCTGCTTATTTCTCTTTCTTATATTGACCTTTAAGGATGATTCTATGTTCTAGAATGTTGATGTGTGTTGATAAGATTTGAACTCAAGGAAGCAAGGACTGAGTTATGGGGTCAGGG
Source organism: Peromyscus maniculatus bairdii (assembly GCF_049852395.1). Lineage (NCBI taxonomy): Eukaryota > Metazoa > Chordata > Mammalia > Rodentia > Cricetidae > Peromyscus > Peromyscus maniculatus. The sequence continues at coordinate 53,319,832 of NC_134864.1, read as the reverse complement.
GGTGGTATAAAATCGCCTGAGAACAATTAGGTAAAAGGCCAATATACAGCTGCTTAAGAGGGCATTGGGATAGCCTTAAATACTAGGGTACGATGGTCATGTTGAAATCAACAATGATTTCCCTTTCCCCTAAAAAATTAAATGCAGGGACAGGGTAGGAGGCATGGCGTGGAATGATGAGAGGTACAGCTTTTAAATATATCTGGGAGTATATAAATTATGAAGGGTGGAGAGGAGGAAGAAAAGGATAAAGGTAGTGGGAGTGCTAGTCAAATACGAGAAGCTGTATTTCAATTACATTTGAATCCTAGATACACAAAGTCCACGTTTTCCATGTAAATATTCCCTGTGTAATGCTTGGGAAACATCTGGGACATGCGTAGGCTAAAAGTAGTTTATTTGAAATTCTTATTCGAGCACTCTCATGTGTGTGTGTGTGTGTGCGCGCGCGCGCGTGCTATGTTTTGTGATCTTATTTAGGTTATTAGACTAATCTGACAAAGGGCTGACTAAGGTAGATGAAGAGCAGATCGATAGAAGACAGTAGATGTGAAAGAACTGAGAAGGTAGAGGCCATAAGAGAAAAAGATGGGGCTGAAGATAATAAATGTGGGAAGATAAGTCATAATTTAACATGCTGAATTTTTATTTCTGGTATTTCAAGGGTGCAGGGAGCTAACTGGCCATAAGATGGACATATGAGGTGTTTTTTTTTTTGTGTGTGTTAATTCGTGGCCTTGATTAGTACAGTGAAATAAACATGAAGAGAAATTATTGCAACTTTAAATTAAATCTAATTAAAATTTAATGAAAGTTACAACCCTTAAAATGATTAGTATTTTCACAGGTTCATTGGCTAGTTTAAATATTTTATTAATAAAGTCTGCCTTTTCACAACACAGGCAAATGAAAGCCCAGGGCCTTTCTTTTCTCTCATCTTTTACAGTCACATCCTAAAAGCAAACAATACCAGTGCACTTCATTTCTGCTAAGGAAATGGTTAAAATCAGTTATTAAGTGGGACAAATAACTTTTGCCCACATCAACCAGAAGGAGTAAAGTGTGTTTGACAAAATCCAATATTAAAATATTACACAATGCTCCTTTGTTATTTTGGCATGGTAATACCTATTTCTAAACATATGTGGATCTATATTGTATTTAAAGATGGAAGAATAAGCTAAAATTGTAAAGCTGTCTTGAGACCCTTTAAACATTTATAAGCCTATTTTAATTTACTTAATAAATGATTATTGGGTACCAATTTGGACCCAGTTTTTTCCATTCATAAAACTAGTCCCTTTCATTAGAATTTTAAGGACAAATCAACAAAGGAGTAATTGAGTTGGACTGTAAACTTCAGACAAAAATGAAGTGTTTCTAGACACTCCCATTCACTGCAGCAGCATCTGTATTTGCCAGGGTCCGGTCATGAAAATTAAAACTCTTATCTGAGCCGGGCGGTGGTGGTGGTTCATGCCTTTAATCCCAGCACTTGGGAGGCAGAGGCAGGCAGATCTCTGTGAGTTCTAGGCCAGCCTGGTCTACAGAGCGAGATCCAGGCAAGGTGTAAAGCTACACAGAGAAACCTTGTCTTGAAAAACAAAAACAAAAACAAAAAACAAACAAAACAAAACAAAACAAAATCCTCTTATCTGAACTGAGAGAACTTACCTTAATAAATTGTTAGCTAGGCATTGACTAGAGTTTTGAGAAGCAACATCATGCAGGAGGAAGACTGCACTTACGATCCCCAGGGCCAGAGGAACAAGAGGAAGAGTATGGAATGAACAAAACATACAACTTTGCAGGAGAGGCCTTGTGTGCTTGGGACCCAGACCTCTGACTCTCCAGTGGCTGCTTCTACTGTTCCTCAGCAATAGATGAAGTTCTGCAAATCTTAGAAAAGACTGAAGCATGTTAAACTGTGGATAATGGAGAGGAGGATGCTCGAAACGGAGAAGCCAGCCCAGAGTAGCATCCACCCAAACGCAAGGCGGGCCGAACGGCTACAACCTCTCTTCCTGCAGATTCACAGCCACCGTGTAGCATCTTCTACTGATTGTGTCTAACCTAGATCCAGCGGTCAAAATCTGAAATGCAGTTTGAAGACTTCCACCCTCAGCGTGCCAAAGCATAGTATACAGGTGCCAGTTTGATCTGAGAGACTGTAACTCACCACTGGCTCACCTTACTGCTTCTGACCCCTCGTCTTCTGTAAAGTGTATGCTCGACAAATATTTACCTCGAACTAGAATAGCTAGACCAAACTGTCTTATGAAGGGTTTTGTGCCACGATCTAGGATACCGGTTGTAAGTCTCATCATTTCACCCTACAGAAAACATACGCAGCAGTCTGAAAATGGGTCAAGCTTTCAGGGTTCACATTCCAGATAGTGAGTCCCAAACAGTGGGAGACTCTGCTTTTGCAACTGTTCTAAGGCCTAGTTTCCCAGTGTTCTTTTAATGTTTTCTTAGATTGGTTTCCTTCTTGGAATGCTCAGATCATTCACAGGACCAGTTAGAGATGTCTGCTACAGAAAATAATAGGCTGGCATTGATATAGATAATCTACATACCTCTGTACATATATTGTGTATATATATATATATATATATATATATATATATATATATATATATATGTGTGTGTGTGTGTGTGTGTGTGTGTGTGTGTGTGTGTGTGTGTGTGAATAAATGTACATGTATGTGAGTAAATGGGGTGCTTGTTCTTGTAGTTTCCTTTTCTGAATTCCAAAAGCAAATGGTAGCTTCATTCATTCACTCATTCAAACCTTTGTCAAAGTCTAGGTTGTTTTTGCTTTGATTGTACCATGAACACAGCCATAATGGTGAAACCCAGGGCAGTCTATTTTTGCATGAAGTGAGAACAAATCTGTATATCTTGCCTTTTCAAGGCCCCAGTAACGGCTTTTCTGAATTCCTCTCTTCAAAAAAAAAAAAAAAACACTGCTCCATGAGAACTAAGCAAGTGTGTAGGCACAGCACCATCCAAGTTCCTTCTCAGAAAAGAAACATTACTTCAAAGGAAGCATGGCCTGCCCACCCTGTAGACAGCCCTTTACATTCTCAGAAGAGCAGTTTGCTTTCCTGGTGACATGTAGTGTCAAACATCTGTGCTTATGATTAGGGTCTTTGGTCTGTGAATGAAAGGCCTACTCCAGCAGTTTTCCCAGAATGGCGGATTAGTTGGTACCTGGTTTTTTTTGCGTCTATGCCTCGTAAGATAGAAAAACGCTTAGAGCCTAGAAATGGTGGTTCTAGTTTTTACCCTTCCCGTCAGTGCGTCAAAAAACGTGAAGAGTAAGTTCCGATCAGGGCCTGCATGTAATGTACCGTGACTAACACAGGCCTGCAAGGAGTCTCTGAGAGAAAAAACATTTCTTACATGTACGCTCATCTGTCCTATCATTTGCCCTTCAATTCACATTTCCTTATTATTTGGATAAAGCATTTTGTTGGCATAGGAGGTGTTGAGGTGATAGGGAAAGATAGGTCACAAATAAACAAGATAATTTCAGGTAATATTAAGTACCACAATGGAAAGGAGAGAGGAACTCATAGGTAGGCCTGCCGTAAAGAGTAGTTATCATGTCTCTGAGAAGCTGGTGTACCAGCTGGAATCTGAATAGCCAACGGGGACTGGACTTGTTAAGAGGTAGAGAAAGTACATTTCAGGCAGAGGGGACAGAATGTGCTCAAGTGATCAAATGGGAATAGATTTGATCAAGTGTGACTGGAGTTTTGGTGCCTGGAACAAAGAGCCTTGCCTAGGGACAGTCCTGAAAGATGCCTAACCTCCTCTATAGTCTATGCCATTTTGCTTTTTTCTCTCTAGGGGTTAATCACATTTTCTGTTAGACTCATACATGATTTCTTCTTGAGTTCATTGAGTGCCCAGATGCTTTATTATACTGTAAACCAGCAGGTAAAGTTCAAGTATAGAGTTTGGGAGAGTGATAATGTAGTCCTGAGCTTAACCTGGGGTGTTTTATAGATCAGTTGTTACCTTATGTTGTAGGTCACCGGGAATTCAGATAAACAAAAAGTGTTGGTGGGGCTGTCTGTTCTGTTGGATAACACGCCCCTCAGGTCCAAGTAGTGCCATTTAAACATGCTATCAAACCCCAAGGAGCAATGTCATGCCTCTACATAGATGACAATACAAAGCTCTGCAGAGATGCCAGACAACCAGAACATCCATATGTTTCTGGTAGAGGAAAGAGTGATACAGCTAGTTGACAGTTTCTTAAGAAATTGAAGATGAGCTCATCATGTTACTCAGCAATATGACTTCTGAATATTTATCTAAGAGAAGCAGAAGTTTACATTCACACAAAATCTGCACTTATCAACACTAGAGATAGGAATAGCCAAAACGTTCTTCAGTGGCTGAATAGATAAATGATGCTACATCTACCCAACGACATGTTACTTTGAAATGAAAGGAACTATTGTTACACATAACAACTTGCATGGATTTCTAAAGTACCAAGCTAAGTGAAAGAAGCCAGTTTTAAAAGGTAGGGACAGCATGTGATACCATGTATTTTGAATTTGCTGAGAGATAAAACCATGATGCTGAGAAAAATGGATGACCATGGAGGGTTTAAAGTAAGTATTACTAAAAAGGGGCCAATAGGAAAGTTGGGAATATAGATCAGTTGGTAAAGTATTTGCCTAGCATGCTGGAAGTGGTAAGTTGATCCTCAGCATTGTATAAAGTGGCCATGATGGCTCATACCTGACATTTCAGTTCTTAGGAAGTTGAGGAAGGAGGATCAGAAGTTCAAGGTCATCTTGATAAATAGTGAGTTTGAGGCCAATCTTGGATACAGAGACTGTCTCAAACAAACTAACAAAATGACTAACAAGAGGAAGTCTGGGTGATAATTGGAATTTTTTGGTATTCTCATAGTAAGTGTTCTGTTAATTTGTATAGTATATATGTGAAAATTCAGAGAATCCTATACCCATTTTTAAAAAGTAGGTGTTGCAAGTATTAATTTAAAAATTAAAGTAAGATCTAACAACAATTAAGAAATCCGCTGGTAGGGTGGTAGTGGTGCACACCTTTAATCCCAGCACTCAGGGAGGCAGAAGCAGGCAGATCTCTGTGGTGGTATTGTGTTCCCCAAAAGATTGTGCACCCTAATAAACTTATCTGGGGTCAGAGACAGAACAGCCACTAGATACAAAGGCTAGAAAATGGTGGCACTCACACCTTTAATCCTAGCACTCCAGAGGTAGAAATCCCTCTGTATCTCTGTGAGTTCAAGGCCACATTGGAAATGGCCAGGCATGGTGACACACATCTTTAATCCCAGAAAGCAAGCCTTTAATCCCAGGGAGTAGAGGTAGAAAGCAGAAGGGTATATAAGGCGTGAGGACTAGAAACTAGAGGCATTTGGCTGGTTAAGCATTTGGCTGGTCAAGCATTCAGGCTTTTGAGCAGCAGTTCAGCTGAGAGCCATTCTGGATGAGGACTCAGAGGCCTCCAGTCTGAGGAAACCAGACCAGCTGAGGATCCGGCCAGGTGAGGTAGCTGTGGCTTGTTCTGTCTCTCTGACCTTCCAGTGTTCACCCCAATAACTGGCCTTGGGTTTGATCTTATTAATAAGACCATTTAAGATTCATGCTACAGATTTCACTGAGTTTGAGGCCAACCTGGTCTATAGAAAGAGTTCCAGACAGCCAGAACTACAGAGAGAAACCCTGTCTCAAAAAATAAAAAAAAGAAGAAAGGAATATGCCAGTGGTTAGCAAGTCTGAAAAAAATTATTTTGGTGGGGCTAGGATTCAAACCCAGAAACCATCATCCATCCATCCATCCATCCATCCATCCATCTATCTATCTGTCCATCCATCCATCTATCCATCATCTACATATCTATCCACCTACTCACTCACCCATCTACCTACTTTTCCATCCATCTTTCCATCTGTCCACTCTTCCCCTTGAAATCTTGGTAGTATAATTTCTTGATGTTGTAAGAATCCACATGGATTTAGAAAGTATGAATGCCCCATCACCAAACAATTCTAATCCATTAGTGAAATGTAATCTGACTCGCATGAATTAAAAAGTATAGAAAAATCTCGAATCTTCCACTGTGCAGTATGGAAGACACTGCAAGTAATTCAAGAGAAGATGCACTTTCAGCTTCAATATCAAATAATAATGACAAGACAGCTGAGCAGCTTGATGTAAGAAGGATTCCAAGAGAAGCCCAATGTGTCCCAGGACATTGTGGTTGTATCAGAATGGGGATTCAAAGTCTGGCTGAATTAAACCTTGAATGCATGAAGCTGTTCATTCATTGAATTCCCAACTCACCCTAAGACTAGAATCTGTATTAGAAATAGATTCAGAGGTTACATAACAGTCTACACCAATCTCTCTCTCATGCCAATTTGTGTGGTTTGTGTGTCCTGCTGATCTTCCCACCTTTCAAGCCGATCTGAGAATGCTTTGACTTTGGGGAAACTCATTTCCTTGTGGGGTGATGCAGGCTACTCATACACAGAACACATTTTCAGTTGAACTTTTTCTTCTCTGTAACATTTATCTTTTGGGTCTTGTTATAGCCTTTGGGTCCTCACAGATAGATAATCTATTTGTTGTCATGTGCCCATAGGTGATTTCACTTTGAGCCTACTTTTAGTCTAGAAAACCAGGGCAACAGTAACAATAAGTATATTTTAAGGTAGCCCAACGATGGATATTACATTGGTTAATTAATGTAACCAAGAAAGTTCCTTACAGGTATGTTCAGGAGTTAATGTAATAGAGACAATCCCTCACTGATGTGCCCAGAGGCTTGTCTCCTATTGGACTCTAGATTCTGCGAAGTTGACAATCAATATTAACCATCACACAAGGCTTCCATAAGCTCTAGGACCCCAAGCCTGACTGGGAAGATGAGGTTACTCAAAGACTGTCAGTGATGGGACTGTCTCTTCCCGGTGTAACACCAAAGACAGGGCCCAAGGCAGTCTGGGACTGGCAAGGAGGAAGGACAAAACCATGAGACAAACAGCAAAGGAATTTCCACATGTGATCTCACACCTGTTTGGACTTCTTGTGTGCTCATCAGAGGTAAGGCATAAATGAGCACACACATATCCAGGCATCTGGGAAATATGAATTAGTTGAAAATTTATCAGAGACTAAACTTTTATCCATCTGGGCCATTGAGATGGTTCAGTGGTTCAGCAGTCGGGCCTAACTACCTGAGTTTGGTCCCCAGGACCCACATGGTGGGAGGAGAAGACCCACAAGCTGTTCTCTGACCACCACATGCATCATGCCATGGTGTGTGCGCGCACACACACACACACACACACACACACAAATGAGTGTGAAAAAAGTTGTGACAGAACCACAGAACTGTAGTGGGTACCTGTTCCACCTATGACCTTGAGGTACCAGCCCCTAGGGCTAGCTTAAGACCTGAGGGGGTGTACACCCCTCTCTCTTCTCTCCCTCGTGGGCTTGGATGATGTGGACTGACTCAGGCAGCAGAAGCAGTGTGGGGTTGACCATCAGCCTTCTGGGACTCCTCGATGATTTTGCCCTATCCTATATAGTGAGGCTTTGTCCTGTTTTGTTCTCCCCAATTTATATCATAGTAAACGCCCTCATACTCCTTAAGCAGACTCCCTTGAATTTCTTGATACATAGAATCCTGAGAGAATCTGTCACTGTATTGCTTCAGATGTTTGGTCAAATTTGTGTTTACAAGGCAAAAGCTTTGTTTACTGACTTGTCTCCACAGTGTCTGCACATACATCTCCTTTTGAGTATACATACATACATACATATTATATATATATACACACACATATATAGACACACACACACATATACACACAATTGCCTATCTCATGGCTGAGAATCTATAAACGTCATTTTCTTTAGATTTCTAGGATATGGAAGCAGCCTTTTATACATTCCTCTCAAAGTCTCAAAGCACGATCAAAGCTTCTAGAGAGTGGAAAGCTGTAATAATTCCCAGGTTTCTTCAGGCTTCCAAAATAGACTGAAGAGCCTTTCGATTCCTTCAGCAATATTAGAAGCACTTCCCGCTCTAGTCAGGGCTCTCTGGAGGAACAGAACCTGTAGAGAGAATATATACTGAGAATTTGTTAGACTGGCTTACGTGATACCATTGGAGCAGTCCAACAAGGGCTGTCTCATACCTGGAGAGGCTGAAATCCTGTTATTGGTTGAATCCACAAGGCTGAAGGAATCAGACACCCTGATCTGGTGCTGAAGGCCTGGAGGGTCGCTGGTCTTCAGTCCATGTTTGAAGCCCACAGAACCTGGCCCAAAGTATTTTACAGTTTGACGAAACAGGCGATTCTCAGGAAAGTCTTTCTGTCCTCTGCAGACACATCTCTTGGGAATTCTATTGTAAGAAAATTTCCCATGACCCAGTTCTGCCAAAGGAATTCAGATTTTTGGGTATGGGATACTCAGCAGTCCAAATTTTTAACAGTTTCTTTAGCAACCTATAATGTTTATGAATAGTTGAGGTATTTCTATTGACATCCAAGGAAAAAGAAGGACAAATAAGTAGGCAATAGTCCCAATGGAGAACAAAAAAAAAAGAGAGAAAAAGTCTCTAACCAATGGGCTCAGACAGAAAAATAGTTGGTTGCATAAATTATGACACATCTATGCTGTGGGATGTTCTGAATGGCAAATGTGTTGCTCTGATTGGTCAATAAATAAAACAATGATTGGCCGATGGTTAGGCAGGAAGTATAGGCGGGACTAACAGAGAGGAGAAAAGAAAGAACAGGAAGGCAGAAGGAGTCACTGCCAGCTGCCACCAGGACAAGCAGCATGTGAAGATGCCGGTAAGCCACGAGCCACGTGGCAAGGTATAGATTTAGGAAATGGATTAATTTAAGCTATAAGAACAGTTAGCAAGAAGCCTGCCATGGCCATACAGTTTGTAAGCAATATAAGTCTCTGTGTCTACTTGGTGGGGTCTGAGCGGCTGTGGGACTGGCGGGTGACAAAGATTTGTCCTGACTGTGGGCAAGGCAGGAAAACTCTAGCTACAAATGGCGCCCAACAAGTTCGCAAGAGTTTCCACCTAAAACCTGAGAAAAGATTCTAAAGTGGAGCTAAGAGCAGCTTCCTAATTGTCTCTCTCAGGTGAGCAGCAGCTTGCCAGTTTGAGCTACTGGTGGGTTCCTGGTATGCACGCTCGACCTGCAGTATGGTGGGAATGAGGCCTCTGCAAGTGGTACATTAAGCTGCATGGTGGATTTAGCCTTTGCTAGTACAAAACAAAGAAAGAGGTTTCTGGGCTACATGCTGCTTGGATAAAAGCATAGACCCACAATAGCTCCCAGAGCTGGCAGTAAAGGTACCACCGCCATGTTGGGAAGCTGAGGTGGGCAGAGCCAGCAGCCATAGCACCGTTTCAGTCTTACAAATGCTGCAGTTTAAAGCAATAGATTCACAATAAGACAGATTCAGATGTAATAGTTTACAATGTGTGTAAAATATATGTAGGCTTGAAAGAGACAAAAAAGGTGATATATACAGTTATATAAACAAATACATAGTTTTAAAAATAAAGTCTTTAAAGAGACAATAAAGTTAATATAAAAAATAAGCCATGTAAAGATGAATATTGCACGGAGAATCTGGATTGTGTTGTCTTTGGGATTTTTGACTGCAGAAAAACATTTGATCGTGGAGGATGTTGAGTTAAACCAATATGTATATTTTAAAGATACCTTGACTTCAAAATTTAGATGTAAGGATGTGTTGCTTTGGAAAGGAGACTCTGCTTTTGTTCCTACAGAAAGCCAGAGGCTATGAGTTTGTTCCAGATTAAGATACATCAGGTTTGACCAGCCAAGACCCCCTGAAAGGTCTCTGATGACACCATGGCCCAGATGATCCAACATCCAGAATGGTTTGAAGGCAACTGGCTCAGACAATACAGCCTCATGGACTATTCCATAATTCTAAAATTTTCTTTGTGTCTCCAAAAGATACAGTGCCCACCTCCAGCAGGAAGTAGTAAGAGAAGCTACGCCCAAATTCCCAAATTATATGTAATTTACTTAGTTAAGGTTAAAACCTTCCTTTTTGAAAAGAAAAAGGGGGGGGGAGTACTGTGGGATGTTCTGTATGGCAAATGTGTTGCTCTGATTGGTCAATAAATAAAACACTGATTGGTCCATGGCTAGGCAGGAAGTATAGGCAGGACTAACAGAGAGGAGAAAAGAAAGAACAGGAAGGCAGAAGGAGTCACTGCCAGCCGCCCACCAGGACAAGCAGCATGTAAAGATGCTGTTAAGCCACAAGCCATGTGGCAAGGTATAGATTTATGGAAATGGATTAATTTAAGCTATCAGAACAGTTAGCAAGAAGCCTGCCACGGCCATACAGTTTGTAAGCAATGTAAGTCTCTGTGTCTACTTGGTTGGGTCTGAGCGGCTGTGGGACTGGCAGGTGACAAAGATTTGTCCTGACTGTGGGCAAGGCAGGAAAACTCTAGCTACACACCTATGCCATAAAATATACTAACCAAGTGCTGTAGAGGGAGAACATTTATGTATGTATACATATATGTATTTATATATGTGTGTGTGTATAGCCTGTGATATAACTGAAGATGAAAAATAGGACGTATGAAATGATTCCATTGTATATGTATATATGCATAGAAGATATATGAAATTCATTCTTTCCAAAGATTATTCATTGGCTTAGTGGTGAATGAGACTGATAGCATCCTTTGTTAACAGTCTAATAGACATACATATATCATATATCATTGTGTTAGCTTATTACTTATAGATACAGGAATTCTCTCATACAGATTATCTTAAGTAAACTTTTCTATGGGTAAGTGTAGAAATTTTACAATACAACACTAAAAATGACTATAAATGCTCTTTTTATATAGCTTTGATTTTATGAGTCATGCTCCTTATAAGAATATAACTTCATAACAGGCTGCATCTCTGCCTTCATCTTCCTTTACCCTGGTTTCTTATCTACAGCCAAGTCACCAGTCTTATGTCATTATCTTCCTATGAAGAAAATTAAGTTCATTGAATTAATTTCCTTTACACCATGTACAAGCATAAAGGTGCCTGCTTTCACAAGCTCTGCACACAAATCTCTTTCCTGATGGCTCTTCTAAGCATTATGGGTAATGTCTTCCATTACGGTGCTCCCCCACCCCCAGTTCAGACTACATAGTACACAAATGAATAATAATTTCTGATAAAGAAAGAGTTACTCAGAAGTCAGGACGTCTCTCCGTGTATTTCACTGGGTCTCTACTGTGTGACTACTCCTGTGTGCGGTTTTATGTGAAATTCTATCTAGCGATTCTTCCAAAGATGGACAGCGACTGCAGAATCAGGGCTATTTCCTGGAAAACCTGTACTGAACTCAGCTGTGTTTGTGGAAAAGACAAGGAAAGGTGAGAGGAGAACATGGAGTATTGCTGGCCAGTCTTCTTCTCTTCTCTCCAGATTACACTTGGCTTTCAGGCTCCCTTCTGTCTAATAGACATGTTCTAGTAACCCAGATAACTTCATAACTGTAGGAAGAATGAGCAGCTGCAACGTCTTTCAGATTCAACTTGATTGAAGCCCGAGGCCCTGGGAAGCCCATTGGACAAACGTACAGTTGCTCCAGATGATGCAAATCCAGAAATAAGAAACATGTTTTCTTTCCTTTACCCGCCTTCTTGCTGGCTTCATAAAGCCACAGAAACTTCAGCTTATTGCGTTTTAACATGTTTTCAACTTATTTTTAGTTCACAAGTGTTTTGATGGCTTTTCTCCCAGCAAAATCACTTCCTAATGCATTCCTATTGAGATGTAATGACCCCTCTTCTGGAGCATGGTTGTCCTTAGGCAGATGGAGGCATGGAAGGCTTCCCTCTGGAGCCTTTTTTTACATATGCCACACTCTCTTAAGCTGCCAGTGTCCTGGGAATGAGAAAGAACATTACTGGATGTTTGTTGGATGTGACCAGGGTTGTATGAGTGTTCATGGGAGTTACAACTTCATTTCAGGATTGCTTTCACCAATAAGTGGGGTTGATGGACAGATCCTAAGAATCCCATTCTGCTGTTGTTCAATCCATTCCTCAGTCCAAAACAATTAAAAATCTCTTTCTGTAGACATGTGGAAGCTGTGTAAAACTTACACTGTAAGATGGAGGCCCAGCAAGTGTGGTTGATTTGAATGCAGCCTGGTCATCACTACTTCATCAGAGCAGCTGTGTGTCTTAACAACAGTCTCCCAAGCTTCCTCACGAAAGGCAGGCTGAGCTGAGATGAAAATGGAAAGTTTGAATTTGGCTTCTAAATGTTTTTCAATTTAACATTATCCACATTTGGACTCAGAAAACATCTAGGTACACAATTATTATAATTTTCATTTTTCTCCCTTAAGCCGGGGTCTCACTATGTAGCCCTCTTGGCCACTCCATAAAGTGTCATTAGCTGTTTTCCAAATATCAGAACCTCATGGTTTTGTTGCGCTTCAGTCAGTTAATGTTCTGTCTTATAACCAAAACTCAATGGATGAAAGTTGGCTAAAATAATGAGAAACGTTCACAATTATGGAATTAGCAGGCCTTAAACAAAACAGAACAAAACACAAGTATGCGAGCAAAGCTGCAGAATCTACACACTGCTGATAGGTGTGTAACTGATACACTTTGCCTCACACTATACCTATATGCCAATGCCATACTATTCTTTGGATTATGGTACTGCTACTGGAAATTAACCTTAAAAACTAAAATGAGTTTAGATAAAACCCGAGACAAAGCTTCTTGCATAAATTTAAGTACCACCAATGACTGTCTTAACTACTTACGATACAGAGGTTAGAAGAATTATGAGTGCATGAAGTCTGATTTAGAATTGCCTGCATGAGTAGATAACGCAAACCAAGAACTTATAAGGACATCTCCAAAGGTCCTGAGTCGCTGATAGTGACCAAATCTGGCAGCCATAAGCTCATGGCAAAATGTCATTCCAGCCTTCGAGACTTCTAAATCCAAGACGTGCTAACCACTTGGTCAGATATTCATCCTGAGCCCCTCACCATGTTTGTACCAAAGTTACAACTTGGATGTGCTGTGACTCCTAGCCACTGGTTAATATAAGGCAGGGCTACAGAGCAGCATCCTTCTGGGAGATTCCTTCGGCGTGAGAATTCCCTGAAAACTTTGCATCTTCCTAAGACTAGATGGATGGTCAATGGGATGCTTCCCCGAGACCTTCCTTCCTGGTCTCCTTCACTCGGGGTTAGATTTGCTCATGGTCTGAGGGCTCCTTGAGCCTTCCCCAGTGTTTTCCTTATTTTATCTTCCAGAAATTATTATTATTATTATTATTATTATTATTATTTTATTATTTTTACCAACAAAACCCTTCACATTATGTAGCTGATATATTCCTGTGTCCACCGGGCTCAGACCCAAGTAAACACACAGAGACTTATATTACTTATAAACTGTATGGCCGTGGCAGGCTTCTTGCTATCTAGTTCTTGTATCTTAAATTAACCCATTTCTATTCATCTATAAGTTGCCACGTGGCTTGTGGCTTACCAGTACTTTACATCTTGCTTCTCATGGCGGTGGCTGGCAGTGTCTCCTGACTCAGCCTTCCACTTCCCAGAATTCTCTTCTCTGCTTAACCCGTCTTTACTATACTTCCTGCCTGGCTACTGGCCAATCAGCATTTTATTTATCGATCAATCAGAGCAACACACTCACAGCATACAGAAAGACATCCCCAGCATATTTAGCCCCATTTTTGACATTTGTCATTCAGAAGAACAGGCCCAAAGGCAGACATTTTGGACTAGCTTTCCCATCAACCAGCATGTGAGAAGCACTTATTCCTGGCTCATGGATGGATACAAATTGCCTCTGGTATAGCCCAGAGGCTCAGTTGCTTGATAGTGGTAGCCTGGAAAAGCATAAGGGTTAAGAGGAATACTGACTATGGTATGATTACTGAAATTATTAAAAACTATGGGTTGAATAATTGGTATACAGAGGGTGGAATTGCCTAAGTCTTCCTAGTTTTAGTAATGCCTTGAAGATGAATATTGAAAATACAAGAGTGTTAGAAAACACAGTCTTAGTCAGGGTTACTATTGCTGTGATGAGACACCATGACCAAAATTGATCTGTGCAGAAGCCATGGAGGGGGGCTGTTTACTGGCTTGCTCCTCATGGTCTGCTCAGTCTGCTTTCTTATAGAACACAGAACCACCAGCCCTGGATGGTAGCACCACCCACAATGGACTTGGCCCTTCCCCATCAGTCACTAATTAAGAGAATTCCCCACAGGTTTGTCTTCACCTGGATCTTATGGAGGTATTTTCTCAAGTAGATCTCTCTTCTCTTTGATGCCTCTAACTTGTGTCAAGTTGACATAAATCTAGCCAGCATATACACCTTAGTCCAATGTGAGTGCCTAAGAACTTCTATGATAGTTCTCAAAGAGGCAGATATCTTTTGTCACAGGATATGTGTAGCTGAGGTTTAGAACCATGGAGCTCCAGAGATTGTTTGATTGGCATGGGATTATCTGGATAATGCCCGAGGAGGCAGATTATTCCACCTTCCTAAATTCACTTGCAGAAGTGGCTCACTGGCCATAGGAGGGACTATCAGTTCTAAGGTGCTAGAAGACAGAACAGAAATCCCATCCTCGATGAGCATGCTGGTGCTCACCTCTAATATTAGCACTGGAGAGGCAGGCAGATCTAGATAGCAAGCTTTAGGCCAGCCTTGTCCACAAACTGAGTTTCCAGTTCAGACAGGGCTACAATAGTGAAACAAACAAACAAACAACAAGAAAATCCTCATCTTTATAAGAGGTGCCACATTCAAGATGTTCTTCCATCTCCTCTCTTGCCTCCCAAGCCAGTAGCTTGGATTAACTCTCAGTACCATGTCAAGCTGGGCCCGTTAGTTAAAAAAGAGGTCCTATGGCTAAAACCTGCAATTATCGGGTTGACAGGAACTGGTGGATACTCCTGGGATTGGATTTTGATGTACTTGACCAAAGAGTCTGGCTGGAGTGTGAGGTTGGATAACCAAGAACTCTTTGACATAAGGGCATTTCCTTGAGACATGAAATTTGATACCCCAGGAAAGTTGTTCAGAGACTGGGCAAATTCACAGCTGGGTGGTACTCAGAGAGCTGGGTAAAACAAGGACAGATGCTTCCAAAGTGGAAATGCTTGAGTTGAGATGGTAGAGGAAGAATTAAAGGGGTTGAAATAGTAGGTGTGCTGGATGGGTATAGTCTGCAAGACGAGAAGATTCCCCAGAGGATGATGCTCCATGACTGGACCAGAGGACAGATCATTCACTAAGGTTATACGGAGTGTACTTTTTAAGGTCATCCACGTCTCCAGAAGTTAGGAGTTATGGTAGGAAAGACAGTCACAGATCTGGGTTTGTTAACATCCATGAGGACGATGGTGCTCTTGGAAGCTGGGGGTGCTCTAGGGGATTACAAGAAAGAGTAATGGTAGGCTCAGATGGGCGGGAGGCTAAGCACAATCCTTTGCTCAGTTCTTGGGCTTGAGTCAATTTTCAGACTTGAACAGGTGGCCAAGTAGCTAGAAGGAGAGATCTGATACCACTGCAGCAAGAATGTACTGTGTCAATCTTTTTAGCCCTTCTCTAAGGGACTTATGGCCACTTAGATGTGGGAGAGAGAAATAACTAATCGTATTTGGCATTAATGGACATAAAGTCTGGGGTGGTACTGATACTTAGAGACCTAAATGCCATAATGATACCCCCTGTTAGAGAAAGTCTATAAAGCCAAGTAATAAATGGGATCCTGGATAGCTGAGTATTTTCACATTTCCCCAAATGCACAACTGTAATCTATCTTCCTCCCTCCGTCCCTCCTTTCTTTCTTTCTTTCTTTCTTTCTTTCTTTCTTTCTTTCTTTCTTTCTTTCTTTCTTTCTTTCTTTCTTTCTTTCTTTCTTTCTTTCTTTCTTTTTCTTTCTTTCTTTCTTTCTTTCTTTCTTTCTTTCTTTCTTTCTTTCTTTCTTCCTTTCTTCCTTCCTTTCTTTCTTCCTTCCTTCCTTCCTTCCTTCCTTCCTTCCTTTCTTTCTTCCTTCCTTCCTTTCTCTCTCTCTCTCTCCTTCCTTCTTCCTTCCTTCCTTCCTTCCTTCCTTCCTTCCTTCCTTCCTTCCTTTTCTCCTTCCTTCCTTCTTCCTTCCTTCCTTTCTCTCTCTCTTTCCCCCCCTCTCTCTTTCTTTCTTATATATGCATATAGAAATTATAGTAACATCCATAAAGGTTTCCTGGAATAGAAACTATGAAAGAAGGGAAGACCAAACAGAGACTTTTGCTATTATCTGGTCCTCTTTTCTTTCATTCAACATAGTAAATCCCAAATTATCTTATGGTGAGCAGACAGTGGAGAGTTATGGATTATTAAAGACCTAAGAGATGTAAGGGTGGTGATGACTCCTTTTATCTCCCCATTTAATTCACCTTTCTTTAAAAAAAAATCACCTTTCTCTTAAAACAAAAACAAAAAACTGAGTAGATTCTGGAAGCCTTGTAGACTGGCCAACAAAGCTGACCAGCACAGTCAGGATATTTTATCACAGCCCTAGACACTGGAACAGGACAGGGATAGGGACACACACACACACACACACACACACACACACACACACACGGGAGAGAGAGAAATATGCATGCATAAAAATAAAATAAATAGAGAAGAAATGGCGTATTGGTTCTAGAAGATGAACTTTGCTTTTTTGCTTTTTTGTTTGTTTGTTTGTTTGAGACAGAGCTTCTCTGTGTAACAGTCCTGGCTGTCCTGGAGCTCACTCTGTAGACCAGGCTGGTCTCAAACTTAAAGATCCACCTGCCTCTTCCTCCTGAGTGCTGGGATTAAAGGCATGCGCCACTACTGCCCAGCTATGAACTTTCACATATTAAGGCAGATCTACTTACTGCTCAGCCCTTGATCTATTATGAGTGCCAGATTGTCAGGAATACAGAGTCTCTCATATGACACAATGTCAGAAGACCAACTGGCAAGTTGGCTACATCAAGATCATCCCATTCTGAAAGGGCAAGTGGTTCCTTCATCCTCACAGACAAAGATACCTATTCTAAGCATACTCCTGCTGTCAGAGCATTGTGTCAACAGTACTATCCAGGGACCAATAACATGTCAGATAACGAGACTCAGAATTGCATTCTGAAAAGAATACAATAAAGAAGCTCACTTCACATTAAAGTGGTATAGGAATAGGCTTATATTCCTGGGTTCCACATGTTCTATGTTCCACATGTTCAAGCTATGTAAATGAGAGGCAGCCAGTCTCATAAAATACCACAGTGGCTTTCAAAAGATGCAGCTAAGGTCCTGCTTGCATAAAACAATGCATTTATCATAACAGGGATACCCACATGATGCCATCTCCTCATCAGGATGAAGACTTGAGGACAATGATAAAGGGCAGAAGTAGAATGGGTCCATTTACCATTCCGAAAAGATTCCTAAAGAGAAATTATTTTTTGCTTGGAGACATAGCAAAGATCCCATGCAAGTACATGTTATGGCTACCACTTGGACATTTTGAAGTCCTTTGTCCAAGGACCAACAAGTAGGAAGCAGAGTCATGATACAGGTGGAGATAATTAGCCTTGATCAAGGGGGAGGAGATCAGGCTAGCCCTGCACAATAGGGTCAGAGAGAAATAGCTGTAGCATGGGTAATATCCTGGGGGTGCCTCCAGTATTCTCGCTTCATTTTAACTATGAGCAAACCTATATACAACTCAGAATTGTGAAATGTATGATTATTGGAGCCTCAGACCCACCCCTCAAGAATGAAAGTTTGCTTCATATCACCAGCTACACCACCAAGATTGCCAATCTGATGCTTGAAGGTGAGGACAAGGAAGTCAGAACAGTCAGCACAAGTCGAGCAGAGGCAGAGGAACAGCTATGATCTTTTAAAATTATTTATTTACTTACTTAATGAGTGTGGGTATTTTGCCCATGTGTATACCCATGGACCACATGCATGCCCGGTGCCAATGGAGGCCAGAAGAGAGCATCAGATCCCCTGAGACTGGAGTTACAGATGGTTGTGAGGTGCCCTGTGGGTGCTAGGAATTGAATCTACGTTCTCTGGAAGAGCAGCCTCTGCTCTCAACCCCTGATACAAGCCCAGTTGCAGCGTTGAGGTCAGTTGTGGTGACAGAAGCTGTTCTTGCCACTTGCTCCTCCTCCCAGTTTCTCCTCAGAAGGAAAAGCCCATAGGAACTGTGGGGGATGAGCTGTGGAAGAGAATTGTGGAAGAGAATGCCAAGTTCATGTGGAAAGTTGCATTTGTATCAGGTAAGGAGTAGACAGTAGCATTCCTGGGAATGAGCCTCATAGACCCTTTACTGTAAGGAGTATAATTATCCAAGGGCCCAAGCTTCTACACTCTGACATCTACAGTCCTGTGTCTATTCTTTTCAGGCTGCTGCAGGAGGATGATATAGGCTAGGTGGCTCATAAACAAGAGACCATGCTTTTGTAATCCCAAGGCCGACCATTTCAAGATCAAGGCATTGGCCATTGAATTCTCCCATGGTGGAAGACGTGGTTCGGAAGCTCTCTGGGGCCTCCTTAATGAAAGCATCGATTTAATTCTTGAGGGTTCCTCCCTGTGAACCGATTATCTTCCAAAGGTCCAACCTCCAGATACCATCGTATTAGGGACTGTATTTCAGGGTAGGAATTGGGGGAGGAGAGCACAAACATCCAATCCATGCCACCTGAAGTCTTCTTTTTTCTGCACTGCTCTCAGCCACTGGGGACCAAGGCAGGCATTCTCAAGTGAGCCTATTGTGGCTGGTCCACTTAAGCTCAGGAGTCCCAAGGGTCTTCCCAAACCGTTCAGACTGTCCATGAATCTAAATGGTACCACTCACTCTGCCTCCTTCTACCCCTCACTGGGGGCTTACGTTTACATCCTCTGACCTGAGGCTATCCCCTGACTTTCCCCACTTCCCCTCCCCACGTCTTCCCTAAACATTTCCTTTATCAAAATTCTCCCATGTTGAATTCAATTTTGACCCAGAATGTCAATGGTTGTACCATTGACAAACTCTGGCTTGGAAGGAAAATAACAGGAAAAGGGTGCCAATATGGACCCAATTACTTTGTAATTCCCTGATAATGGAGATTTCTCTGAGATTGGTTCAGATGGTAGTTAGTAGATCCATAAAAACTTTTCTTAGAAACATCCAGAATTGCCGGGCAGTGGTGGCGCACGCCTTTAATCCCAGCACTCGGGAGGCAGAGACAGGCGGATTTCTGTGAGTTCAAGGACAGCCTGGTCTATAAAGCGAGTTCCAGGAAAGGTACCAAAGCTACACAGAGAAACCCTGTCTTGAAAAACCAAAAAAAAAAAAAAAAAAAAAGAAACATCCAGAATAAGATGAACAATATTTTGTTCCTGTATCAAAACTGACCTTTTGACTGTACAAATTTAGTGAATTCCTTCCTTCCTTTCTTCCTTCCTTCTCTTTCCTTCCCTTCTTCCTCCCCTTTCTCTTCTCCCCTCTCTTCTTCTTCTCTCCCTTACTCTTTTTTTTTTTTTTTTTTTTTTCCCTATCAGCCTTTGGTTTCGTGATCGTAGTAACCAACAGAGGTTATTCTCCAGTTCCATTGTGAAAACACAGATCTCATGTAAGCAGTTTACAGTGACTTTTAGTTTGAAATTTCTCATGGTTTAGTTTCGGATAAAGGGTGAATGTTCTTGGAAAGTTTGAATTTAATCAGAAAAGCTATTTTAGAATTATGATCTTAGAGTAGTTTCTGGGGTTTGAGATCTGGAAATATTTTCTAGCTGGCTGTGTCCAGTTTTTTGGCTCATAGGTTTGGGCTAATACAGTAATCACTTAATAATAACTTTTTTCCTGGGTCCTGTCCACCACATAATAATGTTTTCCTCCACTTCTTACCCACTTGCACACATTTAGTTTCACTTCCACTGTTTGCAATGCACCCTGAATTAAAACTGAATATACTCCAACTTTAGATTATAACTGGGTCAAGTTTATGAGGACTCAAGCCCCGTTTATGAACTTTTTTTTCACAAAATTGACTTGGGTTTCGAGAGTGTTAATGAAACCAGAACATGGGGGAGTTTAGAATACAGTCTGTTCTCAATTTGTCTGCTCTTTGAAAACCACGGTCTGGTTTCAGCCGTCCTAACCTTGGATAGTTGAATTAAACAACAGACAGACAAGTCCTCTCCAGCCATGGAACGGAGCAGCTCTCTTCTAAGAATAGCAAACTGCAGGGGAAGGAGGTGTAGTGTTTTTCCTGTGAGGCTTGCCAGCAGCAGACAGTGGCAGATACTGTAAAATAGACGCAGCAGATCTTGTGTGCCTGTTGATCTCTCCAGAGAGTGGTCTTGGGCTTCCAGAAGACCTGGTTCCTGTCTCATCTCTGTCTTCGTCAGTTCTCTGACCTGTGTTCTCCAATGTCTTTACTTTCCCATTCCCTCCTACAGGTTGTGGTTCTTGTCGTAGTTCTTCTGTGGATGAGGCTTAGAACTGATAACTATCCAAGATGTGGATCCAAGGAGTTCTAGACCACGGGGCTGACTCATAACTTGGGCAATAGTGACTGGACTACCTCTGTGCTCAGGTAAGGCCCATCTTTCATGAAATCCCTTTCACCTGGATCTCAAGAAGACTGAGTTTTTGCTTTAGTCTATTTCTCTCTGGTCAATCATTTTCCCCAAGGCCAGAAGTTCTGATGACTCAAGCTCCATGTCTTTCTATCGTGAGGTCTTTCTCATCACTCTGGTCAGATCCTCTGAACAAAGAGGTATCTGGTTCCTACCTGCCTGGATTCCTTTTTGTGCTCCCCTGACCTGCTTGAAGGCAATCTCTTTGCCTTGGGTTTCCAGACCATGATGCAGATGGCTCATGCTTTGTTTACTATAACCCCTTAGCTCATCCCCCTGAGTCCCGATGCTGTCTCTGCTGTGGTCCTACAGAAGCAATCAGTGATGAGATGATCTCCTTTCTCTGCACCTTTGCTGTCTTACGTGTCATGGAGCAGGACCAAGTCCCAGGATGCAATCAGAGCATCTCCTATTCTAGTGATGCTGCCTTCACTGAAAATAGTCTCGATAGTCAAAAGCCTGTAACACAATCTTCCCATTGTCTTCAAAGGCATCATTCATTTGTTGTTTGCATGTGAATTTGACATCCTCCCCTACAAGTTCTTATTAACCAGTGATCAAACCAGCTTTTTTTTTTTTTGTATTTTGTATCAAAACGAAAGCAGGATTTTAAGGTAATAAAATATCACTTTTTTTTTCCCTCTAGTCTATAACAGCAACAATTCACTCCAAAGGAGTGGACTGAACAGTGACAGTATCACTAAAAAATGCAAAAATTTCTAGGAATTCTCTGATATCCCTGACACTTCAGGGGTTCACCTTAAATGGAAGGCAGTCTGTTTACCCGGCCTGATTAGTAGATTTTGTCTGATTTCTGTGAAGTTAGGCACTAAGGACATGTGTTCAGAAAATGCAAAGGCTGCAGCTGATGTGAAATCAAGCTAATAATGTACCTACTGGTGAGGTCCAGCCGCTTTGTCACGAGCAGTCAGAGCTCTGCTTGAAAGGTCTGCTTCCCATGCTCTAAGTTCCAACCAATTAGAGCCCAGATATCTGATTACATTACATACGCTTTCTCCTTTTTCTAATGAAATTTCCCTCATGGTATATATGTTTAATACCTTGGTTGTGGCTACAGTATGCATATGTCTAAACTTGCCCACCTGTGTGCGTCAAATGTACACAGCTTGTGTATATGCATTGCGTCTAAATAAAGCCTTTTAAAACCTCTCTTAATGCCTCATTTCTTTATCAGTCATACAACCCATATGCTTGGCTTACATATCAAATTAGCCACATCCATAACGTTATTTATCTTTGGGGAAAGGATATTTCTTAGTGTGCATAGCACTTTTGCAGTATTCTTGGAAAATTAACACACGAGCCCTTACAGATTATTGTGCCAGGGACAGGGTGGCCAAAATAAAAGAGCCGGTGGTAGAAGATGTGCCTGAGAAGTTGGGGTGATGGTGGAAGGTGTGCCTGAGAGGTTGGAGCTCACCTGTGGACTCATTTAGACGTCAAATCTCTGCATGAAAGAGAAGAATCTAAATCCACATTTCTGTTTCTTTAACTTTCTTCTCCGTATCAAGGATCTCCAAGTTCTGACAAACCTGGGATCAATTCAGTGTTCTATAACATTGGAATGACTCAATTTTTATTATTTGTTATATTTTCTATTTTTATTGTTATAAACTAACACATACATGTTCCTAAAGATGGAAAATAAATATACATAAAATAAAAACATAAAAATTTTATGTAATCATCGCACATTGCTGTGTACAATCCTGTATGTATGTTCTAGTTCAAGTTTATAAAATAGATCATACTTTAAATTTTCTAACCTTTTTTTTATATTCAAATCATGAAGAGAAATACATTTTTTTTTACATTCACTGAGTCCCAGCTTAAAAGTACATTTTCAATTAAAAATTATTTAGACTGAAAGTTGGAGACTTTTCCTAATTGAGCCTCCTTATTTCACAGGTAGGAAGATTAAAGTCTGGAGATATCATACAGTTAAAATGATACATGTTTAGGCAGCATCAGATCCAGGCCAATAACAAAATTCTCCATCACAGGTAACCACTTTCTGGATTTTGCAGGGTCCTTCCTCTGTTTTTCTTATTACATAGTCCTACATGGCAAACTAGGATTTTTGAGTAGGAAAATTCTGGCCTTTGAGCTCAGTTGCCTACTGCTGAGGAAGACCAGTTGACTTAGAATTTATTGAAAATGTTTTCTGGAAAAGAATTTGTAACTCTTAATGGTTTTCAAGCTTCAAGACTTCAGTTGAGTTTTCTGCAGGGATGCTGAAGTATCTTGGTCCCATCTCAGGCTGCTATAAATCTCTGTCAGTCTATCATAACTCACTATCAGCAGAAATATGGTTAGAACTAAGTAAGAATTTCCTGACTTTTGGGTTTATGACTTTAAAAAAAAACCATTTACGTTGCAGTAATTTGACTTAAAGAGTCTAAAAAAGGCTCTGTGTGTCTTATCAATCACAATCAATTTTATTTGCTAAATTTAGTACTAGAGTGATATTATCTATGTGCTCTTTGTATAAAAACATCTCACATAGCATATTTTTGGAGATGTTGTGCTATCAGGTGGCTTTGGAATTTCATAAAAATTTCACCCACTCACAGCCAGTGCTTTCTCAATGATTAACTTTGTCAGATGGGTCAGAACTGATGCTTGAGTGAATACATATATATATAGTATATATAATATATTATATATAATGCAAATTATCCTTCATTTAAAGTTTCTGCTTTGTCTTTCTTACATAGCTCTATTTGTTTCTCATTTTTTCTTTTTATTCCCTTTCACTCAAATTAAAAATCTTGAGGGTTCAATGGTTTTTAGTTTGTCTTTGCTGCAGGAGATGAATAAAATCAGATTAAATAAATGCTGTTCACTCACGTTTTACCCGAGATTGTCAAGAGCCTTGGTGTCTGTAGAGTCAGAGAACTGAGGAAGTGGCTTATGTATTTAGGGGAAAACAGTGCCTCCAAAAGATGAGAAAAAAAAGTGGGTTTACTCTACAGCATTACCATAAACTTGGTTGTAGAGACGGATTCAACAAATCAAGGTTGTAAGTTCTAGTAGAACATTTAGTTTTAAAATATAATGACTTCCTTTGGCTCTTTTCCTAATAGTATGAGTTCATTTCTAATAAATTCATTTGTTCTAAGTTCATATTTTCCTTTCTAATACAAAGGGTACCACGTAAGGGATGTGGCTGACTCAGGGGTCTTGACCTGCTCATATTTTGAGAGGACAGGAAACAAGTGTCTCTGGTTTATTCTACCTGTCAGCATTCTTAACCAACGGAACGGAAATGGCCAGAACCACAGAGTTCAAAGTTTACATGTGGCGAGAACTTATTAGTGATGAGGCTGCTTTTAAATAATGTTGAGAAATAACAGCCACATAAGCGATGGGTTCTAAGTAATGTCAGTGTCTGGGATTCCATTAGGAAAATGCAGAAATTGGGCTTTAAACCTGAAGAGCTTGGGTCTTAGTTACACTTCGTGACTAAAACCTTCAGTAGGCCCTGTGACTATGGATATGGGATGACCTAGCTTCCTGCTCGTGAATGAAACACCCTGCCAGAGCATTTCCTCTGAACACAATCCAGTTTAAGAAAGCTGCTAAATGCAATCAGCTGCTTCTAAATAATCCTCCACAGCACATTTCAATAATGCAGTTCATTGAGCTAAAGTTTCCTACCATGGGCCTCCCTCCATCTCATTTAGTTTCTCCATAACCGAGTAACCTTTAGAACACTGTGCCACGGGAGGGCAGAGCTGAATGATCGTATGTCAGAACTTGACTCTGGCTGGCGATGGCTCAGAGTGATGTGTGGTCAGGACTCTGGAAGATGACAAATCCCAGACTCTCTTCCCCTTGCCAGAGTCTGTTAAGGATGTGTCTACCAGTGTGTGTGTGTGTGTGTGTGTGTGTGTGTGTGTGTGTGTGTGTGTGCCCTCGGCATATACTCCACCATCTAGCCATGTCCCAGTCCTCTTTTACTTTTCATTTTGAGACAGGGCCTCATTTAAGTTTCCAGGCTAGCCTTAACAATGATCCTCTTCCCTCAGCCTCTTGAGAAGCTCAGATTACAGGCCTGTGCCACTATTCCTGGCTAAGTTCATGACTACAAGCCATGTTAGTTCAACGGGCTCTTGGGAAGATGGTGAATGGTGGTGAATGAAGAGAAGATAATTAACTTAAAGCCAGGTGACTTGCAACCTTACCTTGGTCCCGTCACCAGCAGCCTATGTGTGATTTGGGGCAGAGCATTTTGTCTCTGTGGGTCTTTGGATCCCCTGTCAGGTGAGGGAGCATTTGCTTGGGTTCTAGGATGCAATCTCCTCACAAGGCAGGTGCGAAGGCTCATCACCCAGCACAGCTTTCCCACTGTCGTGGCTACCGTCCCTCACTCTGCCCAGCCACAGGGACGCTGCTCTCTCTGACCAAAGTGTGAACATGACGGTTTCTGATGAACTTGAGGTGTGAAGGGGTTCAGAGCCTGAAATCATTCAAACGCTGCAGTCACAGCAGGACCTGAAATGAGACATCTCCAGATTCAAAAACAGTGATTGTGTAACCAAGAAGCCGAAGTAAGGGCTTGAGGCGGAGATTAGATCGTGCAAGAAATGGCGTCTGTCAAACGTGTCATACTTGCTTGCATTGCTGTTCTTTATAGACAGCTAAGCATTTGGGGGGTTGACCTGGTGGTTAGTAGCTTGTTCAGCATTAAAAAAAAAACTCCAGTCGCATTCCATTCCAAGTTTTTTTTTTTTTTTTTTTTTTTTTTTTTTTTTTTTTTTTCTTGAACTAATGCAAGAACATTGTGAATGGCCTGGGAAGTGGAAATGTAAAATGGAAACCCTACCGAGTTGTGTCATATTCTAAAAGGGAATCACGTATATTCAATGTGTCACGCAGGTGGGAGGGGACGAGCTGGGGAATGTCAGAGGCCAAACTCTTTACTCTGACTTTTTGCCCCTTTCTCCTTGATAGTAAAGTTATGGGATCTAATGTGTGGCTCTGGACAAGTCAACTACTTTCTCAGTAAAATAACATGGGTTCCTATTTTGAAGACTTCTACTCTTATCGTGATGGTTAGTTAGTGTTGTCAGCTAGACAAGACCTAGAATTTCCTAGGAGACAAGCCTTCAGGTACAGCCCGTGAGAGATTATTTAGATTAAGTCAGCCTGTGACTGAGCCTGTAAGGGATTATCTTGATTGCACTAAGGTAGGAAGATGCACACTAAAATGAGGAAGCCCTGCTCCCTGGGTTTCTGTCTGAGACTTCAAGGAACTAGAAAGGCAGCTGAGCATATGTATTCTTTTCTCTCTGCTTCCTGACTCCAGATGCGGTGGGACCAGATGCTTAGCTCCCGCCATCTTGATGGACTGTGCCCTTGAACTGTGGGCCAAAAGAAACCCCTTCTCACTGGACTTGCTTTCCTCAGGGTATTTTTTTTTTTTAAATCATGGTGACAGGAAAAGACATGAGAATATGTATCCTGGTTTATAAAGCCTCTTACAAGAATTTATTCATAGCTGTTTATGTTACAAGAATGAAGAATTAAGGGGGGAAAATCATGCAACTTTCATTTTGCTCTAGGTATAAGAAGCTAGGGAGACCTGGAGATAATTAGAAATAACAGTGGTTAAACCAGAGCATTGCATTTAGCTAGAGATATTCTTTTTTTTTTTTTTTTTGTTTTTTTTTTTTTTTTGTTTTTGTTTTTGTTTTTTTCGAGACAGGGTTTCTCTGTGTAGTTTTGCGCTTTTCCTGGAACTCACTTGGTAGACCAGGCTGGCCTCGAACTCACAGAGATCCGCCTAGCTCTGCCTCCCGAGTGCTGGGATTAAAGGTGTGCGCCACCACCGCCCGGCGAGATAAGATATTCTTAAAAGACTTAATCATATAGAGTAGAGAGCTTCAGAAATCAAACCATGAGTATTTTTTATTGTACTTAAAAGTTGACTTCTGGTTATTCATAAAAAAAAAAATCTTATTTTTATCTCCATGTGCATGAAGCCCTGACAAGCAAAGATTAGCCTTCAACTGAGGTGTCTCATGTAGTCATCTAAAACAGCAAAACTCTTCCTCCCTAACAAAGCTAGGGAATAATGTCAACTGAAAAGCCAGCAAGAACTAGCCACATAACCCCATGAAAGAATATACAGAAAGCCTGCCACTCAGAAGCATCCATTTTTACTTAATTTATGATGTGGATTCTGGTTGCCTAGGGACTGAAATTAATCTGCTGCATTTATTTAAATAGGTCTGGCTCGGCCCATATTTCCACCCTCTCATGGTAGTGAAGTTCATCATTTCTTTCCAGTCACTTTGCATAGCCTTTCGAAGTGAGATTGATAGATTCTTCTTTGGCAATCTCTTTGGTAGATGATTACCTTTTTCCTTTGAAGTCGATTTTGAAAGGAGCTGTATTGTGATGAGCTAATTAACACGAAAATAGAGTATATAACCTTAATTAGGCAAGATTCTAGGCTCCACGTAATGGGATGTCTTGAAACTGCACACTATGCAAATATTAGACTCTTCATTCTTCCCATTGCCTCTGAAACCATCGCACAAAGGATGTTTTGCAGAATGTAGCACACCCAGTGCCAGGTGCAAACCTTTCAACCGAAGGCTGGTAGTTTGGGTGTACTAGTTGGGGAAAGAAAAAAAGAAGGAAAACAGTTCGAAGATATGAAAAAGTTGAATTAAGTTCAGAATGAGCTTTGAAAACTGGAGGAATTTTATGATTAAGCTGAGCGGTTCAGTTACCACCACCTCATTTGGAATTCTCATATGCTTCGTGCGGGCACCACTGAGAATTATGCAAATCTTGAGAGAGCTTTCAAGTCCACTAACCACCAAGAATACTATAAAGCTGATCTGGGGTTTACTCAGGCAATTTGGATATAGGAAGACAGTGACTAGATGAACTCACAGTGAATCCCCGGATCCTAATTTTAGCCAGTGATTTTCATTTCCTTCACCACCAACCTAAAAAAAAAAAAAAAATCAGAGAGGTAAAAGTAAACATAAAACCGACTTTCCCCTTCCAAACCTGAAATGACAGTATCCAGGAGAACAGTCCCCTCAGACATTTGAATCACCAGCCATAGAATAACATCGTGAGAGCTGCAGGACTGTGTAGAGCTATGAGGCTTTTAATTCGATTAGACAGAAAGAAAACAACTATTTGCTTTAAGGAACTAAGGAAGACATGACAGGGACAGAAATCCAGCAAGCAGGAGTGTTAGCCCAGAACCCGGTTTTATTCTAAGATACCATCCATCAACTAGAGGGAACAATGAAAAGGGTATGTGTGTAAAAACTGAAGGTGGAAATTGATAACTTCGTGTGCAACAGATAAGGTAATATTAAATTGTAGTCCTTGGGCTAAAACCCCCGTCCCCTGTGGCTAGTGTTAGGGTACATCCCACTGCCCTCTACAGTATCTCTCAGACTGGTCTTTTATTGTTTTGGACATAGTTGACTGATTTGTTGGCACAGGCTCATTGAACCATGACAACAAGAATACGATCCTTAGAATGAGCCGTACTTTAGGGACAGAGAAGATGAGGGACAGAGAACTTGAATGTCTTCTAGGGGGGCCAGGCTCAGCGAGGAAAGGTGTTGACCCCCAAGCCTGACAACCTGAGGGGGACGAAGAGCCTGACCCCCTCAAGGTGTCCTTTGATCTCTACTAATGCTTGCAGGAAACAGGACAACCAGGATTTGAACTTCTGTCTGTGTGACTCCAACCATACTATTAAGCACCCTGCTAGACTCTTCAGGGCTTGTCAACTTTCCAACTGTCCCTTTAATTATTAGTAGTCCTCAGTGCTGAATGAGATTAAGAGAAATAATGAGGCTTGAGGGCTAAGTTGAAACACAGAAGTTCTCTATCATCTACATACAAGGGGGCCCTGGTGGGCTACTACATGTGAGGTATGTCTGCAAGTGTCCTGGAAATAGATACAATGTAGGGGAGACAGAATTCTACAGGGGCGATTAGCATAAATATAAGCCACATCATGTCATGTGTTATTGCTGTATATAGTGTAATAGGAGAAATATGTGCTGGATAGAAATGAGGGGCAAATATTTAAATCCAGTGTCTTCTGCATGATAGGTACTGCCAGATTGATCAGGGTTTTGACAAGAAGCAGGTGGTTCAAATTAGAGAGTCAATGAAAGACTCCCTTGAGAGATACTAAGGAGGGCAGGGGCGATGCACCCCGACACTAGCCACAGTGGAAGCAGGGTATCAGCTTTAAGACTAAAGGGACCCAGTTGGTGAGGGGAGCGCAATTAGGTTTCAGGGAGAAATGACATCAGAGAACAGAGGTCACTTGACATGGGAGGTACTGTTACTACTGTACCCAGGGCATGGATCTGGGAGACAGCAGAGAGGAAAAATCTCATTCTGGCCTGAATACTCCAGATGCCAATGTAACAGGGTCAGTAGACACAAGGCCCTGCCTTCCAGGGGAAACAGGGGTCTGGGGAAAGAGGACGGGAGTAACCCTGAGCAGGCAACTCGTCCTCTCTATGTTCTGTTATTTCTGAGGTGGCATATTGCTTACCACCTTAATGGCTGACCTTCTCATTCCTGCTTCTAACGCTTTATGTTAGAAACCTTCCAACTTAACAAAGGATGTTTAGAAATGGTTTCATGAACACACACACACACACACACACACACACACACACACACACACACACACACACGATTTGTGCTCAGTCAACTCTGAGCTACTTGCTGACATCCTAAGAGTTAATAGTAAAATAGAGTTACTGTACAGTTCCTTCTTACATTTCCTCATGTCTCTCAGTGGTGCCCATGATCAAGGCTCACACATCCAACCCTTAGCATGTTTTCATCTTCCTCTTTAGTCTAGAATTGTTTTCCAGGGTTTTCTTTTTAGTATTTTCCAAGATATTAACTTTTCAAAGGAAGCACAATTCCAGGCCAAGAGTTTTGTGAGGCACAGGTTTGACTGATAACTTCTCCAGGGTTAGACTCAATGCAAACATCCTGGCAATCTTGCTGCAGAGGTGTTGCGGCCTTCTCAATTCCCTGTATCTGGAGGCATGATTTCAGAACGTTCCATCATGAGTGGACTGCACGATCTACTAAACTCAGCTACCTTTTACCAGTGTACCAGTCCAGTCATCTAGTGAGTGATATATATGAATATCTTTTCATCAACAGTCTTCCACACATGCTGTTTTATAGTCATTGAATTTTCTTGCAGTGACAAAGAGAGTTTCATAAAAGCAAAATTTGAAAACCCGGTAAGACATCTTTGAAAGTTCTTATTACCACCCTTCATCTTTTCCAAGGTCAAACTGTTTTAATACATTCATCAAACATTTCCAGAGTTCATTTCACACCTTGACGAGTGTTTTCATAGTTGTTTAAGGTAATGTCTTTGGGATCATACCTCTTCCCTCAGGATTCCTGTTGGAAACTGTGTTTGGATCGTTCTACAGATGCCCTAGGCTTAATGTGCTCAAATGGAAGCCATGATTCACTTTTCCATCTTCTTTATTCCAATAATTGCACTTTTGTCTTCTCAGTGATCCTAGAGTAGAAGATTCCTGCTTACTGAGTTGCTAGCCATCATTCTCCATGTGACAGCATTACCCTTGAAGGCATCTTGATAAGTAGAGGCCATGGCCTAGGGGACAGTAGGCTCTCAAGTCTCCATGGTAGGATTTGAATTCAGCTCTCTTTGACTTCTATGTCTCCTTTTTTAGGGGACATGATAAATCAGCTAACTCTCAAGGCCTTGCTTTATTTCTTTATTAACTGGGAAAAGTAATGACCCTTATTTTGTATGGTTATTATGAGACTTGAGTGAGATAGGGTTGACAATTTCTGATCACTACACTTGTGATGGTTAGTGTTAATCTTCACGTGATGGGGTCTGGGATCACCTAGAAGGCAAACATCTGGGCACATCTGGGCACATCACTTAGTCTCAGAGCATGCCTGTGAGGGATTGTGTTGATTAGGTTAACTGTGAACAGCAGCCACTTCAGGGTCCTGCTGCCTTGACTACCCTGCGGTAATGGACTATAATGGAACCTTGAATTGTGAGCCTTGAACTGTGAGCCCAAATAAATCTGCTTTCCCTTAAGTTACTTTGGTCAGGGTATTTTGTCACAGCAACTGGAAAAGAAATTAAGGACCATAGTTCCTTCCCCCCAAACCATAAATCTTGTGCCCTGTGAAATCACTCCCTTTATTCAATGACTATAGATTAGTCTCCAAAGCTGTCATTACCTTTGTTAGACAAGGGGCTAAAACGCTATGGTCCACAGGCCAAGTCCAGCCTCCATTTGTGTTTATGAATAAAGCTTTATTAGAAAGCAGCCACACATTTGTTTAAGCATGGTCTAAACTTGAAGAACCAAGTAGTGGCAACAGACCACATGGTCTGCAAGTCAGAAAATATTTACTACATGTTCTTTACATGAAAACTTTGAGAATTCTTGTTGCTTGGGTTATTGCAGCAGACCCCTGTAGTGGTAAGTTTTCTCTGGTCCTGCCTGCCCACGATCCCATAGCCGCTTATAAAATAATCACTCAGAAGCTTATATTAAGTATAACTGCTTGGCCATTAGCTCAGGCTTATTACTGACTAGCTCTTACACTTAAATTGACCCATAACTTCTACCTATGTTCAGTCATGTGGCTTGGTACCTTTTCTCAGTTCTGCCTTGTCATCTTGCTTCCTCTGTGTCTGGCCACTCCTCACTCTGCCCTTCCTCTTCCTGACATTCTCCTAGTCTGTTTGCCCCACCTATATGTCCTGCCTGGCTACTGGCCAACCAGCATTTTATTAAACCAGTGTGCAAGAGCATCATCCCACAGCATTTCCCCTTTTTAGTGATAGAGCTGGGCAGAAAGAGGAAGTGATACAGCTGGATGAAGAGGGGACGTGAGATGCCAGGCACAGAAAAGATATAGGCGTGGGTACAGGAAGTAGATCTCCTATACCCAGGTTTTTTATTAATAAGACCATTTAGCAATTTGTCTTATAGAACCCTGTCTGATTATATCTCACTCATTGAATCTATCCTCCCTTTCTTTCTGGACCAGAAGAAAGCTTAATGAAGTTTGACTTAGTTGTGCTGATGGCTTTTCGTGTGTCACTGGCTCTTGCAGAGGTATTGTTCCTCCCAGGTCCTCCGGCAAATACTGTTCTTTTTGTCTGAATACACTCACCCCTTCCTTTTTTCATTAATAATGAGCCCAGGATTTCCCTCCTGCAAGAAGACTTTCCTGATGTCCACGGCTGAACCAATGGCTTCTGCTCCTCTATAGCTTGTGTAATACTTCAACTCTTATTATCTATCTCATTCTCACTCTGCCATGATTATGATGAGCTATCTGTCCTTGCCACTGCTGGGAACTCACATAGAGGACAGGATCATGTATATATATATATTCACTTTTAAAGTCTTAAGTGTCCAGTCTGGGACGCGGCCCATAATAAATGCGATTAAGTTGTCATTGCTTCTTGGCATATGAATTGGGGCTTGTGGGCTTCTCTAAAGTGCTAGGGAAATGTAGGAAAGAGACACAGCTCAGCAGGCTTCTTAGGGTTTTGGTGACTTAGTAAAAATACTAGAGGATGTGGAGAGGAGAAAATTAAATAATGGGAGAAGAGAAGGCATAGGAAGCCTGTGTAAATGTGATAAGACCTCCAAGAAGCGTGTGGGGGAATGGCATGCGGAAAGAAAGGCACGTGAGAGAGAACGCTGGCAGACAGGCTCTAAAGGAAACACGGTCCCTCCTCTACAGAGCCTCCTCTGATGGGGCGTAGAGATGGCAGGAAACCACAGAAACACGGGAACACGTACCTGCCTCTGCTTTCCAAGTGCTAGGGCTAAAGGTACGCTCTGCCATGCCAGGCAATCAGCCATGTTTTTATCTTGTTATCCTAAGTGCACACATTTCCTAGCATGTTATAGATTCTTAAAAAACATCCCTTTCATCCTTGAACTATATGAAAACTGCCCAGATATGAGGAGAGCCTTCAATGTTTAGTATTCTAAATATGTGTGTACTAAGCATCCTAAATATTTAATATGCACTAATATGTAATACTTAAATATTCTAAATACTAAAAATTCTGAATAATTTAATATTATAAAAAATATCATAGTATTTATGGATGAACGTTTGTCTTCTCTATAGCTTTCATGAGTTTAAGAATTGTGGTCATATTTATCCTTAGTTTCGAAATTTTTTTTGTGGTGGTAGAAATGAAGCCAAGGCCTCCTGCATGCTAGGCAAGTACTCTACCTCTGAGCTGTATCTCCATCACTGGGCTGTGTCTCCATTACTGAACTGTATTTTCATCCTAGTTTTGAGTTTTTAATCCTTTAAAAAGACAAGGCTACATAGACAAACCCTGTTTCAAAAAACCAAAAACCAAACCAAAACCAAAACCCCAACCAACCAACCAACCAACCAACCAACCAACCAACCAACCAACCAACAAATCAATCAAACAAACAAAACAAAAGTCTTACTATTAAAAAAATAAAAAATTCGTCCTCCTATGGAGGTTTTCAATGTCTTTTCATTTGGGTTGACTTTTCCTGGGCCATCTACAGCTTTCTTTTGCCTCTGTGAAGGCTTTAAGAACAACCAAATTCTTTCCCAATTGGCAAAACCAGAGGCAGTTTTCCCTGGTGTGTGTGTGTGTGTGTGTGTGTGTGTGTGTGTGTGTGTGTGTGTGTGTGTGTGTGTGTTTCATTTCTATGATTCTGGCATTTTCTCCCCATGAAATGCAGTTAGGTGAAATAAACTCTTTTGTGTACTGAGGGGCTCACAGAGGGACGGACCCTCACGGCTAGAACACATTTTTTGTGGATGCCTTCCATAGACAAATTCTGCCATCAGCCCTAGGACTACGGGCTTGCCGTGAGGATGTCAAGGAAAAGAACTGGGCGGTGAAAGGTGACCAGATGGCTGGATAAACTTGGGATCGGGATGAGGGGCGCCTTGTACGACAGGAAATTCTGCTCTCCAAGGCTCCACGGATCCAAATCCTCGGAGGTGACTGGAAGCTTCAGTTTCAAGTTGAGTAGATTTTTCCAGCCCTGGATCTGCTTGTTTTGTCAGTTTTACTTTGAGTCTTGACGACGTCGTCGGACGGAACAGCTCAAACCCACGGCTTCCTTTCTCGTAAAACCAAAACAAAAAGGTCCTCTGTTCAGGTGCCGTGTTTGTGGTACACACATGTAGCACCTACCTGGGATCAAAGCTGTCTATATAAAGTCCTTGAATCTGTGTGGGTTCAAACACATTTCAACGCTTCAGGATCCTGAAAGGTTTCACTCCGCTTCCTGAAGATCTGAGCACGGTTCCCATAAAGCCATGGCTTGTCTTGGAGTCCCGAGGTGCAAGGTTCCACTGCAGCTAGCTTCTAGGAACTGGCCCTTTGTGGTCCTGCTTGCTTGTCTCTCCATCCCGACCTTCTCCAAAGGTGAGTGGAGGCTTCTGGAGCATGGAGGTGGAGGAGGTGTTTTTCCTACACGGGTTTCATTTCTTTCAGCAGCCAAGGACAGTGATTTATAGAAGAGCCAGAAGTGAAAGGCAAATCTCTACCTTTGGGCTTAACAGCTCTGTGTTCCAAGACAGGTTGAGAGTGAGCTAGCAGCCGCAATGGAGCACAGGCTGCTCACAGCAGATTGCTGGGATTCCAGACAGCTGGGTTTAATGACGCCATGAGAGCTGGTTTGGGGGAGAACAAGTTCAGACACTTGTATAACATTGGGAAGAAATACTGTAAAATTAAGAGATTTAAGTGTGTGTGTGTGTGGGAAAAGGCTTCCAAAATCCTGAGTATATTTGATCTTGGTATCAGAGTGACCTTAAGATTTTCCTCCTTACAAAAACAAAAACAAAACACCTAGATTTAAATAAATAAAAAAATTCTTTCCTCACTCACTTTAAGTTTTTGAGACACTCGTAGTTCTTTGAGTAACCACACCTAAGGCTCAGGGGCCATAGCAGAAGAGGGGCCGGAAAGACTGCGAGAGCCAGAGGTACACGGAGTTAACGGTGAGATTGTGTCTCCTAGGAATGTCAGATGCTACCCCCATAAAGTCTAACCAACATGACTGCCTAAACAGGAACTGAACAAGGACGTGAGCAATAGACATTCCCAAGTGTATGGGGGAAAGATCTCAACTTCATACAAATAACTACAGGCAACTAAGGAATATGGAGAGCAGCACACCAACTAGCTCTCCAATACCAAATGGACAGCCCTGAACACATAGTGCAAATTACATATACAGACTGAGCAGCTTGCATTTAAGAATGCATACCCGTGCAAGTATGCATGTCACAACAGATAATGAGAAAGAGGCCATGAATTTGAAAGAAAAGAAGGAGGGGTGCATGGGAGGGTATGGAGGGAAGAAAGGAGAAATAATGTAATTGCATTCTAATTTCAAAAAAAATGAAGGAAATAATAAAAAATAAATGAAGGAAAAATAAATTAGCTAATTATTTTAAAGATGAATAGTTTAATTTAAAGATAAATAGTTCGAAACTGAAAGAAGAAAAGGAAGATGGTAGGAAGGGAGAGAGGAGGGAGGAGGGAGGAAGGAAGGGAAAATGGAAGCAAGGGAGGAAGGGAAGGAGGGAGGAGGGAGTCTGTTTGGTCTAAGATTCTTTTTATTTTCTTTCTTCATAAAATCCCTAATTGTTACATTACCTATGTATGGATTTTAAGTGCAAATCCATGATTTCTGAATGAAATAAAATCTCTAGAGAGGCTGGTTATGTGCCGTGAAATGCAGATATCTACTGGACCCTCACCCTTCCTCTCTCTGGACCTTTTAAATTAAAGAATTATGTAGTTTGTGTGAAATTGATGCCTAAGTGATACTTGATGATTTAATTTTTACCGAAGAAGCGACAGTTATGTACAGTTTCTTGTCTGAATAGGTCACGAAAGCTTTAATGTGGGAGACAACTTCCTTAAACCCTCTAGTGGGGTTTCCATGGGGCAAAGGATGCTCAGAGAGTATCTCAGAGAGTGGAGATGAGGGCCAGGCCTCGGCAACCGTGCTGTCGAAATAACCATGGCAATGGCTGCTGCCATATTGTTATCTTTTCGGAGGACAAATGTTACTCAGGACAGGTCCTTGCAAGAAAGACTAGTGTATCTACTATAGACTGATTTGTAGGTAGGAGGGGTGGTCTTAGAAACTAAGCTTGGAGTAGTATTCAAGATTGCAATATGGAGGACACTGAATACTAGTTATTGTCTTGTTTTTGCAGTTGATGTTAGTGAACTGCCAATGCCACTGTTCAGTTTAAGTTTTGAGTGTAATCTGTAATATTGACCAGATAGCAGCCAGGTTAGTTATGAAAATATAATATGACACAAGACCACTTTTAAACTGAGTGCCTAGGGTAGAACCCAAAGCCTTGTATACTTTACATGAGTGCTCTACCACCGGGCCATAACTCCAGCCCTTTAGCTTATTGGAATTTGGTTTTTTAAAACAATGTCTTGTTGTTTAGCTGAGGTTGGCCTTCATCTCCTGTGTGTTGGGATTAGAGATAAATACGACCAATACCAGGCTGCAAAGTCACTAATTTCAAATGATGAAAGCATGTTTATGTAGAGAAATGGACTCCTTTCTCTTATAGTATACAGACAGGAAAGATTTAAAAAAAAAAAAAAAACCACCCAAAGGACCAGGAAAGTGTGTTAAGTGAAGGAGAGAAGGAAGGCGGAAGAGGAAGGGAAGCCCACAGAAGTTAGCATCAGGGTTGCCTCAACCCTGAGAGGAAACGACCTGGTGTTTTAGGTTCTGTGGCTTCCTCGGCTAACATCACAGGCCACTCTACCACTGTGAGGCCAGGAAAAGGGTAACCAGTGCATTGGGCTGAGGTTCAACTGCTCCTGACTGACAGAGGTAGACTTGTATAAGCAGGCAGGGCGTTTTGAGGTTTGCTTTGTGAGATGAGGCAAGGCTCTGCACCCCAAGCTCTAAAACTTCCTCTATCCACTATCCTCCCTGCATGGTAGAGTCCTATCATCACCATAGAATGCTAAGGCTGGCGACACTGCACTGTTGTGTAGCCCACCCCTCTTTCTTACTGCCTGAGAGGGAAAATGAAAGGAAGAACGATTTGCCAAAATGACACATTTCATGAGAGCCAGGTCTTCTATTTGATACACCATGGTTCTCCTTGCTATGGCCAACTCTCTTCAAGAAACTATTTATCAGTAAGGAAATCTTGGCGAGTGACTGAAGACAGCTGAAAGATGGGAGGTGGGGTGCCAGGATAGATGGATGGAGAGGCAAAGAATAAGGGTGTGTGTGTGTGATGAATTTGTTGAGGGGTGAGCTTATAGCTCATACAAGATAAACCTCCCCTGCCATAAAGTGTGGTCTAGCAGTCCCAGCCATGAGTGACTATGAGTCCATTGAGTTCCCTTTGACTTTTCCATGACAGCCATACATGTGACCCAGCCTTCGGTGGTATTGGCCAGCAGCCATGGTGTCGCCAGCTTTCCATGTGAATACACATCTTCACACAACACTGATGAGGTCCGGGTGACAGTGCTGCGGCAGACAAGTGACCAGATGATGACTGAGGTCTGTGCCTCCACATTCACAATGAAGAATAAGTTGGGCTTCCTAGATGATCCCTTCTGTAGTGGTACCTTCAATGAAAGCAAAGTGAACCTCACCATCCAAGGACTGAGAGCTGCCGACACTGGACTGTACTTCTGCAAAGTGGAACTCATGTACCCACCACCATACTTTGTGGGCATGGGCAACGGGACCCAGATTTATGTCATTGGTGAGCAAAGCCATTTCACTAAGAACTTGTCTGTTGCCTCACTGTTGTCTTTATACCAGAATAGTTTTGTTCCTTGGTTTGAGGTTCTTCATAGTTAGGACTATGATTCACAGCTAGGAATTCCCTAGTAGATGGCAGTCTTGCTTATGGTGAGCAGTTACGTAACCATCACTCTGACTACAGTAGAATGGGTTTGGGGAGGTGTTTTAGGCTGCTGATAGGCTAGGGCACTTGCTCTTTTATAACCATCAAGAAGTGCTCTTGTCCTTGTGATGGCACTGTGGGGAAGTCACACATCAAACAGTCAGACTTACGTGTGGGTTGCCATACAAGTTAGGGTTGGCTAGCAAGACTTCCAGCTTCCAGCTGATTCTTCTTTTCTTCTTCTTCTTCTTCTTCTTCTTCTTCTTCTTCTTCTTCTTCTTCTTCTTCTTCTTCTTCTTCTTCTTCTTCTTCTTCTTCTCCTTCTCCTTCTCCTTCTCCTTCTCCTTCTCCTTCTCCTTTTCTCCTTCTCCTTCTCCTTCTCCTTCTCCTTCTCCTTCTCCTTCTCCTTCTCCTTCTCCTTCTCCTTCTCCTTCTCCTTCTCCTTCTCCTTCTCCTTCTCCTCCTCCTCCTCCTCCTCCTCCTCCTCCTCCTCCTTCTCCTTCTCCTTCTTCTCCTCCTCTTCCTCCTTCTTCTCCCTCTCCCTCTTTTCTTTTTTCTTCTCCTTTCTTTTCTTCTTTTTTCTTCACTCATGAGGAAGTAGGACCCCAGAATTGAAAACTACCTCAGTAGGTTTATTTTTCTGCTTTCTGTTGCAGATCCAGAACCATGCCCAGATTCTGATGTCCTCCTTTGGATTCTTGCTGCCGTTAGTTCAGGATTGTTTTTTTACAGTTTCCTGATCACTGCTGTTTCTTTGAGCAAAATGGTGAGTGTGGTGCTGATGTTGCTCCACAGTTAGCGGGGACACATTTAGTTGTACCCTGTACTACTGACCAAGTGATGGTGTGGAGTTGAAGCAATAAACAGAGCAGGAAGGGTAGGGTAAAGAACACACTAGAACCCCATGCACTGGCCTTTGAGGTTTCGGGATGACTAATACTGTACGTGAGCATATTTGACAGTGAATGTTTGTGTGCTTCTGAGTAGGGTTTCAGTTTGAGTAACTGTTTGAACAACATGGGGCAGCTGTTTTGGTTTTCACCATCATGGCTATGGCCCGAATCTTAGTAACCCTAGAACACAGGATTATGTTGAGCAACTGCTGCCAGTTAGAACCCCCTGGATGGATTTTTATCTTTCTCCTGAATGTTTCTACACTGAAAACCATCTCTTGGTGCCACCCTTGTGCTTTCTTTGTTCAAACTGTAGCTACTTGTATAATACCCATTCCCATTATATTAGCTACTTACTAAAGTGCCTGGACCTCCTCCCTAGCTCAGTGAACGAAAGTCCTGGTTTTTATTTACTATATTGGGACTTAAAAGAGAGAAGTATGGAATCAAGTCGCCAGTCAGGATTTCTAACAGACCACCTCAGCCACTGCTGTGTAAGGCTGGCTTTCCTTACCACAAACATCCTTTGTGTTCCCTTTCCCTCTCCTCCTCTTCCTCGTCTTCCTCCTCCTCCATTTTCCTTCTCTCTCCTCCTTGGTCTCTCTGTCATTTTCTGTCTCTCCTCCTGTGTCACACACACACACACACACACACACACACACACACACACACACACACACGCATTCACACACACACACAAATTTTCAACTGTTGATCCTCAGTTCTGTTGTTCTGTCTTTTCTTTTTATGTGTGCTGAAGTTAGCACTCAGGCTAGCTGAGCAGGTATCAGTTGTTGAAGTTGAGGTGGTAGAACCTGGGAACTAATGCAGCCAAGGAAAAAGCAATAAAAAGCAGAAGAGGAGTGGAGGTGAGAAATGTAGCTTCAAAACAGGATATCAAAAGCCACCTTTAAATGTTTACAGTACATTGATTATCACCGACAAGATCTACTCAATTATCTTGGGCATTTTGGGTGTTCTGGGTGAAGTTGTCTCAAAGCCTTTTTTTTTTTTCTCCTTTCCACTCTGTGAAAATGGTTGTTATTTTGCATTTGAATTGCCCAATTATTTATCTTAGGTGAATTTGAAGAGCTGAATCAAGAAAGTCTCCCAGAGTTTATAATTCTGTATGTTATTGTGGCTGTTTACTTTTGCAATATTTACTGAACCCTATGATGGTTAAAAGTGTCTTCTGTGTTCTTTGCTAATAATTGCGGTTTCATTTTGTGTTTTGGCAGCTAAGGAAAAGAAGTCCTCTTACCACAGGGGTCTATGTGAAAATGCCCCCAACAGAGCCCGAATGTGAAAAGCAATTTCAGCCTTATTTTATTCCTATCAACTGAAAGGCCATTCGTGAAGAAGAAAGACTGTATTTCAATCTCTAAAAGCTGAGGCAATTTCAACTTTCTTTTCGCTCTCCAGCTATTTTTCCTCGGTTGTGTATTTTAAGGAGAGTGTGCCTCCTTACTATGAAACTGGATGCAGAATTCAAATTAAGCATACTACAATTTAAAGCTAAGGACCAAGAACAGAGTGCTGGGATATTTCTGTTATGTCAGAACAATTTTAGTGAAAGCATCACTCAGAAGCAACATAAGGATGTAGCATTATGACGTGGGGTCAGGGAAATATTAGGAAATGGCACAGTCCAAAGAAAGGAAGGGGATGAAAGATAGGGTTATATTGTCCACACCTTGTATTTACCTGTGAGATGTTTGACTTAAATAATTTTTAAAATTTTCATGCTGTTATTTTTTTAACAAGTGTATAATTACATGAAGATTTAAAAATTTGTCCACACAGCTATGTGATAGCCAGTGATTCCAATGGTTATATTGTTCCAACGTGTATTTTTAACTGATATTATACCTGGGTGTTTCATGTGCTGTTATGTATTTGTTGATGGTTTGAATATAAACACTATATATCAGTGTCTTCCCACAGTGGGTTCTGGGGAAGTTTTGTTGGGGAGCTCAGGACACTAATAGATCAGGAAGGACACAAGGTCCTGGGTTTACTGGCTTGGAAATTGGATGAGGCTGTAGCTCAGTGCTCAGTTGTACTCAACTGGGGTTGACTTCAGCACTGGGGTTTTTTGTTTTGGTTTTTGTTTTCTTCAGTGATTTGCAAGGAAACCAAAGCTGGTGGTGTCTGTGTAAACCTGACAGAACATTGTTTTCTGGGAACTGTTTCATTCATGAGCCCTGTAGGTCTGGTCTTCTGGGAAGCTCCAATACTGGGGCCCGTACTCCTCACAGAACACAAAGTTTATACCACAGAAAGAAGAAATCAGCAGGAGGTAGAATGGGTACATGAAAGTTCCTGAAAACTAACACTGTTGTGTTTTTTTTTAACTCAATATTTTCCATGAAAATGCAACAACATGTATAATATTTTTAATTAAATAAAACTTGTTTGGTGATTGTTTTATGGCGCTGCCTTAATCAGCCTTCTATTTAAGTGTTGTGTTTGAGTTTGGTTTTGAAAAATGTTTTAATTTTGTGTGGCGGGGGGTGGCGGGAGGGGGGGGGATTTGCACATGTGTGTGCAGGGGCTCCTGGAGGCTAGAGATGTGGGATCCCTCCAGAGCTAGAGTTCTAAGTGATTGTGACGGCCTGATGTGGGTCCTAGGCCCTCTGCAAGGACAGCATGTGATCCTCACCACTGAGCCAGCTCTCCAGCTCCAGCCTTTGGTTTGGATGGATTCATTCAGAACTTTAGTAGAGTCTCTGATGCTAAAAGTCCTTGAAACAAACTAGAAAAGTGAAAAAGGGTAAATCATATTTCATGAGTCAGCCATGTACCAACCAGTCCATTACCTGAGGATTCTTGGAAAGAATCTATCGTGCCCTTTGGATTTCTCCCTTTTGGATATAGTATAGGCACAAGTGCCTTTTAAACTTTACTTACAGCTCCCTTTACCCAGATCCTTCCCTTCCTCTTTCTCACCCACAGTTTTCTCAGCTCCACTAACTCTGACTACTGTGGCCACACGACTTCCAGTGCGGTTAGCCATTCCTCCTGGGGCCATTTTGATGACCTTCCTTGTAAATGCACCCTTGTTCCCCTGTGTCCTACGAATGGATTATTTTTTGCAAATGTAGAGGAAACACACCTGCTGTTCTGTGTTGCTATTGGCACTCAAAGACTTGGGCCCACCAAAGTCTCTCCGGTTCTTGGTTAACCAGGGTGTATCACCAGCCTGGCTGGTTTCAATTCAAGTTTCTCATTCTTGACCTCTACATCCTGTTATTGTCATGTGCGATGATCGTCGTGTGGTCATGGACCACCTGTAACCGTAACATTGGATCCCTCCTTTGAAAACACTGACTCAGGTGCTCAACCTTCGGCGGCAGTGGTCTGACTCAGGATCTTCAGATGGCAAGTCTGGAAATTTCCCAGAAGCTCGATAGTGTTTCCTGTTCTCACCATCACTTAGCTGCTGTTCCTTACCCATCACCCTCCTCTCTTTCTCCTTTGCTCACCCCCTCTTGCTCTTACACACACACACACACACACACACACACACACACACACACACACACACACCAAAGTCCTAACAATTGAGACAGTACCACTGTAAGCATTCCAAAAAAGTTTGCTGAGTAAAACCCAACAGGTGTTCCGATGCGGGGTTGTGGTTATTACTTAGAACATGCTACTCTAACACAGGCGGTTCTGTTCCCTGCTCTCCTGGTCTTTGGTTGGTATCCACGATGAGATATGCAAATGTCTTTCTGCTCCAAATATCTCTAGACAAATTGCTCTTTTCAACAGTTAATGTATATGTTGACATGACCAAGGGGCCATAGACAAATGAAAGCTTTCCTAATACCTATTTTATATAGGAGGATAAACCCTTT
The DNA here is from genome assembly GCF_049852395.1 of Peromyscus maniculatus bairdii. Taxonomy (NCBI): domain Eukaryota; kingdom Metazoa; phylum Chordata; class Mammalia; order Rodentia; family Cricetidae; genus Peromyscus; species Peromyscus maniculatus. The sequence goes on along the minus strand of NC_134864.1, from coordinate 53,277,302 downwards.
GCCTGTAGTCATCAGGGAGATATATTGTCCCCAAACCAGAGGACCAACCCTAGCCACATAGCTCTGGGAACAGGTCCTGAAGAAGTCTAAACATTCTGTGCATCTAAATGAAACTTAGTCTGTTAGACACAGGAAGCCCAGACACTCAGTCATGAATGTGGATGATAGGAGAGCAGGACGGAACTCCAGGAACCTCTGCTCATTTTTCCCCATTATGACAACTCACTTTTGCTATTTCTAGCATCCTATTTTCATCTCCAAATATATATTTAACCCCCCCCCCCCCCCCGGTCAGGTTTGTGTGTGTAGCGTGTACCACAGTGTCTATGTGGAGGTCAGAGGATAGCCTCAGGTATTGTCCCTTGCTTTTTTAAAATCTTGATTGAGACAGGATCTTCATTGTTGATACTGTGTGCCAAGCTCACTGGGCCATGAGACTCCCATCTTATAGGAGCACTGGGAATCCAGACATGGGCTACCACATCTGGCTCCACGTGGTTTCCAGTGGTCCAAACTTGGGTCCCTGAGCTTGCACAGCAAGGTTCTATCCACTGAGCCATCTGCCTAATTCTCTCCGAATGTCTTAATTTCCCATTCCCACACCTGCTGAGACCAGATTTTTGCCTTCATCATCAGGCAACTGACACTTTGAGCCCACACCATTTCCCCTCTTTCTGTTTCACAGTTCTCTTTGGTTTCATCTCTAATAGTTTCAAGTGTGCCGGAATTTTATGCCTAGTTTGATTTGGAAGCTTTCTAAGATAGGGATCATCACCACAGCCTTAGGCATACCTGAGATGCTCAAACAAGTGGCCTAGAGTGCTGGGGAGCGGGGTCTTTGGGGCTACAGGAAGGACAGCTGCCTTCTACTAAAAAGCCGTCTGTGTTTTCTTAGGTAGCCTCAGTCTAAACTCTTCCCCTCTGACAAGCAAAGCTCTGTGTAGGTGAATCCATCTTCTCTTAAAACTTTAAGATTCTGCAGCATGAGGTCCAACTGGGCTACCCTGCCCACGACATTCTACATTTGTGTCACACTCCCAATTGTTTTGTGGGGAGAGCACTCTTGGTTTTATTATCTCTTCCTCCAACTGTGGGCTCCTGCCAATTTGACTAGATTTTCATACTCAGGCAGAGCCTTCTTCCAGATCCATATTAGATACATACTTAGTTTAAGCTTTACTGGGATTGAATTTGCAAAATGTTGAAATCATAATGCTGTTGACGTACAAATCCAAGGTGTCATGATGGGAGGTCACCAATAAAAGAGAAAATGACTCCTGGAGAGTTGCCATGGCCATGCTTCTCTTCTGCACCTAGCGAGGATCATGACTCTTTAGAAGCCATGCCTTATTGCATATATCTTTTTTTTCACAGCTCAAACAACTTTCCTGTGTCCAGTCCAGAGCTGTGACAGTGTATTGATGAAAGAGAGGAAAGTTTCCTTTTTTTATGTTTTCTTGGTTATAGACTATTGATAGATATTAGTGGGTAGGTTTGCCACATTCTGTCACGAAACTCCACAAACACAAAACAATTAAACCATCACTACTGTAGCAACAATACCCCATTATGCTCCATATTTCATTTCAAGGACTATATCATAAGGACAGTTTATACTTTCAATGGCAGTAAGAATAAAAGGAACGCTGGAATCCTCTCATTTGAAGTTTTTGGGCAAGCACAAGTTGAATCTATGGTCACTGTCATAATTCTAACACAATTCTTGTTTCCACTCCAGGGTACACACATGGAGACTTTGTCACTAGTGGGTAACCAACCCCAAAGCAGAGGCAACAGATTATCTTTCAATCATTTTCTTAGAAGTCAACTCATTCTGGTGTACATTGTGCAAAGTCTTACATCAGCCCTTCTTGGAAATCCCTGTTCTCTGGGGCTTCTCTCTGCCACAGATGCTCTTACATTCACTGTGCACGATTGTCATCTGCAGCACTTGGGGAAAATGCAGATGGAGAGCCTCAGACTCTGAGCTTCCCATTTGCAAGAGAGCAAGCCCAGGACGTTCAAATACTCTCCTGGGTCTCTGAGTCACACTACCTGAAACTGTCTCACTCAGCGTCCTCTCATCGTAGACAACTAGAACTTGAGGTGGCACTGGAAGTCACCTTCACCCTATAGAGGAAAACAAGAAGCAGAGAAACGAGGAAACTTCTCCACAGTCCCAGTGCGAGGCATCGTGGAACCTCTCTGGGAAGTCGGGTCTCTGGGTTTTCACATCAAGGCTGTACCCTGAGTTCTGCTCTGAGCCTTTCTGCCCAAGGGCTGCCCTTTTCAGTTACTTCTAGAGAGCCAATGCTGGCACATGGGCTGCTCTCAGCAATCTGCTTCCCCAATCCCCCAAGTGCTAGGCAGACACTGCTGGATAAATGAAACGTTGGTCATTGTTGTAGAATATTATTTTAAGGTGTGTTACTTTTGTTTATGTTGCATTTGTTTAACTCTGTGGAGCTGTGTCACTGTGCCTGTCTAAAACACCTGATGGTCTAATAAAGACCTGAATGGCCAATAGCGAGGCAGGAGAGAGAAATAAGTGGGGCTGGCAGGCAGAGAGGATAAACAGAAGGAGAAATCTGGGAGGAGGGAGAAGAAAAGAGATGGAGGAGTGAGAAGAAGGAGCCAGAGAAGGAGGAGGACTCCAAGGGCCAGCCACCCAGCTACACAACAAGCCAGGGAGTAAGAATAAGATTTATAGAAGTAAGAGAATGGGAAAAGCCCAGAGGCAAAAGGTAGATTGGGATAATTTAAAGTTAAGGAAAGCAGGCAAGCAATAAGCCAAAATAAGGCCAGGCATTTATAATTAAGCATAAGCCTCTGTGTGTGATTTATTTGGGAGTTGGGTAGCAGGTCCCCCAAAAGAGACAAAAACAACAGACTGTACTCGGTGGTTTTGTGTGCCAACTTGACACAAGCTAGAGTCATCAGAGGAAGGAGCCTCAGTTGAGGAAATGCCTGGATGAGATTCAGGTGTAAGGCATTTTCTCATTTAGTGATCAATGGGGGAGGGCCCAGCCCATGGTGGGTGGTGCCAGCCCTGGGCTGGTGGTCCTGGGTTCTGTAAGAAGGTAGGCTGAGTAAGCCATGGGAAGTAAGCCAATAAGCAGCTCCCCTCCATGGCCTCTACATCAGCTCCTGCCTTGTTTGAATTCCTGTCCTGACTTCCTTCAGTGATGATCAGAATGATGAAGTGTAAACTTAATAAACCCTTTCCTCCCCAACTTGCTTTTTGTTCATAGTATTTACATAGTATTTAATCGCAGCAATAAAAACCCCAGTTAAGACACCAACATTGAGTTGTTTCCATCTTTCCTATCTCTTGCTTAACCTTCTCCACTGCTAACAAAAGAGATCAGCCCATCCTTAGCAATTTTACAAAGGACTGCTTCCGGGAAACACAAACTATACCACTGCAACACACCCTGTCAGCAAAGCCTGTGGAAGTCTGCGGGAGCCTCTACATTCTGCTGGAAGTCACAGAGTTGACTTATCACCAGCAATCAAGTTACCACGGCAACCAACAGTATTTCAAAAACGTAATGTGATTTACACAAAGTGACATCATGTATTTGAACAAAAGAAGAGGAGGCGCTCTCTGGGAAGAACTGCATGAAATGTGTTTTGGAAGGCAATTTCAAGATCTAGAGAACCTCATAAATGGCTGCTCATGCAAGGGTCCCTTTCTGAAGGACATTCTTTTCCTTTTTCTTCTCACTTCACCTTGAAACTGTTGGAATCCACACCACATTCATCCCACTGTTAGTTCATTTTCTTCAGTGTGTCAACAATGAATCTGGCTTTCCGTCTTTGTGGTAAGCTGACAACTGAAACACAGTGACTATGTCCGGAAGCATCTTTTTTTCACCTCTGGCACTTCCCAGTTATTTTAACCACAGGTGGACATTAATGATAAGAAGCGTTTGTGAATTAAGACTAGTGGGCTGGTGAGATAGCTCACCAGATAAAGGCACTTGCCGCTAAATCTGATGACCTGAGTTCAATCTCCTACAAAGTAGGAGGAAAGAATCAGTTCCCACAAGACATCCTCTGTTGCACACGTGTGTGCACAGAGACGGGGGGGGGGGGGGGAGGAGGGAGGGAGAGAGAGACAGAGAGAGAGAGAGAGAATTGGTACTTGGCTTGCTTTCTCTTCTTTATTAAAACTGTGACCCCACCCCATGGAAAGGTGATGCCCACCGTTGGGATGAGTCTACCTACCTTAGCTAACCTAATATAGGAACTCTCCCAGAGACAGGCACAGGTCTGTTTACTACTGCACTCTAGATCCTGTCAAGTAGGCAGTCAATATCACCCCCACAGAGGGGATGGAAGCTATGTGCTCAATTAATTCCCACTCTCTCCCACAAACAAGGTTCTGTGGTCATCTTTGTTTTCAGATGAGGAAACAGGTTGAGGGAGGTTTTAGGTCTTGCCTAAAGCCAAGCAGACAGTTGGTGCCTGTGGTGGGATGACTATTGGTGTTCAACTCCAAAGGCAGCATGACCGTATCTGAATTCTGGTGGTCCCTGAAAACAGGAAAGAGAACGTGGGAAAGAATGTGGACTGACGTGCTAGGGAAGCCAAGCTAGTGTTGAGGGCATTGCAAACTGTTATTGGAGTAATTCCTAGAGTGCAAATGCTTCAAAAGTTTTTTGAAGGAGTTTATGGTAAGGCTGTCCCCGGACTGTTTGTAACTAGTGACAGAGGAAAACAGGAGGTTGATGGCAGTCAAAGATAGATGTCTGGTTGCAACCCTCAGTCTTGGCATCAGCTTTCCCAGTCGCCTGGCGGGTGAAGAGAAGAGCTTCTCATACTGAGACTCATAGATGAGGAAGCAGAAGCTATTATTAGGTCAGTGGGTGAGGAATTCTTATTCTCATGTGACCTGTAGCGTGCTTCCTGAGAAAGAGATGAGAATCTAACTCAAACAGGCTTGAGATAATAGAAATAACGGCCAATGGAAGTCAGTAGGTGTTACTTCGCATGCATAGATGTGAACCTTGGAGTAGGACTAGAGTGTAAAAGAACCATAATCTGCCGAGAGTAGAAGGTGAGGGTGCGGGGCGTGAAGAGGAAGAGGGTCTCTGAAAGGAAGGCTGAGAAGTCCTGGAAAATAGTCACAAAGCTTCCTGAGACAAAAAAGTAGAAGACTAAAGTTTGAAGATGACCCCAAATAGCAAACAAGGTGGACCATTATTTCGGGAATAAAATTATATAGCAGAGCCCAACACTGTAGGTCTCAATGAAGACAGAGAGATGCCCACATCAGAGCCCAGGTCTGTGGGGCTGGGGTTGTGACAGATAAAGACATAATTCCTGTCGGTATTTGTGGGAAGTAACTAGGGACAAATCAGGAAGCCTTTCCTGTGTGGAATGGACGTGGGTGTCAATGGTTCCCACCCTGGATTGGAGGTGGCTTCGATTCCACTCTGGATTTGAGAAGATGGAGACATGGGTGTATGAGATATTAGCGGGCAATGAGTAGGGGTGAGAGCTGACCATGGGGAGCAGAATGAGGGAAATATCACAAAGAAGCTACTTAATGCCTTTGCCTGTACCAAGGTGAGTGGTAGGTACTACATTTGTGCTAACGTGAGCGTTCAAAACTCGTGCTTGAGAAGACACGGTTTAAAAATGGCATGATGGCTGTGGTGAAGGGATGTCATTTGACAGGTAGATTAGATTTGCTTTTTGGATTTCCTGGAGTACTCAGTCTGAGTGTTCCACAGAAGCATGTGAAGGAAGGGAAGTTTGGCATAATGTTTCTTTACATGTGGGGCTTGAGTTCAGAGTCAGACAAAAGGCATTAGATTCTGTCACGTTAGAGACTGGCTTGGAGCAGGCCTTCTGGATCCTCACTAACTGGTGGGTAAGAGAAGGGATCAGGGGTGGAGTCATGGGGAGAGTGATTTGGAAGTGGATCTCGTTGAAATTCTTGTTTTTAAGTGAGGCAGCACTCAACTGAAATGCATCTGAGTCTTGTGATGGATTTAGCCTCCATTCTGGCCTGCATCTCTGTCAGTACAGGATGAACTTGGTGGGCAGATGTCGTAGCAAGAAAGAATTGGGGGAAAATACCCCGAATCAGATAGCTGTTGGCCAGTTTTCTTTGGATTCCAATGACACTTACGAGATTCAGAAAGCAGGATCTGAGCTGAGCTCCGTAAACTAGGGGTGCTATAGTCTTCTGGGTACTTAGTGTGGAAGAACGTGCCCGAGACTGGGTCTAGCATAGGTCACTGGGCCACTGATCTTAGCCACACTCCCAAAATGTCTCAATACACATCTGTGGGGAACCGTGGATAGCAATCACAGTTGGGACTCAAAATGGCAATGCTGCCCACAGGGATTTTCATACTTCCTGTCTTGATTAAGACTGAGGCCACTGCAACCAGCACTACTTCTTGCTCTGTGTACATTCTTGTCTTGTCTCTAGATGAATCTCATTGTGGGCAACAGGAGCGTCTTCATTTCTGTCTACACAAACCTACCTATAAGACAGCAAGAGAGTATTTCTATTTTTGCCAAATAATTTGCCCAACATTTCAAAGGTAGATTTGGATTCAAGTCAGTCTGGGCTCTTTTTCTTAAATTCTGCCCATTGACGTAAGCTTAGGTGGGAGGAGACCGAGGCTGCCTAATGAACATTGAACACACGAAGACATAGCATGTCTGCTCCGGAAGCACAATCCCTCTGCTCTACCCTCAGAAATGTCCATCGTCCACAGTGCATTATATACACTCAACTCAAACTAGTCTTCCTCAGTCCGATGCTTGACAACTTTCCCAACACTATTACTTCTGTTCAGTAGCAACTGAACTATTTCTGTCTAACTTGGCTGCCTAGCTTGCGAACTGTTTTAAATTAGATGTCTGTTTTGCCCAGTGAAACTGAGAGGATTATTTTATAATCATGCTCTCTGGAAACAAAATAGTCATTGGAAAATTTTAATAAAAACATATGTGGTAGCAACAGAATTTTAAGTCACGAATTGGAAAGTATGTGGCAAACTTTTTATCTACTAGTCTATATAGTATTTTACTTGTGGAAAAGTTTTGATATTAAATTAGACCAAGGCCAGTTTTTCTGTTTAAAGAAATAACAGGAACCACACAACCAAATGTATTGTCTAGTTTCTTTTACATAATATATATGATAGATATATTTCATATATATGTGATGTAAAGATCATCACTTGCCTTGGATTTGCATTGAAAAGAAATTCGTTAGTCCTGTTATTAAATGCTGCACATTTATAAGATAGATCTACCCTGGATTCTAAATTATATTCAAGGGTGAAGAGGCATAAAGGTACAGTGGAAAAAGTCAGCTTTCCATGTATACATTCTATCATTTGGATGTCTCCTGGCCATGGATTTCCAAGTCTGTGCTTAGTTCCTTGAGAATTACTGGTCACTGATCTTCCCATGGAATCTAGAAAGTAAGCAGAGAACCATTGCTTCACTTGTCAAGGAGTTTATCATATGCCCAGAGCTGAAGGAAGGAGCTGGCTAAGGTGATTCTCCCACATCTGGCTGGGTGAAGTACCTGGGATCATGCCTGTGAAGCTTTGAAGAGAGTTGGGAAGGGCAAGGGAACTGGTTATCCTTGTTTGGAGAGGTAGGGGGCCAGGTTTCCACTCTTGACTCTCTTTTAGCAGCTTGGCAGGAGGCTGAGCCATTCCCGGATTAGGTACTATTTTGTAGCCACCCTGGTCTCTTGCCCAGTTGCGCCAGCCCAAGGTGAACTCCCCACCCTTGGACACAGTCTTGGGTTGTCTTAGAATGACGTAGTTTGTTGTTGTTTCTCTCTCACAGTTAAGACTTTTGTGCCTTATTTTTATTGCCCTGATACATAGTGAGCCCCTTCCACTCTGCAGAGGCCCTGAGGAGTTTGCTTAGAGCTTGGTCTCTGCAGTGAGTAGGGGATTTTCTCACTCAGTACTCCGTGCCTCCGTTTCCTCGTGTATAAAATGAGTCTGTGTATTAAATGTTAAGCTACACAAAAAGCTTCAAATGAGTGTGGCATGGGTTAGCGACTCTACCATATAGCAAGTTAAATGCTGTGGTCTACCCCATTTTTTTAAATGACCCTCTCATAGTCCATTAAGCATGGTGTCAGACTGAGACAGTCCTGCTATTTTTTGGCTTGTCTTCCTTTCTCTAACCTCCACCTCATTTCTTTCAGTAGATAGTTGTTAGGCAAACACGATCCATGCTGGTTAAAATGGAGATGCGTGTTTAACTGGGGCGATGGCGTTGCCTGTATCTCCCTATTGTCCTTCCTTGGTTTCCCCCATCTCCCCAGCTTCTGTTTTGTGCCTGGAAAAGTGACCTAAAGGGACCATGTCGCCTGCCTGACCTCTGTCAACTGAGCCTGGAAGCCCCAGCAGGAGGTGGAAGAGCCAGAGGACAGAGTGACCGGGTCCTTTCTCTGTTTGTGCCTGCTTTGATCCAGCATCTGGGGGCAGCACTGTGTCCTTTCTTGACCTTGGATCTGGTCTAGATGACCCCCCTCCCCCCGCCCCATTTTGTTGTCATTTGGATCTGGTCACTATTTTTTCCTTCTCCAGCTACAATCAAAGTAAGGAATTCCAGCGATTGCTTGTCACTGAGGGTCTCGGAATCCACTGGTTTCCTTTATTAGAAATTCTTTTATTCAAGTTCTATTCTTTGGGTGAGTCACCAGAGATAAATTCCATTTGGTGGTGATCAGTTAGCTGGTATATCACATTTATTTGGACATATTCTTTTATGCCTCTGAGCCCTCTCTAGCTTTAAGGAGTTGGTCAGACTCCGTGTCTCTTGGGTACCCTGTCAGCTGGCTATTATTAGCATTTGGAGAGAACTTGTGAAGCCATAGAGGTTTTCAGTTATAAACACAACAAATTTCCATCAAGAACAAGGGCAGAGAAGTGTGCTCTGGGAGGGAAAACAAGCTACAGAGATTCTAGGTGATAATTGTTGAAAGTTATGTAAGTGCATCCACCTAAGACTCAGGGATGAATAAATGACGTTTGATGTGGCTCCCTTAGAGCAAATCCACAGGGGCAGAGGGGGCAGAGGAAGGCAATTCCCTAGAAAGTCTTGTCCTCATTCATGCCGGGCCTGCATGCTGGGCTTTTGTTTGGCTCAGTAACTTAAAAGTTGTGAACTCAAGAGACAGAAATCTGAAGTTAGAGTTGAGTTTGAAGATGGCTTACAAAAAGGTCCACTTTTTCCATTTTCCCTCCCCTTCTCTTTTTGTTAACAGGCTGAGGTGGGATTAAAGAGCCTTCGTCATGCATATGGACAGGGATTCTAAGTCCCCATGTCTTGGAAATAACTGTGTTGAATGTCTCAGTTGTATAAGTGGTTTATTCAGTCACAGTTTTGGACTTGGGCAGCCAGGGTAAAGGTCTCATGCTGTTTTATAACACAGTGGATGGCATTACATGGAAAGAGAATGTGCTACAGCAGGTATTATGGAAGATACCTGACATGATCTCCTGAAAGATGGGCATTGACTCCTTCAGGAGAGCGATGCCTTCAGGGACCACTTGCCTTCTTCTTAGCATTTCCATTGCCTTTCAATACTGGTAAACTGAGGACCCAAACTCCACCATGTAAAACCTTGGAATGAACCACACCTCGGGTAATCATCCTTGTAATCCTAGACAGGAATTATAATATCCAGGGATTTACATGTTGCTAATGGGTCTGTAACTGGTTCTGCTGAAGTATCTTGAAGACATTTTCTTTCCAATATGCTCACTTTTATTTTAATTTTTCTTTAACAATTTCATGCATTAGTATACTAATTTTGGCAATTTTCACACTCCACCCTGTCAGCCTCTCTTTTTATCCACTTCTTTCTCCTGATGGAACCCCTCTTCTTAATAAGCTCCCGACTTTGTTGTGGTTGTCTTCTCCTCCTCCTCCTCCTCCTTCTTCTTCGTCATCATCGTCTTCTTCTCTTTCTTCTTCTCTTCCTCCTCCTCCACTTTTTAACTCACCGTGTTTAAGTTTGGTTGCTGATATGAGCATGAGCTATGGCTTATTTATGGTAACATGGGCAACTTAACAGTGGCTATTTCATTAAATAAATAGTGCCTCTTAGTATCTATTAATTGCGCATAGTCTCCCATTAGGCCTTGTGAAGTTCTTCTCTCCTGCCCCATGAGTAACAAAATGGAGAGGTGCATTTTGTACCAGTAGTGTGCAGGTAACCACAGCGCAGTGAAGTCATGAATCCATTAGCTGTCATGTTCAGGAAACACTATTTCATAGCACTCTTCCCAAACTTGGGCTTTTACCTCCCTTTTCTTCAGGATGTTCCTTGAAGCTTTGGGGTGGTGGTGGTCTACATGTCCTGTTTGGAGCAGAGCACTCCACGGCCATTTGCTGTCTCTCCTCTGAGCAGCTGTGAGTCTCCATTGGTGTGGTCATTATTTTCCCTCCACTGACATAGTCTGGACACTGAATGGCGATGGAGTGACTAATACAGAGTAGGTTTTTAGTGAACTTCTCTAGAGGGGAACAACCTGCCTGATTGAATAGGAAATGGGGCTATGGTCAGCACTGAATGGATTTAAGATTAGCATAAGAAGCAACCCTGAAAGAAGGGCAGGGCATTTACATCAGAGGTCCCATCTGCAGTCTGCCTCCCAACATATCCCTTTGTGTCGGGGGATATTATTTTAAGGTGTGTTACTTTTATTTACGTTGCATTTGTTGAACTCTGTGAAGCTGTGTGACTGTGCCTGTCTAAAACACCTGATGGTCTAATAAAGAGCTGAACGGCCAATGGCAAGGCAGGAAGAAGGATAGGCGGGGCTGGCAGGCAGAGAGAAGAAACAGAAGGAGAAATCTGGGAGGAAAAAAGAAGAAGGAATGAGAATGGAAGGAGGAGGGCTTCAGGGACCAGTCATCCAGCCACACAGCCAGACATGGAGTAAGAAGGAAGGAAAAGGTACAGGAGAAGAGAAAGATAAAAGCCCTGAGGCCAAAGACAGATGGGATAATTTAAGAAAAGCTGGCAAGAAACAAGCCAAGCTAAGGCTTGGCATTTATAAGTAAGAATAAACCTCCATGTGTGATTTATTTGGGAGCTGGGTGGTGGGTCCCCCAAAAGAGCAAAAATAAACAACAACAACACATTTGGTCAACAGTTTGGGAAGGAAGAATATATGACATTCAGTAGGACAACCTATGGCTATATTTACCTACATGTTTCCCAAAGTTGGGTCCAGAAAGAATATTCAGTCATTTTAATTAGAAGATGACCATTTGACTGCATTTTCCATTATGATGTTAAGCCACGTTCATTTGCTACCAGGTGATAAGGCCTGAGTGCTGAGCTTATTTCTGGAGCAGAGCATGCCTTCAGAAATGCCCATTTTGGTGTCATCGTTGATTCACAGGAGAAATTAAGAGAGACAACAGCAGATCCTGGAGCCCAGAGTCTGAGTCCTAGCCCTGTCATTAGCTAGCTGCCCTTTGTACAAGCCAGGTGACATCTTTGGGATGGAATTTTCTTACAACCTTTCATTTGAGGGGCACATTTGTGCTTTCAAAGTATTTTCATGGACGTTGCTGAAATGCAATGGTCAAAGACCTTCCTTTAACTATCAAAACTGCCTTAAGAAGTACGTAGGTAGGTCTAGATTGACATGACTTGTAGATGAGAAGTCAGAGTTTAAGAATGTTGATTAACTTTGGAAACAGTTATTTTTGGCCCTTCAACTTACATGATATTTTTTTCTAGCTCAATCTGTTTTCAGCTTCACTTTGTTGTGATACTATCTCTGTGATATATTTCATAGGGAACAAAAGTGCAATGTAATTATTGTTTGCAAGTTTTGAAATGAGAGTTTTCTTTAACCCAGGCTGCATTTAGAGTTCCGTCTTGTAGAAAATTAATCTTTGCCGTTAGGTAAAAGGCAGTCATTTGATGTAATAAGTGCTCTTTTCTCCCTGTTCCCCACCAAACCTCAGATATTTGCTCTCTGGAGTGAACTGAATATGTAAGCCCCACAATAAACAAGACTGGAGACCACACATCTGGAACAGTCAGAATGGGCCTGCGTGAGGTTTGCTAGTCGAGAGAGGAAAGGAACACAATTCATTTCTGAATCGGTTATCAAATTCTTCTTGTAAGTGACATGACTGAAACCACCAATTGGCTTTGCAAACTGCTGAGTCCGTGTTTCTACATCTGTGAAAGCTCAGCAAATGGGATCTCAGCAAAAGGAGGGAGTTTCACCAGCAAGAAGTCAGGAGGTGCTACGCCCATGACCAGCCAGTTCTCAAGAGTCCTCTTTCTGGTTCACTTGTTGAGTTATAATGTGGTTGACAAACAGCTCCACTTATTGCTCAGATCGGCTTCGCGTTGTTTCCTTAGTAAATTTGGTCAGCATGGTATTTTTCTTAAAGGCACAGATAGGATCAGTGTGGGATCGTTTAACACGAGAGTTGGCAGGGACAAGAAATAACTTAGCTGAAATCCTTTTCCCGAAGAGTAGCCATGTAGGCTCCAGTGTGTGGGATCTTATATCAAAGTCATCCAAGAATTCTGTCTTCATCTTTGATAAACTATTTCACGGGACATTTTTTTCCAGTTGCTTTTTACGTTGCAGTTTAAATTCTTAGGTTGTCCATATAACACTTGAATCAGAGGGCCTTATACCAAAATTATATTTGAAAATTACAAAGAAAATTCAACTTTCTTTAAGTGGGAAGATGTTAGCCACTTTAGCACTGGAAATAAGCAAAGCCTTAGTCTTCCTTCCCGATCAGAAAAGACATCCCCTGGAGACCTATTAATGATTGGACAACATGGATAGAGTCAACTTCAGAACACTCCTGCATCTTAAAGTCTTCTGTGTTCTGAGGAGTATGGTGTATCTAATATTTGTATAGAGGCCAAAAAGCATTGGGGAAAAATATACTTTATTATGGGTGTTTTCTTTCTTTCTAGACATTATGTCTATCTCAAAAACAAACTTTGGAGAACAGCCATAGCTGCATGAATAAACATGTTGTCTAGTTAAATGGGAGCCATGCAGGCTGCTAAATATACAGCCAACTTAAACAATAGTACATAGAGCCAGAAGAATGGCTTTTTGCCATTTAACAAATTGTAGATGCATAGGTACGTTTTAAAAAAGACATGTGGCCTTAGTTTGTCCCAATTCATCGTAAATACGCAAAAAGACTTCAGACTGGAAATGTGGAGAAATGCCCACCCATTTCAACAGTGCATACACTTGTGTTTGATAACTCCATCCTATGAGTTGATGATCTTATTTAAACATCTACTTATTATCAGAGATACCTAGTGCTGTTTCTGTGGGCTGTGGTTGAGTAAATGGGAATTTAGTAATATTTACTTATTGCTGCCATCTTTCTTGGAATATGGTAGAGTGCGTTAGAGAGGCCCAATAACCATTATAAGCTCCACAAGGCCAGTTGTGTACTTTGTATCTCTGTCTAAGCCTCATATTACCTGGTCCAAAAGTTCCTTCATCATACTTAACAAGAACATGCTGCACAAATATTCTCGATAGCATCTCTCCCTGAAGCTGGTACAGAATCTCATCATTGGTCTACATAAAGTTCTCAAATAAGGAGAGGTTTGGAACTGGAAATGACGAAGACAAAACAAGACACGGAATCTTACAAGGAGGAAGGGAAGAACCGAGACTGGGCTAGTGAGAAGTGTGGGGGTCTCTGTGACCTTGACCTTCACCTGCAGCAGAGCCGTGAGCCTCTGGAGGCAAGAAGACAGTTGGTGCAACACAACTCAGTAGACAGTGTTGGCTCAAACTTCGAGGTCTGACCCCAAGTTGTTTATTTAGGCATGTTTAAACACAGCACAATCTGACGAAATATTCTTGCGATAATTGACTCAATCCCATGTGTACAACACAGCATACCTAAATATCTTTAAGAGCAAAGTAAGCTAAATACAGATCATATGTGGCTATAGAGAAACTCTTTAGAAAGTGCACATAACGCCTTCCATAAAGACAGTTTCTGTAGGTTGACTGTGAAAAACATGTTTGCAAGAACGAGTCTGGAGGAGGGTATGGTACAGGAAAAGTCTTTGGCCACACAGATTGTGCAAAAGTCACCAGGCTAGAGGCACATCCACTCCAGCCTTCTGGGTGGAAAATAGGTTTTGTATTCCTTTCCTTGAGGAAAACCCTGTGTGCTTAACACTCCAGGTTCCCGTAGTGCCTGTTTGTGAGCACAGAGACTCCCGTGCTGACTCCCGTGCTGACTTCTAAAGCTTGAACCAACCCTGGCTACTGAGTCGACGAAATTGCCTTCTTGTCTCCCATGGCTCCTCTCTCTGCTGCCCAGGGTCACAGGATTCCTTCAGAGAAGAGAGTGAGCAAGGGAATTCTCAAGCAGAATTCAGTTAGTAAATAGTTACAATCCCATAGGACTGTATGTATTTCAAGTTCCAAGCTCAAGGGTGAATTGCTGTGATTCCAGGATCATAAATAAGTGAGGTACAGACTATACTAAAAATATACTATCCAGCATTTCTCAGCAATGAATGATCTACAGGGACCTGTGGGAAGCACCTATTTGGAACTTACAGGAGCCCCATTCAACACTGGGGCCGCCATTTTGAATAAGAAGCTTGATTCTGTAGTTAGTTAGATGCTGAAATATCTTCCCCCATTGTACAAACGTTTTACTAATATTAATAACCACTTTTAGGTGGTACATATAGCCTTCTTACTGCAGGAAACTACAACCATTGTAACCCTTGCAGTCTTTGTGACTTCACATACTAGTCTAGGAGAATAGAGAGGAAGAAGGGGGAAGGTACGTGGTTAATTCTGCTGATTTAATCAGGTGCCGAGAGTCTCTGGGCTAGCTTCTATTAGGAAGGCCACATCGTTATTGGTTGTGAATCAGTGGAAGAGCCCCAGTAAATCTCTGTCCCACTGGAGAGTCAATATTTTCTCATGCTGTTAATAGGAAGGACTTCCTCAGACTGAGAACAGAGGGCTAGTTTCCTGGTTCAGAGTGTTAAGCTTAGATTTGATTATGATGCTTTTATGTTTCCTAGTGACTTTTTTGATAAAGAAACTCTTAAGTGAGGAGAAATTAGGTGAAATGATGGTGGTGGGATCATTAGCATACCAGGAAGAAGCGTGCACAAAGATTGTGTAATTAATTGATGATTCTAGAACAATCATGATAAGAATGTGTAATTAGCTTATGATTCTAAAACAATCGTGATGAATCTGCTCAAAATGTCATTTGTATAAATTTGGCAAATGGTTCCTCCAAACAGTGTGTGTGTGTGTGTGTGTGTGTGTGTCTGTGTGTCTGTGTGTCTGTGTGTGTGTGTGTCTGTGTGTGTGTGTCTGTGTGTGCAAGAAAACCCTTTGGTAAGTTGCTATTGATGAAGACACAGTGCACTTTGGTCACAGGATCCTCACTGGATCTGTTGTGAAAGCCTCTTTCTTCCCTAAGGACTAATGTTCACAGTACCATAAGATGCTGTACAAGCTTCCAAGGGAGGGAAGTAACCAATGGTCCTACCCAGCTGTGATGCCTGGGATCCACAGCAAGACTAGCTTGGCAAGATATCTCCATGGGTATGAGAGTGGCATTCATAACTTACTGGTAACCAACAGCTGTCTAGTTGGACATAAGGCCCATTCAACAGGAGGAAAATTGTTTCTGGTACTGGAAATCTACCCAGTTTTCCAGGGCTAGTGAGATCATGGATCTTAAAGGAGAACATTATATTGCCACTTTTCTAAACCAGTATGATTTTAAACTACATCCTAAATGCTTTCCCCTGTATCCACAGGTAAGTACAGCTCTCACTCACCATCTAAAGAAACTTGTCCTGGTAACAGGCAAAACTAACTACAGCAAACCACAGCTAGTCAAAATACAGAGAAGAACTGATTTGTGGTGTCCAGCCCCAATGGATGGATATATCTACAACACAACTCTGGCACCAGAGGCTCAGAGGGCATCAAGAGCGGAAAGGCAGAAAGACTGTAGACCAGCTGGAGAGCCAGGCAATCTACTCTAAGATCTTGTCTCCTAGAAATAAATGACAGGGAAGCTTTACCCATGATGCCCCAACAATATGGCTGCCTAAACAAGACCTTGCCAAGTTCAACAATAGACTTGCTAACAAGGGAGGGGGAAAAATCTAATCTCACAGGGACCCACAGCTGGACAAAAAACTACAGATACCCAGGGAATGCTGAGAGCAAGAGAAATAGTCATCCCAAGGGATGAGCCTCCTAATTGGTTATCCAATACCAAGTGGTCAGTCCTGAAACGATACACATACAAGTAACACTAAATGGGCTCAGCAGGTTGTATTTATATATTTACACACACACACACACACACACACACACACACACACACACACTAAAGGAAAAAAAGGCCATGAATTTGAGAAGAAGTAAGTGGGTGGGAAGGCACAAAAGGGACTAGAGGGAAGAAAGGGAAGGGGAGAAATGATGTAACCATATTTTAATTTCAAGGAAAAAAAAACCTCTAGAGTCCTCAGGAATAATAGGACAATAATTATAAACATCTAATTCTCGGTATGCATCAAAACTATTTTAAACATTTAAAATTGAATTATTTTATTGTCATGAGGCCACTATGAGGCCGAAATATTATTATATTCACTTGTAAGATGAAAAAATTGAGGCACAGTGTGGGTCATTTATCCACTGTCAGCTCCGCTAAGGAGAAGCGGGAGGATGGCTTCATACTGCAGGTAATTCTGGAGGTGTTGGGGTAAGCAGATCGGACGAGATACAAAGATGTGGGGAGACTTTCTTCTCAAGGGGGCTGAGAAACAGGGTCAGGCATTCCACAGACAGCTAAGACCTCTGTTACTCTGCGGACATTCAGGGGACCAGGAGCACTTCAGAGGCAAGACAGTTAAATACTACGTGAGCTAACTGAGCATGCGCAAGAGGGTCTCACCCTGTAATGTATCTACATGCTTCTCACTTAGAAAAATCTGGAATCTGAGGCTTTTCTTTTTCTAAATGCCCCCCTTGAAAAGTAGAGACAAGAATTTCTTGTTAGTTAGTGTCATCCCAGCCCTTTGTATTCTGCTAAGAGTAGGTAGTTAAAAATGGGGGGGGGGGGAAGGATTTTGTGCTTTCATTATTTAATCTGTGTGTTTAGCATATACGGTGACCCACAAAACCGCCTGCCAAATATAGCTAGGATTTGGAACAGCAATGAAGCCTTCTCATCAGGCATCGGGACTGATGCTGAGATAAACTCTGGCGTCACAGCTCTGTCTACGAAATCATATACCTTCCCTGGATTCTTGCTTTACATCCCAAATTCCAAACTGTGTTTATTATTTAAGAGGACTTGAAAGAAGCGGCTTTGGAGGTGGGTGGGGGGAAGCAGTGACTGCCAGTGATCAGAACTGTGAAATCATGTCACTCTCTGGCAAGCAGAGATGTGGAAGCCATTGTCTGGAGTGTGTTTCAGGGGGTACAGAGAACTTGCTCTGAGCAGGTGGGGTGCCTTCTCTGTATTCATCCCAAGCGACCATCAGGAGGTGATTATTTGACTGTTTCTCACTGTAATACCTCCTCTTCCAAATTATTCACAGGGAGAGGTTTAAGAATATTTTTAGCAACGTGAAGCGTAATGTGAAAAATAACAAGGGCCCAGGGCTGCTGAAAGGCTGTCTTCATTTTTGGCTAACACCCAAGCCTGTCTGGTTATAGCCAGATGCCCCGGGGCCGATGCCTCACTTGGAAGCACAACATATCCCATATTTCACAGTGGCCCCAGAGCTTCCAAACTGTTAATACCTTCACAGTCATTGTAAAGCCACACATAGCAGCCATCTGCCTTTCAGGGTTAGTTCTCTGATGAGAAGGATTACACTCTTTCAAGCCAGATCTTTGGAGTCATGTGAGGGAGAAGAGCTGGGAAAACCAATTATTAAAGGTCCACTTTTAGCTCATATCCTACTGGTTCCAATGGTTTTCTGTCTTTCTGAGTTCAAACTAGCATACAACGGAGGGAAGTTGTTCCAGTGTTTCATTAAGTATGCTGGTCACTCATTCAGCCAGTCAGCATTATTGAAAGAGGCTGCCTGGATGTGGTTTACATTGTTCTGGGAGCTTCAAGGACATGCAGTTTGCACAGAATAATATTTAATGAACAATCATTGGGCTCCCACATGATGTAAAACAGATTCCAAAGGGGAATTGTTCAGTCAGTCATGAGGGACAGTGCTGTGGTGCTGGAGTTTATTTTGGTATCAGTCCTGATATCTGATGGGAATGCTTGAAATCCTAGCTCTATTTTGCAGATGATTTTGCTGCTTACTATATATGTGATATCAATACGACAGAGTAGGGATGATTCGGAGACAGGTTATATATTTAGCAATAGTCTTCATTTCAGTAACCAACTTCAGATTTTAATTTCTGACGGCAAGCTTTATTCTGCTGGGTGAGTGGAAAGAAATCTTAATCTCAGCCCTGTTGGGGCTTCCCCAGGGCTTCAGGATTGTGTCATACTTCTGGGTCTTGTGCAATATTAAGAGACTGGGGTCAAGGTCTGCCATGTTCTCCCACACCTGTCCACTTGCGTATTTCTGTCTACTTCATCCTTCAAAGATAGTGACTCTTATCCCCTGCCACCATACCTGACTTGGGGCAGGGGGGGTTTAGGAGAAGTATCTCTGATCTCATTTGCCCGTGTGAGCCCTTAGCCAACCCCTGTCCTGCTCTGAGGTCCTGCAGACCTTCTAGGCAATGGTACTAGGGACTGAAGTGTAGGTCTTTCCTGTTTCTTGACTCATCTCTCTCTATTCCTGAACCCCAGGGGAAGCTGTTTAGAGGTAGAGGCAGGCTCTCCCATTTCAGGCCCCCTACAGAGCTCTCCGAATCTTGAGGACTTTGGTGGACACAAGACTAAGGGAATGTTCTACCTTTTCTTTGAAACTTTCTCCCTCCCAGGCACTGAAGGGCCCAGAGATTGTGAGATCGCTGGGAAGTGGTGGAGAGAAACGGAAAGGGGTAGTGGTGGGAAGATAAAAACTAAATGATTATGTCAAAATGTTATCCCCTCCCCCTCCAAACCATATGGATGGCTCATCAAAATGCCAGCAAGGGATGGGAAGGAAGAGGTCAGCCGAAAAGGAGAGCCCAGCTCCTGTGGGATTGAGAGGGTCGCCAGTGTGTCTGGAAATAGTTATGGGTTCTCAATGGGACCTATTTAAAATCAGGTAGCACACCAGTGAGTAGCTCTTAGGAATGATTGGTTAGGGTAGAACAAGCCCCAGTCAGTGGGAACTGATGGGTGGCTTGTAGAAGACTTGAAATACAATACAGTGTAACTGTGTGTGTGTGTGTGTGTGTGTGTGTGTGTGTGTGTGTGTGTGTGAAAAGCAGAAGGAAAGGCAAAACTTTCTCTGAAGTAATTCTGTTCTTTCTAAATTTTAGCCAAATCATGTAGTCCATGATAAGAATGGAAGTTATCTCTGTCTTTGGGGTCCTATCTTTGGAACGTTCCAGAACATTCCTATATACTGCAGACATATTTAACAATTCGGTTATTTTTAAAAGGACAGACTGAAAAAGAACATCCTCACTGGTGTCGATACAACAGTACTTCAGTGGGTTCAAAGACCAAACCCTTTGTTAACATAACTCTTCCCTATATCCAGAAACTGAAGATGTCATCTGAGGACTTAGATTCCATCAAATGAATCATCATTATGTTCCCAGACTCAGAAGCCCAGGCCAGCTGCAGGGCCAGATGGCCCCAGCGGTCCCGTGAGTGCTATCCTGCTGGTGTGAGAGAACCAGAAACACAGCAGGAGAGGGAGAGTGTGGGGGTGGGGGTGGGGGTTACAGCCAGTAGCTCCTGCAACCCCAGCTGTTGATCTGATTCCAGATATGAGCATGATTATGGTCTGCCTGCCAAAACAATAACACATATTCTAGCCAGAGGGAACAGCCAAGGGTCTGATGGCTTGCCTCAACACATGTGTGTTGTCTCTGGAGTGTAGAGAAGACAAGCGAAGTTCAGGGTATAACTGTTTTCTTCACTCTGATTCGGAGGGAAGCGTTTTGTGAATTTGTTATGACGTGACTCCCAGGGGCCTGGGCCGGAATCATTGCTGTCACCAAGAGCGGGTCAGAAATGCAGAATCTCAGGCCCTAGCCCAAACCCAGTGACTCAGACTGTGCATTTTAAAACAAGAGTCCAGGGTGGTTTGCATGCATTTTTCAGACCGAAAAGCACGATGGGAAAGCAAATAAAGTCAGCTCCTAGTGTGGGGTAAACAGGCTTGGCTGGGGAACTCGCAGTGGCCAGCACAGGGGAGGGGGTGGGGTCGGGGTGGGGGTGGGGGGTGGTGCCAATCGGATCAGACTCAGATAAGAATGGGCTTCTAGACCTGGTTCTTCCTTTATGTCTGTGTGTTCTTGGAAACAACTCCTCTTTAGGTCTTGCTTTTCCTGAGTTTAAAATGAGAAGGCTGACATCTGACTTTACCTCGGGGTTGTGGTAAGGGTCAAATGAAAATGGTCTCTAAAGGTTACACACTTTCCAAATATGGAGTGACAAAAATTGTAGTTACTCACATCTGCTTAAAATGGATTTGGGCTTTTTTGACTTGTGAAATGAGTCACTGAGACATCATTCTAAGACAGTCATGAAGGAGAGATACGTGACAGGCAAGAGATGCATGGGTGTGTTCAGAGACCAGCATCCAATTTTGGTTGTAAAAATCAACTCATGCAGGCACTATGGAGGGAGCTAGCAGTGATTATTAAGCTGAGTTATTCATTGCCATAGTAACAACACAACATATCAGCTGCATCAGAGCCCCTGGGGCTCACACACACACTGTTTGTGCAGTTTCCCACACTCTAGGCACATCCATGTTTGAGGACCATGGGTAGAGCACCAGACAAGAGCAGGTTGCTTTGTGCAACTGAACATTCCTTGCCACCGTGGTCTAAAACCAAGACAAGGAACTTCTTTTGCTTTCTTTCCCCATGTTTCAAGAATTTCCCATAGAGTAATTCATTTTAGAATTTGAACTTGGCAAACTTTAGAGGAGCGGATGATCTCATTATATAGCACTGTGAGCTCAAAGCATAAAGAAGTTTTAGTTCAAGTGCTGTGATAACAGTACTGTTACAGCTTGTCGAACTTTATAAATGGGGGAATCTATGGTGTGAACAGTGGGATTCAAGGGAAGATTTTAGAAAACCCCACAGATATTGAATATAATAGAGTAGAAGACTGAGATTCAGGAAACCTCAGGAGCTTGAAGATTTTTCAGGCAACAATCTGAAAAGGCGGGCACATTCTTTGGAGTCAGGTAAACCTCAAGTTCTGGGTCATTGAGTACATGGATGGGTCATGGACATGACCAGGGCTTCAAGCTTAACTGAGGATACAACTGTCTTCTGTTAGTCCATTCCTGAGTAATGTGGTCCAAGGTCTCCATCTTTGGAGGGGGAATCAAGTTTCTTACCATGAGAATGGTCTGACAAGAAGGGACCAGAATATAACTCATATAGGTGACATGTTATCTAAATCGTTCCACTGTGAATGGAGGAATGGCTTCGTGGTTGAGAGCATGTACTGTTCTTAGCGATGACCCAGGTTCAGTTCCCAGAAACCCCAATCTAATGTCTCACCTATAACTCCAGCTGCAAGGTATCTAACACCCTCTTCTGACCTCCAATGACACCTGCACTCATACATACACATTCCCATACACAGACAGACGTGTATACACATCATTTTAAAAAAATAATAAGGACAGGCTGTGGTGGCGCACGCCTTTAATCCCAGCACTCGGGAGGCAGAGCCAGGTGGATCTCTGTGAGTTTGAGGCCAGCCTGGGCTACAGAGCGAGATCCAGGAAGGCACCAAAAACTACACAGAGAAACCCTGTCTTAAAAAACAAAAAACAAAAAAAATAAATAAATAAAATAAAAAAATCTAAAACACCTGAAGCCATGAAGGTGGGATCTGGATACATGAACTGTGTGATGTGCCAACCCCATCTCATCTCCAGTGTGAACAGAGCCTTGATTAACTCATTCCTCCCCCAACTCCACCTCTGACCATCATGACTTAACCTTCTAAATGCTCAGCTGAGCCTTTCTTGATTACCTAGAGTAGCTCATCCTCTTGGCAGAGGTTCCTATCTCCTCTCATCACTTGTCCTCGCTTGCCAAATGCCAGTTACCCCATCTTGTGCCTTTCAGAACTGGTCCAGAGACATGTGGCCTGTGCTCTCCTACTCATGAGTTACTAACTCGGGCCCCTCAATGGGTCTTTTCTCCTGGAATCCCTCTCACCTGTTATAAGCCATTGGGGTTTGAGAAGCTTCTTTTAGAGGAACATATTTATTACAGAAGTGAAAAGAAAGCTGTAGTTGGGGCTTCTCTGTAATTTGTGTTTGCCAAGGGGAAGTGGGAGAGAATTAGGCAGGGGACATTTTTCCCTTTGATCTCTTTCATTTACTTGATCATCCTGTTCCAACCCCTTTGCTTCCCAATTTTTCTACCACTTGCCGTAGTTCTAAAAGAGGTCAGGAAACAAGGTACCATTTCCACAAACTGGAGTAGGGGATACTGGTTATCCTCTTCCTGATGTGGTCCAAGGCAAAGAGCTGCCTTCTCAGGTGGGGTGGGGAGTGGGTGTATACATCCCCTTTGGAAGGTTTCCAGGATCTTAATGAGGTTGAAAGATGGTTTTCAGCCTAGAAGGTGGTTTTCAGCCTAGAAGGTGGTAACCAGATTTGATCTCCAAGCGTTGGCAATTAGCTGACTTCTCTTTAAGTTTTTAAAAACAGGATATCGCTACTCAGGTGTGCTGCTCTTGTGGTATTGCCGAATGTCCTCCCTAACGCGGTGCTGGCAAGAGCTATAGACAGACTCACATCTCAAACAATAGCTGTGTCTTCTTCCTGCCTCTGGTTAGGTTTCCTATATCAAGTCATCCATATGATGGACTGAAAATCCTTGCAGCCCTGGCAATGGACGGCAGGTACAGACTTGGTTGATCGTTAAACAAGTCCTAGAGAAAGTTTTATCCAGATCCACACATGGTACCGTCTTTCTTATGTAGCCTCTCTTGATTTCTTGAAATATTCAGTTCCTCATCTCTCTTTCACTCCCCATTATAAAGTGCTGACCCAGCTTCAACATTTCTTTTGGTAATCTTTTTACCTTACATGACTTCTATAGAGATTTTTCTTTTTTTTTCCTTCCTGTTATTTTCACTTTTGAACATTTATGGGTTATTAGATGTCAGTGCCAATGAGCCTCAACCATAGGTCTCTGATCTTCATGGTGGGGCTCTTTAAGACTGCCAGCAGAGAACCCTGTGGTTTGTAAAATTCCAGTCGGTGAGAGAGTGTCTCCTCCTCCAATCCATTTCTATTATGGTCCTTTCCTTGCCTCCATCTTCTACACTTGTGAGTGTAAGACTTGAGGGGATGAAAAGGGTCTCATTATTGCCAAACCCTGTGGCCCCCTGCTTTCTAGAAAAACCACAGAGCTGAGTACCGTTCTCACAAACCTCTTTCCCTTTGCAAAATCCTCCCCTTGACATAAAAGTCTCTGAGTCCATGTGTTTTCTCTCTTTCACCTGTAAATGTCGAGATGTGTGTTTTGAGTTTCACGGTAAAGGAGGTTATCATCTTTGGCTCTCATTTATCTGCCTTCTTCCCCAATTCAAAGAACAGGTTCAGCAAGGAGGCCTTGTGACCTCTTTCTTCTCTTACTGTACCATCAACTCCACCAGTGCCTGGGCCATGAGCAGCCGTCAAGGGTAGATGCATGGGAGGCTGTGTGGGGTGTGCAACTCTGCCTTGGGTTGACCTACACCCAGAAGTGGTTTGATGAAAGATCCTGGTGGTTAATTTTACGTGTTAACTTGACTGGTCCACAAGATGCCTGGATACTTGATAATGATACCATGGCTCTCCGGGGGCTCCATTTGCTATCTGTAGACCTTTAGATTTTGCCAGCCTCTGAAATTGCATGAGCCAATTTTTCTCTCTTCCTAGGCCCCCGCTCTTTTTCTCTGCTGCTTTTCTGGAGAACGCTAACATGGCGGGTGTCTTTACGGCTGGAGGGATGGCTCTGTTAGTTAAGAGCTTGCCGTGCAAGCCTGAGGACCAGAGTTAAGATCCCCAGGGTGTGGCAGCTGCCTTTAATCTCAGCACCGGGGAGGCAGAGACAGGGGCCACCTGGAACAAGCTGTCTAGTCAGGCTGTCTGAAACAGCAAGCTCTGAGTTTAGCGGGTGACCCTGCCTCATTATAGAAGATGCAGAGTGACCAAAGAACTTTGGGCTACCTCCACAAGCACGTGCATATGTGTGCACAGTCACACATGTGAACATGCATATATGTACCACACATACATGCATACGTTCCCATACTCTATTCTCTTAGAAAATAACTCCTCATCCTGTGCATTAGATTCCCGTTGTACATCCAGTTGTTCTACCTTAAGACTTCTTTTTAACCTTACACATCTGCGACTTTGAACCCTACAGAGTCGGGGGGGGGGTAGATAATGGGGAGAAGGGCAGACAGGGCCTCTGGGAACCTGAAGAAACATTGTCATCTGCTGACATATTTTGTCCTTTCTTCTTATAAGTTCTGGATTCCATACTTTCTGAATCAATTACGATGCTCTGAGCAGCAGGGCATCGGGGCTCCCAGGGCATCCGGGCTCCCAGGGCATCCGGGCTCCCAGGGCATCCGGGCTCTCAGGGCATCCGGGCTCCCAGGGCATCCGGGCTCCCAGGGCAGCGGGGCAGCAGGGCTCCCAGGGCATCCGGGCTCCCAGGGCAGCAGGGCATCGGGGCTCCCAGGGCAGCAGGGTAGCGGGGCTCACAGAGCTCACAGGGCTCACAGGGCTCACAGGGCAGCGGGGCTCACAGAGCTCACAGGGCTCACAGGGCTCACAGGGCAGCGGGGCTCACAGGGCAGCGGGGCTCACAGGGCAGCGGGGCTCACAGGGCAGCGGGGCTCACAGGGTCCCAGTTTGCTGACTGCAGATTTGGAGACTTGTCGGCTCAATTCCAATCCACTTAATGAAAAAGTTATCTAGGTATCGTTGTGTATACCTATAAACCCAGCAATTTGAATGGCTGAGGCAGGAGAATTTATTGAGTCCAGGGAGATTAAAGCCAGCCTGGACAATACAGTGAGACCTCAACTCAAAATATATTGGTGTGCACATGCACTTGTATACACACATAGGTGTGTGTGCATGTGCAAAACTGTGTGTACACAGATGTGTGCTTGCATATGTATGTATGGACATGGATGTGATGGCTTGGACCAGCTTAAGGCTGTTAAGCTTCTGGCTTTATTTCCCCATGAAACACCTCTTTGTCTTCTTTCTCTGTTGGCTCATATCTTAGGCAACTGTCATAGTTTCTAGGGGATGGGAGAGGCAAGGGAATCTTTCCTGAGGGCCCTCAACAGATCTTTCCTCATCTAATTAGTTAGAACCAGATCCTATGCCCTCTTCCAAACAATCACTGACAAAGAAACCACAGATGTCATGATTTACTTGACAAAGAATTGGCACACTGTCACCAAATCCAGCACAATGGGTCTGGTTTTGAGGGACCAAGGAGTCAAAATGTCGTTACATTCTTAACACACACACCATAGAAAGCAAGCACTAAGAACCTGCCAAGAAAACAAGGGCCTGTGTGGCTGTCAACCTTGGAACGTTTACCACCCCAGAGACCAAGAGGCAAAGCACAGTGAGGGGCAATCTGTCCAATGCCAGCTCTTTAGACACAAGTCTTAAAAACTCCAGGCTTCCAGAGGGGGAAGTATTTTCTTTTTGAATATTCCATTTCTTCTGCCAACAGATTTTTTTTTTTTCAAGTTATGGCCAGGTCTCCTTTTCCTCTGGAGGTCTGCAGAGAGCAGTTTTCAGAACATAGACACACATTGTCAGGCACACGCCAAGACAGTTGTGTAAATACCACCGACACGTGAAAAGACAGAGACACCTACCCTATCCACTCCCTGAGAGGGTGTCGACATCCAAGAGATTAAACTTGATTGTGCTCTCAGCATAGATTGCGGAATCACGGTCCTACACTCAGTTTGGGTTAAATACCGGTTGCATAAGGACCGAGGTTGTGTTGAAATGACAGTACTAATTCAACGCACATTCTCCTTTTCAAGTGCCGGAGTACCCCATTGAGCGCAGCGGGCAGCTAACGCTATCCAGAAGCAATGCCAACTCCCCAACCCCCTTCGACTGCGCTGGTCTTTGAGCATTGTTTATGAGTCTGAAAGGGTTTGTGTCGGGGACTACAATTCACAAGCAAGAAGGGCTGAATACCAGAAACAGCCATTTTCTTTTTTATAAAGCCTGTTATTGACTTCGGCATACCATTCCATATTTCGAAGAGCTATAAATTCTCAAAGCTCCATCACACCCTCTGCATTGCCGGCCGAACAATGAACCAGGCTAGCTCGGCCTTCAAAATCTAGAGCTGAAATTTACCCCACCCCTGCCTGACATGCTAAGCAAGTGCTGTGGATATCGCTCTATATAAATAAAACACTGATGGCCAGTGACCAGGCAGGAAGTATAGGTGGGACAAGGAGAGAGGAGAATTGGGGAAACAGGAAGGAGTGGGGAGAGACACTTCAGCCACCGCCAGGATAAGCAGCATGTAAAGATGCTGGTAAGCCACCAGCCATGCGGCAAGGTATAGATTTATAAAAATGGGTTAATTTAAGATATAAGAACAGTTAGCAAGAAGCCTGCCATGGCCATACAGTTTATAAGTAATATAACTGTCTGAGTGATTATTTTATACATAGATTGTGGGACTGCGGGGCTTGGTGGAACCTGGAGAGAAGCCCTCCAGCAACAAATGGTGCCCAACAGCTCGAGTTTCCACCTTAAACCTGAGAATATTTAATAACCAATTCTAAACAGAGCCAAAAACAGGTTCCTGCTTCATGCCTCATATCGGCAGGTAGATGCCGCAAAATGCGGGTTTGAACACTGACGAGTTCCTGGAGTGTGCGTTTGACCGGCAGTATGGCTGGAGTGAGGTGTCTGCCAGAGGCACATTACGCTGTGTGTGTGTGTGGTAGATTGAGTCTTTACTAGTTAAAAAAAAAAAAAAAAGGTTTCTGGGCTACACTCTGCTTTGATAAAAGCTTAGACCCACTATTTCTGAGACTTGATGACTCACAGAACTGGCGGAAAACGCCATGTTGGTAAGCTGAAATAGGCAGAGCCAGCAGCCACAGCGCCGTTTCAGTCTTACAATACTACAGTTTAAATCAATAGATTCACAATACGTAGGCTTGAAAGAGACAAAAAAGATAAATTAATATAAAAAAGCCACATAAAGATGAATATTACACAGACAATCTGGATTGTGTTGTCTTTGGGATTTTTAACTGCAAAAAAAATTTGATTGAAAAAAATGGTAAATTAAACCAATATGTATATTTTAAAGGTACCTTGACTTCAAAATTTGGATATAAGGATATGTTACTTTGGAAAAGAGATTCTGCTTTTGTTTTCACAGAAAGCCAGAGGCTATGGATTTGTTCCATATTAAGATACAACAGGTTTGACCAGCCAAGACCCCCTGAAAGATCTCCGATGACACCATGGCCCAGATGATCCAACATCCAGAATGGTTTCAAGGCATCTGGCTCCCACAATACAGCCTCAAGGACTACCCCATAGGCCTAAAATTTTCTTTGTGTCCCCATAAGATACAGCACCCCCCTTCAGGAGGAAGTAGTAAGAGATGCTACGCCCAAATTCCCAAATATACCAAGCTGGATTTAGAGGTGGAATTAGCTCACTCCCCCTCTAAACCCAGACATATTGCTTTTAAAAAAAATGGTTAAGAGATTCTTGTGTCCCAAATCAGAAGAGCCCTCTGGTGTGGGACAGAGAAAAACCAATATTTTTATTTAAAACAGGTTGATTATAAATGTGATCTCTTTCTAAAAAAGAAAAGGGGATATGATATAGATATATAGGAGGATATAGAGATGATAAGATAAAAGGGTAGATTGATCAACCTACTTTTAAAGAACAACTTGTTTAAAATGTTTTACATTGGTATAGATTTTAGTTTATGTTTAAAGTGTTTTACATTGGTATAAATTTTAATTTATTGATACAAACTTGAAGTTAATTTTGTTATACTGTATATATATATATTTCTATTCTTGTTTGAGGTATTATGTTTATGTAACTCATTTAAAATTGTAATGGATAATTAAAAATAGATTAATAATTAGTCATCTATGATAATCATATTTGTAGCCATGTTAGTTAAGTCTTCTAGGTATACATAGATATATTTCAGATAGGTAATCTTCAAACATTTCATAGACCTAGAGAATATGGCATTTAAATAACTTAGAATTCTGTTGACATGAGACACAATTGCTCCTGGCTGCACCAATTTGATCCCGAGAGAATGTTGGGCTTCTAAGACATTTCCATTTGGAAGTTTGTCTTCTTGGCACAAAATGGCCTACTGGGCAAAGAACTGCCCTTGCTTTGATGGCTGACAGTACGAATGCAATGCTGTCCTTCCTGGACAAGTGGGACACAAGAAAAGCGACCACTGTACTCTGCCAAGACAGGATAAGATGGTCTCTCAGAATTCCTGCTTCTAAAAATGGTCTGTCAGATACTCTAGGCCTGTAGCCAATTTAAATGCACCAACAATGCTGAAAAACATTACGTGACTGTCCAGGCTGCCAGCTGTCTTGGTCTACTCTTGCAAGATTCCCGAAAGTTGCTTGCATCCATCTACCATTTCTCAGGTACCATTATGTTCCTTCTCAGGTCTTTGATGTGGTTAAAGACTAGATAGTTGTAATTTCCTCAGTTATGATAAAAGATAAGTTAGATATAAAACCTTAAACTCACAAATATAAGATAGATAGGACATCTTCTTTAATATTGTAACTGTAATTCTTGCTTGATAATTGTTTTGTTATATGTAATTTTACTATGTTAAAGTTAAAATTTTCCTTTTTAAAAAAAAGAAGAAAAGGGGAAGTGCTGTGGATATCATTCTATATAAATAAAACACTGATGGCCAGTGACCAGACAGGAAGTATAGGCGGGACAAAGAGAGAGGAGAATTGGGGAAACAGGAAGAAGGGGAGAGAGACACTGCAGCCAGGACAAGCAGCATGTAAAGACGCCGGTAAGCCACCAGCCATGTGGCAAGGTATAGATTTATAGAAATGGGTTAATTTAAGATATAAGAACAGTTAGCAAGAAGCCTGCCATGGCCATATAGTTTATAAGTAATATAACTGTCTGAGTGATTATTTTATACATGGATTGTAGGACTGCGGGGATTGGTGGAACCTGGAGAGAAGCTCGCCAGCAACAAGCAAGGGTATGCATTTTCCTTGCATTCTTGTGGCCTTGCAAGGTGGAAGGAAATATTAGGCACTTGGAAAGGACTAGCTAAGAAGCCCAGCAGAGTCTAGTTACTTCTGCTTTCATTTAGCAGGTAGCCATATTTGCTGCGCCAGTATGTTCCAAACTGTTTACAAGCTAAAGATGGCTCGAGAACAGATGCAGAGGATGATCCGTTCTCAAAACGTTCACATTCTAGTTGGCTGGAAATAAAATTGTGGAATATCAGTGTCTGGACAATGAAAGCTATTGAGTGTTAGCATTCCTAGCCACTCCCCCAGCTCCATGACCGCACATGCGCCGTCCAGTAGCCAAGCAAGATGCTTAGTCATTCCAGGGCCTTATGTCCTATGTAATCGGTGCACTGCGTGATCACGTAATTTGCATGCAGCATGGTCATGCAATCTATGCGCATGGGTTCCATCTATCTCTCCCCTCTCTTCCTGCATGAATCCACAGGTCTAAGCACATCCCTTCTGTTCCTCTTCCCCTAATAAGCTCTCACAGTAGGTTCTGTTGTACCTCGTGGCTTTTTTCGCATGATAAACAGGGCCGCTTAATAAATAACAACGAGACTGGTTAAGAGCACCAAGGGTGTAAAATTAGATAGAAGAGATGTCTGAGACCCATCGGGAGCTCCTCCTGGTATGAGAGATGGTAGAGAAACCGCAACAGAGCAGCCAGCAAGGATGGGGGAATGCAGGGGAGGAGTGAGGAGCTCTGCAGACAAAGAGAAGACCCTCAAAGGAGAGAGAATGTCCAAGGACATCAGACAGACAGACAGACCGGAGGGCTGCCCAGCGCTGGATTTCCTTATATGGACGTCATTGTTGATACTGAAAAAAAGTAATTTCGGTGGAAGGGTGGGGAGAAAGCACCCCGCTGAAGTGAGTTCAAGGAAGAGTGAGGAGAGAGAGCTAACCAGCAAGCAAAAGTCTCACAAAGCAGCATTCTACACGGGACACTGCCTGAAATTTTTGCTTTGGCTTTCGTCTTGTTCATTGGTTTTGCAATCCTGAAACTGTGACTACAATAGGAAGTTACAGTCTATTACAGAAAAAGATAGTGCTCAACGGCATCTCCAATGTCACTTCAGATTTTAGAGGAAAATTCTGTTAAGTTACAGAGTTTTCACTACGACAAGGGCTGAAATATAGGTCAATAAGAAGAAATCTTATTTCTGTCTTAGTTATTCAAGTGCAATCACTGTGAGGGAACATGGACCCTGGCATCCTGGGTTCTTTCTCGCTCGGCCTTGTGCAGCTCTTGGCTTCCATCTTGTGGTCTAAGATGGGGGCTTTACCATCCACTGTGCTTTCCCCAGGGACAGGCAGAAGCAGGAAAGAGAGGGGGATCTTTCCAAGGCTGAACAGTAAGTTGTGTGGCTGGGTCCTGTCTCTCTCTCTTCCCTCCTGTTGGCCAGAATCTAATCATGCAACCCCAGCTAGCTTGAAGGGTGACCAAGAAATGTGGTTTGGTGCTGTACAGTTAAGTGTCTGGCTAATTTTCTTTTTTATTTCTAGAATGGAAACAAAAAGAATAGATAATGTAGTGGACAATTATCCATTTCTGCCGCCAGGACCCTTAGAAGATAACTGAACTGTGACTATGGAGAAACAAATATTTCTTTATAGTTACCTTGAACATAATTGTACTTAAACAACAAATATAACTATGGGGCTTTCGTTTTAAACTTCAGTTTTATTCAATTCGGAATTCAACATCAGGTCACGCTGGTTATTTTCTGGGAGGTGGCATGAGGACATTACCTCTAGAGTGAGGGCGGAGTCTTAGGATGATGGACACAGCTTAAGGCGCCAGGAAAGCAAGATCCAGTCAAACCTATCTGTAGAAGGAAGGAAATAGTTAATATCAGGGCAGAAACCAGTGAAATAGGAATGGGAAAAACACAATAAAAAGTTGATGAAACAAATAATTCATTCTTTGAAAAGGTAAGTCAGATAAAAAAATGATATTCCAAATTAACCAAAAGAAACAGAGAGAAGACCCCAATTAGTCATACTGGAGCTGAAGAGGGAGACATTACAACAGATGCCAATAAAATTTAGGAAACTATAAGAATAAATCTTAAAAACTTGTATTAAAAGAAATGGATGAACTTTTTTGGCACACGTGATCTCCCTAAGTTAAACCAAGATGAGATAAACAATTTAAATAGACTTATGACAAGCATAAGATAGAAGCAATAATAAAAATTCTCTCAGTGAACAAAAGCGTTGGTGGATCCAAATGGATTCACCGCTGAGTTCTACTGGGCCTCCATGGAACTGAAGCCAGCAGAGCTTCTATTTCCTTTCCTTTCCTTTCCTTTCCTTTCCTTTCCTTTCCTTTCCTTTCCTTTCCTTTCCTTTCCTTTCCTTTCCTTTCCTTTCCTTTCCTTTCCTTTCCTTTCCTTTCCTTTCCTTTCCTTTTTCCTTTCCTTTCCTTTCCTTTCCTTTCCTTTCCTTTCCTTTTCCTTTCCTTTCCTTTCCTTTCCTTTCCTTTCCTTTCCTTTCCTTTCCTTTCCTTTCCTTTCCTTTCCTTTCCTTTCCTTCCCTTCCCTTCCCTTCCCTTCCCTTCCCTTCCCTTCCCTTCCCTTCCCTTCCCTTCTTCCCTTCCCTTCCCTTCCCTTCCTTTCCCTTCCCTTCCCTTTCATTTCATTTCCTTTTCTTCTCCCTCCCTCCCTCCCCCCCCTCCCTCCCTCCCTCCCTCTCTCCCTCTCTTTCTTTCTTTCTTTCTTTCTTTCTTTCTTTCTTTCTTTCTTTCTTTTTTTTGAGACAGGGTTTCTCTGTATGGCTCTGGCTGTCCTGGATCTCTCTCTGTAGCCCAGGCTGGCCTCGAACTCACAGAGATCCGCCTGCCTCTGCCTCCCGAGTGCTGGGATTAAAGGCGTGCGCCACCACTGCCTGGCTAGCTAGTGCTTCTTGAATTATTTCACAACATGGCGAAGGAAAGAATGCTTCCAAGATCTGTGAACTAGGCATCTCTAAAACAAACAAACAACCCAGTTAAAAAAATGGGCTGTCGGTCTGAACAGAGTTCTCAAAAAAAAAAAAAAAAAAAAAGACATACAAATAAATGGCTAATTAATGTTTTAAAAAGTTACCCCTAGGGGTAAATGTAAACTAAAACTACTTTGCAATTCCAGCTCGCTCTCATCAGGATGAGCATCATTAAGGACTCAAATGATGACCAATGCTGGAGAGAATGAGGGGAAAGAGGAGATTTTATTCTTTATTGGTGAGAGTGTGAACTGTTGTTGGTGAGAGTGTGAACTGTTGTTGGGAAGGGTGTGAGCTGTTGGTGAGAGTGTGAACTATTGTTGGTGAAGGTGTGAACTGTCGTTGGTGAGGGTGTGAACTGTTTTTGGTGAGGGTGTGAACTGTTGGTGAGAGTGTGAACTGTTGGTGAGAGTGTGAACTGTTGTTGGTGATGGTGTGAACTGTTTTTGGTGAGGGGTGTGAACTGTTGTTGGTGAGTGTGAACTGTTGGTGAGAGTGTGAACTGTTGTTGGTGAGAGTGTGAACTAGTGCAGGCATTCTGGAAACCAGTGTGGAGGTTTCTCAGGACTACAACAGAATTACCATATGACCCAGCCATACCACTCCCAGGCAAAGGCCTCTATCTCTATCCCACTTCAGAGATACCTGCTCATCTATGTTCATTTCTTCTCTAGTCACAACAGCTGGGAAACGGGTCAGCCTGGTTGTCCGTGAAGTGACGAATAGGTAATGAAAATGTGGTAATATACATGATGGGATTTAGAAGTTTGCAGGAAAATGGCTAGGATTGGACGCGCTTACACCCAGTGAGGTAACCTTGGCCCTATAAGGCAAACATCACATCTTCTCTCTCATTAAATCATAACTTCAAAATTTCACATTTGTGTGTTTAACTTGGGATAGCTACAGAGGCCGGGGAGCTAGAGAGACCCTTAGGGGGATGTCTTAAAACACAGGCAAGAGTAGAGAGAAGCTGTGGAAGTGCATGGGAAGATACTGATGATATAAAGTGTGTGTGTGGGGGGGTAGATAGGGGAGATGGGGTGGTGGGGAGGAGAGGGTTAACCAAAATGAAGGGTGTGTGAAAAATTCACATAGAAATTTATTACTTTGTAAGTCAGTTAAAAAATACATTAAAAAAAAAGATTTTAAAGGGAGGTATCCTACATGGCTGGCTAACACTGCTTCTAGAAGCCATGGGTTACTAAACAAAAATCCCAGAGCTAGGTGTAGGTTACGTCCTTATGAGCTGTTTGGTCAAGGAGACCCCAGAGGGATGAACCTTTCCATTCCTCTTGATTGCCCATCAGAATGAAATGGCAAGACCCTATCTCTGGAGAGACCACACACTTTGGTTGCAAGATCCAGAGAAATAAATCTGGACTGGGCTGGAAGCTGCTTCCCTGCTAGGTAGGACCCTGCTCTGCAGGCTGCTGGAGGAGGAACGTCATCAATGTTTTTATGCAACTGTGAACTCTGTGATTCAGAATAGCCATCTGCCGGGCAAGAGGTACCGTTGGTACAGAAGTGCAACGCCTCTTATGGGGGTAACCAGCTGCTATCTGGTTGGGTTTGAGGCTTACTCTACAGGAGGGGCTCCCCATGCCTGGTGTTGTAAACCCATCAAAAACCCCTGGCTGAGGGTTTTAACAAAGAAAATCTGAAAACCTGTATTCCACAACATCAACTATTTAGCCAAGATTTAATTCTTTATGTAGACTCAAGCATGCACACCCATCACATTTGCATACAAGATTGTTCTTTCATCTTTAATGAATGATAAAACTGTATGCCTAACAAAGAACTGTTTTAAAATAAGAATCTTTATGATTTATTAGTAAAAGTTTGATTTGTAAACCTATTTCATTTACTTATATACTCATGGTTGCATAAAAATTTCTCAGGGGTTGCAAATAGAAAAAGATTAAGAAGCCGGTGTAGTCCACAAAATATCTGGTGCTAAGGCTGGATGGCACAGAGACCCAGGATAGACCCAAACACAGCTGGCAAAGAAACAAGTCAATGAAATGATGCCTAATGATATTCTGTATACTCATAGATGGGTGCCTAGACCAATCGTCATCAGAGAGGCTTCATCCAGCAACTGATGGGAGCAGATGCAGACCCACAGGCAAACATTAGGCAGAGCTTGGGGAATTTGCTGAAGAGGGTGAGAAAGGATTGTAGGAGCCAGAGGGGTCAAGGACATCACAAGAAAACCCACAGAATCAACTAACCTGGGCTCACAGAGACTGAACTGGCAACCAGGGAGCCTGCATGGAACTGACGTAGGCCCTCTGCATATATGTTACAGTTGTGTAGCTTGATCTTCTTGTGGGACTCCTAACAGTGGGAGCGGGGGCTGCCTCTGACTCTTTTGCTGGCTTTTGGGACTTTACTCCTCATCCTGGGTCGCCTGGCCCAGCCTTAATACAAGGGGAGGTGCTTAGTCTTACTGCAAC
Organism: Peromyscus maniculatus bairdii; assembly: GCF_049852395.1. Lineage (NCBI taxonomy): Eukaryota > Metazoa > Chordata > Mammalia > Rodentia > Cricetidae > Peromyscus > Peromyscus maniculatus. The sequence continues at coordinate 53,242,362 of NC_134864.1, read as the reverse complement.
TTGATATGTCATGCTTTGTTGATACCCACGGGAGACCTGCTCTTTTCTGAATAGGAAGAGAGGAGGAGTGATGGGGAGGGGGGGCAGAGAGGAGGGAGGGTGATACTTCAGCTGAGATGTAAAAAAATATAAATATATACAGAAAGAGAAAGAAAGAAAGAAAGAAAGAAAGAGAGAGAAAGAGAGAAAGAAAGAAAGAAAGAAAGAAAGAAAGAAAGAAAGAAAGAAAGAAAGAAAGAAAGAAAGAAAGAAAGAAAGAGGGAAGGAAAAAGGAAAAAAATTCTGGTGCCATTTACCAAGTGACCTGGAAGCTTCCTCCTGTTGACCAGCGTTCAAGGTGCCGGAAGGTGCTGTACAGGCTTCTAGGAGAATTGTCACCAAGAGAATTGTCAGCCAGTCTTATCAGCTGTAGATCCTGCAGTAATGACCTTGTGGGGACAACCAACCACCACCTGTTTCGATCTGAGGCCTGGTCTGCAGGAGGACTTCAGAGCTGATAATGTGACCCAGGCTCAAAAGTCAGGGAGGTCACGGGGGCCAAGTGGAGAGAGGCTGCACTTACTGTTTTCCTGAATGAACATGATGTACCTATCAAACTGCATTCTGGATAGGTTTGCTTGTACCGGGTAGATTAGCGCGGCTTTCGGCCCTGGTCAGAGAAGCTTCTCTATGCAGTGGGGTGGTGGTTACTGCAGAGACACTGGCCAAAGGGACGAGAATAGCGACAGGACAGTTGAGTGTCCATTCCTAAATGGACCATCTATATCCCAGCCTCCAAGGTTCAAGGAACATCCTGGGAAGAGAGGCAGAGCAGAAGGGAGGCAAGAGCCGGACAAAGAGTCAGAGTGTCGTGGCGTGTGTCTTCTGGGCGTGTCAGTGGCTGCTCGGGAACTTTCAACAGCTGTGATTACTACACAAAACCTGCACACGATCGGCCCCGCCGCATTCTACTTTGGAGAGGGGAGGGGCTCAGGAGGCCCCGCCCCTTCTGAGGATTTACAGGAAGTTTATGGTTCCTGGGGGAGGGAGAGGCATTTTCTTACGTGGTGGTTGGTGGTGTGCAGCCTCTGGTACGTTTTCCATGTTCCTACAACCTCACTCCTCATTGATTCTCCTGTAAGGAACCTTAAGTAAACTCACACCTAAGAAAGACACGCGAGTTAGAAGTGTGCTAGTGGGAAGAGGAATGGCTGGAGGACCAGGAAGGGCAACGAGGAGTGAATATGAGCAAAATAGATGATATGTATATATGAACGGGTCATAATGAAGCCCATAATTATGTACGGTTAATATAAGTGCTAACAAAATAAAAAAAAGGATCGATGTAATATACCACACTTAAGAGACTCTCATTTACAAATCTAGTCTATTACATTGGCTGTTTTTTAGCATATATTAATTATATATAATAAGGAGATTAACTATGAATATATATATATATATATATATACATATATATATATATATATATATATATATATATATATATATATATATATATATATATTGTTTCATTGATCAGTTGTTTCAATTCAAAGCATGGTAAAATAAGCAGTTTTCAGTTTTTGGCCAAAGGGTTACTGTCTCGGTGGGGTTCAAATGCCAATTCCTTGTTGTTGTTTTTTTGGTTAATTTCATATCACCATAAAGTAGTCAGTCTACTGGCCTTCAAATACAGGTCCTGGAGGAGAAACGATTTCCTTTAACAAAATTTCACTTGCCTGTAGTAAAATTAAAAATGAATTGGACATCCAACCACATAGGCTGATGTGGTACACTCTGAACAATGTAAGGAACTAGCATCTTAAGAGTACATTCTTGGGGCTAGAGAGATGGCTCAGAGGTTAAGAGCACTGGCTGCTCTTCCAGAGGTCCTGAGTTCAATTCCCAGCACCCACATGGTGGCTCACAACCATCTGTAATGAGATCTGGTGCCTCTTCTGACATGCAGGCAGAACACTGTATACATAATAAATAAATAAACCTTTAAAAAAAAAAGAGTACATTCTTATTGCTTTGCTGTCATTTATATCCTTTTTATGAACTTGTCTTGGTCATGAATACTAGGATCCTTTTGGTTTTTAAAATTTTCTTTCTTTCTTTCTTTCTTTCTTTCTTTCTTTCTTTCTTTCTTTCTTTCTTTCTTTCTTTCTTTCTTTCTTTCTTTTTTTGGTTTTTCGAGACAGGGTTTCTCTGTGTAGCTTTGCGCCTTTTCCTGGAACTCACTTGGTAGCCCAGGCTGGCCTCGAACTCACAGAGATGCGCCTGCCTCTGCCTCCCGAGTGCTGGGATTAAAGGCGTGCGCCACCACCGCCCGGCTAAAATTTTATTTCTTTAATGGTATCACTTGCTAAGGTAAAAAGCTAATAATGAAGGTTAATTCATTTAGTTTAGAAGTCTGCTTTGTGGAATTCAAGCTGGGTACTATAAGAAGTAAGTTAGTGGAAGAAATAGAAAGAGTAGACTCAGTTCGACCCCAAAATGGCCATGGCAAACCTTTATCGGCATCCCCAAACCCTGAGGCTCAGTGTCTGGAAACAGGAGAACCCACTACGTAGGGTCTGAGAATGGTTTTGTGCTGGAGAGTAGAGATGGGAAGAGCATGACTTCACCAGATCCAGACATTGCTTTTCTGGATAAAACGCTTTTGGAAACTGTAGGGTGAATAATAAGTCAGATTGCCCATTTTTTCCAACTCAGGACTCCAGGATGTGTAATGGGGTTTGCCATTTTCTACCACTCCACGGGCCTCAGGTTTCCTAAAGCCTTGGGCCTGTTTTTGGCTCTGTGATTGGGATGGGGAATTTCCTTCTGGCACCACATGTGGAGGATTACGTCAGCTGTGGTCTTCCTCCACTCTTCCCCTCACTTTACCGTAACGGCCCTCTTCTCGTCTCTTTTTCCTTCTCCCCCTGGTTTCTCTGATTCCTTGTCCCTTCAAGTCTCTTATTTGTCATCAACTAGAACAATGCCGCTGTGGAAATGGCCCAGAAGGCAGTTCGAAGGATTCCGAGCTGCAGCAGTCTTGATGTCGGGCCTCAAAGGCAGAGAGGTTGTGACGTGGGAGGCAAGGGCTGGCCCTCGACGTTTGCAGTGATCAGATTAGGCAGACTTGGGTTAGCCCGGTTGATTCTTTGGCTGAGCGACAAGAAGGGAACCTATACGTTGGAGCAGCTGCTGTCCTTGTCCAGCCTGGTGCTTCGGTCCCTGTGGATGTTGTATCCACTCACACGGTCCACGTTTCAGACACATAGCAGGCCTGCTGACCTCTGCAGAGTCCTCGCAGTCATCTGGTTACACCATCCATGTTCGGAAGACCCATTCAAAAACGTCACCTGGTGTTTACATCACGGTGTGTGCTCTTGCTGTCTATAAGTTCTTTAAGTAAAGTCTACAAACAGCCAAGACCTATGACTTTAAAATCTTCTTTCAAAAAAAAAAAAGTGACAGAAGAAAGCATCATAATTTGAACCATTTTATTCAAAAATGCCGTATTTTAAAATTCCTTCTGTGTGCCAAATGCTTTAAAAATTATTAATAAACTCCTCTTTAGGGTAGTTTTAGGGTCATATCAAAACTGAGTTGAATGTATACAGTGTTCCTACACACCTCAAGTTCCCGCATACACACACACAGCCTTTCCAACAATGCACACCCTGCTCTGGAGTGCCGCACTTGTTACAGCTGATGAGTTTGTGGACACACACTGCTCTTTTCTGAAGCCCACAGAACGCAGCAGAGGGAGTTGCTCTCGCTCTCTCGGTGGTGAACATCTTTGGGTTCGGACACGTGGGTCCACTTCTGGACCTACTTGACTTTAAATGTTTTATTCACTTCAGGAATTTCGCTATCTTGTTCACACCCCAAAAGCTGGCAGGCAGGAGGCCGGCAAGGCAGCAAGGGCCCTGCAGAGCTGGAGTGGTGTGTATGGTGTGTATTTTCACATCAGACTCTCAGCCGCGTTTCTATTGCTCAAAAATAACTCTGCCCTGCTGTTTTGGAGACTGATTGGGGGGGCGGGGAGAAAGGGAAAGAGGGGGAGGAGGAGGAGGGAGAGAGGGAGAGAGGGGGAGGGGGAGGGGGAGAGAGAGAGAGAGAGAGAGAGAGAGAGAGAGAGAGAGAGAGAGAGAGAGAGAGAGAGAGAGAGAGAGAACCACATTTTGTTTGCAAAAGGAAAGAATTGATGACCCACAGAGGCTAGCCATCTTGTACACAGTTACCTAATTAGCACCAGTAGCCAGCTTGCCTGGTGCCTGCCTATTCTTTCCAAGGTGGTGGGACTGTCTTCCTCAGGATTTCTCCTCGGGACCGTCAACTCTAAAGGAAAATATCTGAGTTGGGTGATATAAAATTACAGCGTGTCTCTGGGAAAAGTCCTTTAGGTTCTGATGAGGGGAATTGTGATTTGTTTGTACAGAGCACCTGCATCCCAGAGTTCATCAAATACTGTTGCTTGATTAAATCCACCCATTGACTGCTGAGCACGGAAGCCTTTAGGAATTGTCTACCAAGTGGTTCTCAACCTGTGGGTCGCGACCCCTTACAACAGGGGGTCGCCTAAGACCACCTGAAAACACAGGTATTTACAGTATGATTCATAACAGCAGCAATATTACAGTGATGAAGTAGCAGCGAAAATAGTTTTATGATGGGGGGGGGTCGCCACACCACAAGGAACTGTGTTAAAGGGTTACAGCATTGGGAAGATTGAGAGCCACTGGTCTAGATGAGAGGTTCCCAAATGGTGAAAGCTTTAGAAGTCTTTCTTCACATCGAGCGTTCCACAGTCTCTGCCTCTAAGAGACAGCTCCAGCTGGAGCTTTTCTCATGGGTCTGGAGCAGGAGATGAGATCTCCTTACCTCCACTTTCCCCTGTGAGAGCTCCCAGTTAGGACCTAGGCCTGGCCTTTGCCTCCCACTTTACTCCGGAGGATATTTGAGACATGCCTTTATTTTCTCGAGTAAATTATTAAGAAAAAATATGTTGAAGGTGAAAATTTGATTCTTTGACATGCTGAAACTGTTTTTATTTTGCCTAAGTGTATGTAAGTTGGAAATAGCTTGCCTCTGGGACTTTGAAGTATACTTTTATTAGTGTGTGTGTGTGTGTGTGTGTGTGTGTGTGTGTGTGTGTGTGTGAAACGTTTTCTCCCCCTCTTTTTTAAAAAATGTTTTATTAATTTTTATTAATGTTTTTTTATGTGTGTATATCTTGGTTTGTACCCTATGTGCTTGCATAGACCCTAAGAAATGCCAAACTCCTTGGAACTGGAGCTGTAAACAGCCCACAGCCGCCTGAAGTGAGTGGGTGCTTGGAACCAAACTCTGGTCCTCTGGAAAAGCGGTACACACTTTTAATCACTGGGTCATCTATCCAGCCCTCCCCTCTCTTGACAGAATTTGATTTTAAAAAACTCTATTTGCTTCAATCTTTGTTTTTTAACGCTTGTGATTATTTGCATTTAAAACAGCCACATGCAAGTGTGTATATCACACGAATACACACTGTTCTGTTCCCCTAAACACTGGCATGTGAGCGAGCTACTGGGTCCTTACTCTTTATTTCACTTACATATTTCTGCAAAGCAGGGGTTTGCGCCCACACAGCCATCATCACCAGCAATCCCTACCCTGGCCCTAGAGGTGGGCGCCCCCTGCTGTTAGTTCTCATTAATACATTTATTTGCATTTTAAATTAATTTTGTTTCATTAACCGAAATTCTACCAGTTATTGCCTCATTTAGTTTACTAATTACCCTTTTCTTCAAAATGTAAAGAAATAAACTTCCGGTTTGGGGACCAGCATTTTAAGAGCTTAGAAGTTTTCACTGTGTGTAGAAAGTTAAATAAGGCTTCTTAGATTCTCCAGAGACATGAGGTAACGCGATAGGTCACAGCACCTGACTTGGAGAGGTAGATGCAGAGAGGCATGTACAGATAATCACAACTCTCTGTGCAGAAACTTCTGAGCTGGAAGCTAGGGAAAGTGAGTTTAAAGCGTGTTTAGACACATATATAACTCCAAACAACCAACCCAGCATTTTAGGAAGCAAAGTCGAATTTGACAGTTCTGGTCCTTCAGGACTATGTGTCCAAAGTTACAGTAATCAAGACAGCGTGGCAAAAATATCAGACAAAGAGATGAACAAAACAGAATAGAGATGAATACAAAAAAACACAAATCAGGAAAGATCACATCAGAGGAAAATGGAGCTGACCTTGACTCCGGTGACGGAGTTGGCGCGACAACATTGAAGGTCTGAGAGTCAATAATCAATGGTCTGAATTTGATTAAGATGAGAAGGAAAAAATGTTCTGCAAGAGATCCCAGAAGGAGGATGAGATAACAAGCCACAGAAACATGTGCAGAAAATGCACCACATAAAGAACTGTTGCCCAAAGTACAACAACAACTACTCTCAAAATTCAACAATGAGGAAACATAAAATCCAATTAAAAGCTGGGTAAAAACCCTGAGCTGATATTTTACTACAGGAGATACACAGAGGACAGTGCATGTCTGGGAAGGTGCTCAGTATCTTGTCATTAAGGAATTGCACCTAAAAATAGAAGACCTCCACGTGCAGCCAGCACCTATTGGAATGTTCAAAATACAAAAGACCCACAACACTTAGTGCTGGTGAGGATCTGGAACAGCAGGGAATGACAGTCACTGCCAATGGTAGTAATTAGCAATGAGTTAAACAATTTCTTATAAAACTCAACGTCTCCTTGCCAACTCAGACAGTCATACTCTTTAATATGTAGGCAAATAAACCAAAAATTCATGTCTCCACAAAAATCCATCCATTGACACATTGATCAGCAGCTTTGTTCCCGATAGGCAGAGCTTAGGAGAGAAAGATGCCCTTCAGTAGAAGAACAGACAATAACATCCACAGTACATCCAGACACGGTAGATTGTTCAGCACCAAAAAGAACCCGGAGGGTGGAGAGATGGCTCAGAGTTAAAGCTCTTGCCATGACACATGAGGGGAGTCTGGATTCCCAGCACTCACGAAGATGCTGGGCGGGAATGGTGGTCTGCCTGCAGAGTCTGGGGATCTCTAAGCAAGCTGCCCAGGAAGATTATCCTATCTACCAGCTCTAGGTTTGATTGAGGGACCCTGACTCAAAGAAGGTTGAAGAACGACCAAGGAAGATTTGCAATATCGATCTTGGGCCTCTACAGACCCATATACATGTGTGCACATTCATCCTTACACACACGTGTGCCCACACACAGGCAATCTTGTGCACTCACATGCATTCATACATGAAACACAAAGCTATTTGAAAGCAAGCAAACAAACAAGAATATGGAGGCATATTACAAGTGCTAAGTAAAAACCACCGCTAATCATACGGTAGCATATTCCGAAAGAGAAAAAAACTAGAGAGATAGTAAAAAGATTAATGGTTTCCAGGCTGAAGGGGAAGGAGATAGGGGATGTGTTCAGGGCAGTGAAATTCTTCTGTGTGGCAATAGGGTAAATCGTGCACACCACTGTTTTGTTTTGCTTGATGCATAGACTGTGCCACCAAGAAAGAGGCTTAAATAAACTGTGATCTTTGAGTGGTGGCTGTTGTAGCTTCACAGATTATAACAGACGTCTCACTCTGGTGCTGAATGCTCATGGAGGAGGAGGTTGTGCATGTGTAGGGACAAAAGTATACGGCAACTGTCTGTACTTTCTGTTCAGGTTTATTCCAACTCAAACATGGGTTCAAGATGATGTTTATTAATAAAATAAACAAAAATTTGAATCATCAAGGACATCTTAATGGTTTTTCACAGTTGAGCACAGATTAGGTAGGGGATGGCTGACTTTTCCCAAGCAAGCTATGCATGGGCACAGACAGAGAACGGAGAAAGGAGGTGATTTTAAGGCTTAGGGACCTGTACTAGCACTCGAAAATGGAGGAGAAACAATTATCAGGGTGTAGATAGTATGAAGGCCAAATACCGTCAATAATTTCTGCCAATTTAAGAAGAGTATCCAAGTGTAAGAGCTAATTTGATGTGTCAATATGAGTGAGCTAAGAGCTTTCCAGAAAGCGGGTAAACACTTCAGGGTGTGTCTGTGAGACTGTTTCCAAGGGAGAACACCATTCTGAAGGATGGACAGAGTCAAGATCTGCCTCTTTATGCAGCAAGCATCATCTAGGCTTTTGGGGGACCAGTAGACCAGCAACCAGAGCAGAGGACCAGTGTGTTCCTAGCTGTTGGATTCTGGACTTGATTAGGGTCTTACACCATTAGTTACTCTGGTTCTCAGGCCTTTGAGTTTGTGTTGGATCCATCAGCTCTTCTCATCTTCCTAGCAGACAGATGGCACACTGTGGAGCTTTTTCAGCTTCCATTATTTGCATAAGCCAAGCCTTATAATAAGTATCTATGTATCTTCTATCTTTCTATCTATCTATCTATCTATCTATCTATCTATCTATCTATCTATCTATCTATCTATCTATCATCCATTCATCCATCATCTTTTATCTTCCATTTATTCTTCCAATCGGTTATGTTTCTTTAAAGAGCTCTGACTAATACAGTAGGCTTAGTCCTATGCTGTGGTGAGGGCAGTATTATGTTAATTATTTCCTTATTTCTTTCTCATTGTTTTTTTTTTAAAGATTTATTTTTCTTTTATGTGTATGGGTGCATGCATGTATTGAGGTACACTGCATGCATGCCTGGTGTCTGTGGAGGCTAGAAGAGGGCTCCAGATCCCCTAGAACTGGAGTTATGGGTATTGTAAGCCATTATGTAGGTGCTGGGAATGGAACCCAGGTCCTCTGCTAGGGCAGCAAATAGTATTTTAAAAATATTAAAAATTTTTTATTTTATGTGAATAGGTGTCATGCATGCTAGTGGAGGCCAGAAGAGGACATCAGATTCCCCCAGAACTGGAATTATAAGTGGTTGTTAGTTGCCATGTGGGTGCTGGGAATTGAACCTGGGTCATCTGAAAGATCAGTCAGTGCTCTTTACAGCTCAGCCATCTCTCCACCCTCATTCTTTTACTTCTTTCCCTCTTTTCTCCCCTCCCTCCCTCCCTCCCTCCCTCCCTCCCTCCCTCTCTCCCTCCTTCCCTCTCTCCCTCCTTCCCTCCCTCCCTCTCTGCCCTTCCCTCCCTCCTTTCCTTTCCTTTTTTTTTTTTTTTTGAGGCAGGGTCTCATGCATTCCAGGCTAGCTTTGAATTTGCTAGGTAGCCTAGGAGACCTTGAACTTCTGACCCTCCTGTCTCCATGTGCTGGGACTGCAAGCATGTGTCACTCCTGGTTTACGTGGTGGGCGAGAAATAAACAGGACTTCCCACATGCTGAGAAAACATTTAATGAAGAGTTACATCCCATCCCTATTTTTCTTTATAATAAAATAATGTAGAGATGTCATTTTGCACCTGCTTTTTAAATACTCCACTTCTTATTTATCATCATCATCATCATCATCATCATCATCATCATCATCATTATTTACTAATCTATCTTGAGAGATGGTCTCAAAAGGCTATGTGGCTAAGGCTAGCCTTGAGCTCCTGATCCTCTTCCTTTGTCTTCTAAGCTCTGGAACATCGTGCTCCACACAGCACTCAGGTCTCTTCTTTATTTTTCTTCATAAGAACATCATTTACATAGGTACATCTTATGTAAATGTGCATTGTGCTGTTTCCATCCAAAAACATTTCATAGAAATCCCCACGTTAAACAGATGTTACCTTTTAGTCCTGGCTCCAACGTTTATTAATTGTGTGTCTTTGTGTAGATGACGTAACCTTTCTGGCACAAGCTCTCCACCTAATCATAAAGTCAAGCATTGCTTTCTCCAGGGACAATCGTGAGAACAAATTGATATCACATGTACAAATCTCTAGAACGAGCCCAGTGAATAATAGGTTTTAATCTAGAGTTACCAAACCCTGTGACCTCTGCAGGGAAAGCAGGCCTTTCTGTTGGCAGTTACAGCCTCTGGTCCAAGGATTAGTAACTCAGATGAAGAAGAACGTCTAGTGAGGGGCTGTAGGGAACCACAGACTGAGGGGTGTAGGGAACCACAGACTGAGGGATGTAGGGTACCACAGACTGAGGGTGTAGGGAACCACAGACTGAGGGGTGTAGGGAACCACAGACTGAGGGGTGTAGGGTACCACAGACTGAGGGTGTAGGGAACCACAGACTGAGGGGTGTAGGGAACCACAGACTGAGGGGTGTAGGGTACCACAGACTGAGGGTGTAGGGAACCACAGACAGGGGTGTAGGGAACCACAGACTGAGGGTGTAGGGAACCACAGACTGAGGGGTGTAGGGAACCACAGACTGAGGGGTGTAGGGTACCACAGACTGAGGGTGTAGGGAACCACAGACAGGGGTGTAGGGAACCACAGACTGAGGGTGTAGGGAACCACAGACTGAGGGACGTAGGTCACCACAGATGGAGTTCTGCCTGGACATCTGACCACATCGATCTCTGGCCGTGTTATTCTGCCAGTGTTTCTTTGCCTGTGCTTCAGTTTCTGCAGCTTCACAATGGGAGCAGTAACAGCATGTGGTGCAGCATCTCTGTGGTGAAAATGGAATTGTGAGTGTGATGAACTGAGGGTCTTCAATAGGAAGAGAGAGCAGAGTGAGAAGGCAAGGGCTTTGAATTTCACTGGCTTTAACCCCCGCCATTGGCTGCCTAGTTAGCTTTGGCATTGATTTTTTTTTTTTTTAAATAGGGTCTTATGTTGCTCAGGCTGGCCTGGAAATCATGATCTCCTGCCTCCACCTGGAGTGCTGGAATTATATTACTTTTTAAAAATGGGGTCTTATGTTTGTTCAGGCTGGCCTGGAAATTATGATCCCCCTGCTTCCACCTCCCAAGTGCTGGAATTATGGGCATATGTCACCATGCTTGACGTTAGATCCCATTCTGTGTCTGTGGAATGAGAAAATACTCACCTTAAACGCTTTAAAGCACTGCTTTGAGAGCAAAACATGGTAACGTGTGGGTGGAGGTGGTGGTGTTCGGGAGAGGTCACTGCACGGAGGTTGCTTGCCGTCCCCCAGTCCCTTGGGACACTTGTGTGGTTCTAGGACTCTGACCTCCCATCACATCTCTCTCAGTTCCAGATCTGGTCCTGCCAATGAACTCTCAGAATCCAGGTCTGCAGTAAACGGGCACGTCTACACCTTAGCTGTCCGTTCCCTGCATCTGGTCAGCCCAGAGGGAGCTGGGTCATGCTTTAGTCTACGCAGCCGATACTGTCCTGTTGTTTTTCTTCCTGTGTGTGGGGGGGCATATTTTATTTAAAGTCACAAGTAACTCCAGCCCTCTACAGCACAGATCTGTCCCAGATTCCTGCAAGCCTGGCTGGGTGGCTGTACAGTATATGAGCAGTCAGAGGACATGGGAACAGGATGGGGGGGATACTGGGGTTATCACTCACAGCCAGCTTCAAGGATTTTGCAATCCTCCAAAGATATCTCAGCTCCCTTCTCAAATCTCTTGTGTAGCTGAAAGTTTTTCTGTGTCGCACCCGGTCTGCAGCCAGTTCAGACCCAAGTAAACACACACAGGCTTATATTAATTAAAGATGCTCGGCCATTAGCTCAGGCTCACTACTGACTAGCTCTTACATTTAAACTCAGCCCATTTCTGTTAATCTATATGTTGCCACGTGTTCCATGGCTTTACCTGTGTGACATTACATGCTACTCCCTGGCATCTCCTCACTCAGCCTTCCTCTTCCCAGAATTCTCCTTGTCTGCTTAGCCCACCTATACTTCCTGTCTGGCTACTGGCCAATCAGCATTTTATTAAACCAGTGCGCAAAAGCATTGTCCCACAGCACTCTTGTGTGGAAGCTCCTGCACTTCCCCACAAAGCAAAGCAAGAGAAAAACAAATGCGAAGCTTTTCAGGTCCCCAGCTCCTTCAAGGCCGACACAAACAAAGTAGGGCATGTACAGCTCTCATCAGTCTGTCTTCTAGCTGAGACCCAGCTTCTAACGAGAATAAAGAATACAAGAATTCACTACGCTTGATTCTGGGGCTGTGCCTTAAAAAAAAAAAAAAGCAAAAAATCTGTTCCTCACACTGCACCTCCCTTTGCGTTGCCTCAATGCCCCTTGAGTCAGTTCCTGTCTTCTCCCAGAAAAGGAACCCAAGCATTTGCACAGCTGTGGCTTTCAGGACCGACCCTAAGCATGACCCAGCAGTGCCCTCTGGTGGTTATATTTGGTAACTATACAAGGCTCAGAGATGTGAAGAACTGAGGTTTCACAGCAGTAAATCCTTAGAAATACGATTTTCTCTTTATAACACATAATAAGGTGACATATAATGCCCCACTTTATACAAGCATGTTTTGTTGCATAGAGCTAATTTTGAATTTCCAAACATCTCTACTTTTTTAAAGCAACCCAGCTGAACAAATACACAAGTATTTTTCTCTATTTTGGCTGTAGAAATCATTGGAATGTTCCATTTGAGCCACACTTCTGTCTTTTTCCTTTTAAGTCGCACAACTCTAGGAAGTGGAGCCCAGTTATACACTTTTCTTAAAGGAGATTTTGTTATGCAAATGGATCCATAGGTATTCCATGTTGATATCACTTTCTATACTACAGGTACTTGTAAAAAGAGTTAGCCATATTAATTAAAAATAGGTCAGACACCAATCTTCTCAATTGAACATCCTGGAAAACTAAGAGTTGTAGACAGATTATTTTTCTTTGGGCCACCATCTCACAAAAGATGACACGGAGACTTATCATTTATTATAAAAGCTCAGTATATAGCTTAGGCTTGTCCCACTAGCTCTTATAACTTAAACTAACCCATTTCTATTCATCTACGTGTTGCCACATGACTCATGGCTTTTACTTCTCCTTCAAGTCTCTCTCCCTCTGTGTCTGACTTACGACTCTGCCTTTTTTTCTGCCCCAAGACCTCTTTGTCCCCAGAAGTCCCACCTAACTTCTTCCTGTCTAGCTACTGGCCATTCAGCTCTTTATTAAACCAATAATAGTGACACATCTTCACACGGTGTAAAGAAATATTCTGTAACAGAGAGTTATCCTGTTTTGAAGAACAGGCCTCCTACATCTGCAAATGAAACACTTAGTGCTTCATACTAAAGTGATACCACTCTTCACCTTTGGTACCTGAAAAGGACATTTCAGGGTTATTATTATGAATTTTTATAAAAATAATGGGCTGAAGTAATGCTGACAATTAGAGTCTCCTCATCCAAACACCATGCTTTTAAATTTAGTCAACAACATCGCTTCTCGGCCTTTTGGCTAAGATCAAGTGTAATTTAGTCAACAATAACCCATGATTGCTCGGAAATCAGTAGCCAAGCGAAGGTCTGTGAAGGGAATTTGGTTTTGGCATTTTCGAATCAAGTTGTATTTTATTAGAAAAACTCCTGAGCACTAGATGAAAAAAAATTATATTCAAGGACTGGAGAGACAGCTCAGCAGTTCAGAGACCTTGCTGCTCTTGCAGAGGATTTGGGTTCCATTCCTAGCACCCATGTGGCAGCTCACAATCCAGTTCTAGGAGACCCTCTTCTAGCCTCTGTGGGCACTGCACACATGTGGTGCACATACATACAAGTAGACAAAAACTCGTACACATACAAATAAAAATACTTTAAAAGATCATATCCATGACGACAGCAAAACTTCTGGCGTTACATAGTTAAGGGCAGAACTTGAAGGGACTATTGTTAAGAAGACAGCATCTCTGAATCAAGTAAAATCAGCTCCCTCTCAAGCTTTTTTTTTTCTCAAGAGGTAATGGATGTTATACACTAGCATGGTGCATGGACGCTTGCTAATGAGCAGCTGTGTCTATAAGCACTCTGTGTCCTGCAGGCAAAGTGAGAAGACTTATACCAGACTGTAAGCCTGCTGCGGCAGGAGCTGCTGGCTTTGAATTGATGGGATCTCTAACTTGTAAGTCCAGGCTTTAGAATCTTGTCTGTTTCCCGTGGACCTGCCATGTAAGCTAAGTGAGAACCTCAGATGGTTTTTAACCTCTTTACAGTGCAGTTTCCAGGAATAACAGGGGTCCCTATCTCATCCAGTTCTAGGAAGGTTTGAGGATCCATGCAGTGTTTAGAGAGACATAGAGTGAATCTTCCATAAACATCTGGGGCTGTCAGTTAGCAGCTGGAGTCCATCCAGTGTCTAGGATATATCCAACTCACTTATTTCTGTGAGGAGTATGCCCTTCAAAGTCATTTGGATTATTTTACCTGTAGGCGGTGTTAACCAGTATTGCTCTGTGGAACCATATTCTAAGGTATTTGCATAATTACAATTTTTGCAGGAGTCAAATTAAGTAAAAGTAAAACTCACCAGCAACGGGACAGTGACATCATGATAGACTGCAGCGAGGACTCTTCTGTCCGTGATTCTTCGTCTAAAAGTCGTAACTGATTCTCATCCTGAGAAAACAGGACGAACCTAAATGGGGAGACATTATAAAAATATTAGAACAATGCATCTCAAAAGTGTTAAGTTCATGAATGATGAAGGTGGTTACGGGGGATGTGATCGCTAAATACTTTATCTCCATGTGAGTCAGCACTTGGGAGGTAGAGGTAGGAGAATCACTGAGGTTTAAAGCCAGCCTCAGCTACAAAGGGAGTTTGAGGCCAGCCTGTGTGTACTGACTGTGCACAGCACCGTGGCCTCAAACGTGCGGTGATGATCTAAGTGATGGCACTAGAGGTGTGTACTACACCTGGCTGTGTTTCAGTTTGGGCTGTCCGTTTCCAAGGGATCCATAGCCATGTATGTCCTGAGGATGACATTTTGGACAGCACAGGGTGTGTGCAGTGATAGAAATGGTACCCACAGTCCAGTGCTTCTCAGCAGTGCCAGTCTGGGCTCTGGAGTTCTCTCAGCTCCAATTCTGTGTTCTCCCCAACAAACCCTTGGTTCTCCCAGAGGTAAATAACTTCCTGGAGGGGGCTCAGGTTATTTAAATCCTGGTGGGTAGTGTAAGAAAAACGGACTTAATTCATAAAAGTCATGGTCCTTTCTAGGACACGAGTGCTCAAAGCTCCAGCTCTTTCTGAATTGTGGAATAGAAGACATTTAAACAAAATCCCTTCAGGTGGTTTTTTGACATGGTGTTAAATAACATTACTTGTAAAGTGAAGTATTTTCCTCCATTTTTATTCTCTTCACTTCTTTTGGTTATGTCAAGAAAAAAGATCATGTTTGCCCTCTTTATAACATGAATCTTAAAAGGTCTTATTAATAATAATAAAAAAACCAACAACCCTGGAGCCAGATATTGGGTGAATATTGAAAGATCAGAGAAACATAACAAGCCATAGCCAACCTCACCTTACCAACTCCTCAGCCTCCAGCAGGTGTCTCCACTGAACTACTGCTAAAAAGCCTCTAGTTCTCGGTCCTCACACCTTATGTACCTTCCTGCTTCCTGCCATCACTTCCTGGGATTAAAGGTGTGTGTCAAAGCAAAGACATGAGATCTCAAGCGCCTGGCTCTGTTCCCAGAAGGGCCTTGAACTGACAGAGATCCAGATGCATCTCTGTCTCTCCAGTGATAGGATTAAAGGTGTGTGCCACCACTGTCTGGCCTCTATGTCTAATCTAGCGGCTGGCTCTGTCCTCTGATCCCCAGATAAGTTTATTAGGGTACTCTTTTAGGGTATACAATATGTTGGGGTGCACAAATATATCACCACACCTCATATCTCCCCCAGCCTCCTTAACACTAGATAAAAATATCTTCCCTCCTTCTCTCCTCCTTTTCCTCATTCACTCACCCTCTCTCTCTTTCTACCTTCCCTCTCTCCCTCTCCTCACTTCCCCATCCCCTCTCAGTACCTAATGCAGAATTTAACTCATCATTTGTTTCTGTTTTCTTTATTTTTATCATCTCCTTTCACATTTATGTAAAATAATATGGGTTTCTACTTGATTATTGATACAAAATTCCTCTGATTTATTTAAATTTCAAAAGGACAAAATAAGAACAAGTTTACTAAAAGTGTAAGTATTAAGATGATCATAGCCCCAGTAACAGTGGAAAACAGCAAAAACAAGATACAAACACCCACCAACCAACCAACCAAATAGATAAAAATAACCTCAAACCAACATACACACACAGACACAGACACACACACACACAGATACACACACAGACACAGACACACAGACACACATTGACACACACAGACACACAGATGCACACAGAACACACACAGAGACAAAGACACACAGAGACAAAGACACACACAGACACACACAGACACTTGTAATTTTATGCAGTAGAAGGGAAGGCTCACGCATGTGCACTGTATGGTTAGGAAGACGGCACCCCCCGCAAACCAGGCAGAAGCTAGAGCTCCTGGAACTCCAAACTCAAGGGAGACAGCTGAAAACTGAGTCTCCCCCACGGAGGCCCAGTTTAGACGCCGAGGTCCCTATGCCTTTATGCCTTTAGCAATTTAGTTTAGCTTCCCTTTGGGTTTTCAAATGAGTTTATGCATTTTACAATCTTTTCCTAAGGCAGTGAGTACGGAGGAAGCAGAGATTCAGCTACCTTCCTAGGATGGCGATAGAAATGGGAGGGGGTGGGGGGTAGGGGGAGGGATGTGTGTGCATCCAGGTAGCGTTTAATTCCTGCGGGGAGAAAAAAAGAAACGTGATGGCCTGGGTCCTTCGCTGTGCTCTTCTCTCCACTGCTTTTTAGAGTTTTGCTGTTTACGGGACACTGACCGACGCTAACTAAATAGGGACCTTTAACAAGCAAACTGCAAATGAAGGGGCTCCTATCAGGGTTGGGTACTGGTCCCAGGAGACCCAACCATCTCCGTAAATAATCTTCGTTGGAGTGACAGTGCCTAGGAGGGTTCCAACCAGAGGCCTTATCTTCCCTTACGTCACTTTCTTTCTCACTCTTTCCGTGTGGGCTGAATTTATTAGGGATTTTTCCATACCGCTTCACACAGCAGTAGTCCTCGTACTGCGTCATCTAGAGATGAAGGTCAAGGCGAGAGCGCACCAGAACACAGAGCTGCGGGAGAAGCTCAAGCCTGTGCCTAACCTCCCTGTAGGGAGCTGAGGCCTTGAGGCAAAGCAGCCTAGGGAGCCAACACCTTCCCGATGTCTCCTTCACTGCGGATGGAGGCCATGGGAAGCTCAGCCCGTGGACCTTGATACTTTGGCAAGGATCAGTGTCTCCAAGAATGAAGGAGGCTGGACAGAGCCGGTCCCTGGAAGTGTTTGACTTCTTGTTGAACACAAGCTAAGTGAGGATAAATTTACACAGACCTTCTGACAGTCGAACAATGTGAGCTAATTGCAGATTCCCACTTCCTCCTTCTCCAATTTGAGTGATGGAATGATTCAGGTCTTTCTTTACCGCCACTGATTTAGTTGAAAAGGTTCATGGCATACTGCAGTGAGGTGTTGGTTGAGGCAGGATCTTGCTATAGAGCCCAGGCAGGTCTGGAACTCATTATGTAGCCCATTCTGACCTCAAACACCTAATCCTCCTGCCTCAACTTCAGGACTCCTGGGATTATAGATACATGCCACTGCGTCAGCTCTAGATTGAGTACTCATACAGTATCTGCGCCTTGAACAACCCCTTCTATTTCCTGTGCCCGTGTTCAGCTACAGGAACCATTTTATGTGTGAGACATCTATGAGGTCCACCTGTCCAACATTCCTATTCCTTTTCTCTGGTTCCCCTGTGTCCAGTTTTCCCAACTTTTGCTTCATGTGTTGAGATAAGGCTGTTCCATTCTGGGCTCCCCGGATGGAGGAAGGATGAATCCTAGGCTATGGGAGATTGGCCTCTTTGCTACAGGAATGCTTCCGAAAACCAGGCATGTGACCTTGTGCCAGGCTAATGTGCCACAGCGAGGATGTTTGTTACCACTGTTCTTAATGCAGCTGCTGTGTCTGTAAAGATGGGAAGCCATGTATGAAGACACTCAGAAAAGCCTGCTTCAGAATGAAGCCACCAAAGAAAGCAGGGTGGGAATGGGGGTCTAGCTACAGCTGTCCTTGGAGGCAGGGTCTCTTGATTTTCCTTTTTTAGCTTCAATAGCCAGCCTTTTCCTTTCTTCTCCTAAATCAGTTTGCTTTTCAGCCACTTGTAAATGAACTGTGTAACCGACATAGTCTGTTATTTTTAAGTCACCGTTGCTTTGTGGAGGTTCCACACATCTGGCTTGTCATAACATGGTCTGGGGTGCGTTCACGTTGTGAGACAGAGATAAACATCATTGGCAGTTAGTTTGTTTGCCCAAAGTCAAATTCTCTTTAGATTGTCTGCAGACACCTTTGAAGCCACCTGTCAACTATAAAGAATATGATATGTCTAATGTGCCTGAAATAAAGCATACAGGAATGGGAAGCATTGAGGTTTAGTGTTTAATATAGTAGCAGCAAGGCTATTGAAGAAGTGAAAAATTATACATTTAGAAGTAACCATTGTTGCTTCTACAGCTTTGTTACCTTAAATACATTCTAGGGCTTCCTTCTTTCTGCATAATAGTTGCAATTAAAATTTCTATTTGCTTTGCTATTTTTCTCTTTCAGCCTGTAAGTACGTTTCCAGGGTCATTCCTAGGGCAGGTTTTCAAAGCTGGACTAGGTTAGCACATTATTGTTCATCCTTCGGCCACCCAATACTTAATGATTTTAAAAGAAAAAAACTTAGGTAGGCATTTGGATCTTCCAAATAAAGATAATAAGTATCTAGGTTTTGAAGTTTATATCACAGTAATTTGTAATATAGATACATATATATATATATATATATATATATATATATATATATATATATATATATATATATATATATATATATGGAATTGAATCCTGATGAGCTTTGGTGGGGACTGTGATCTGCTTGGAGATGTCTAGTAAGCTCAAGTCTCCTGGAAGGGCATCCTGTGGTCAGGAGACTGGGATGCCTCAGAAGGCTTCTGATATTCAGCAGCTAATTCCCTTCAGGAGGTTTGCTCAGTACCCAGGCCCACCCAGTTGAAAGTTAAAGCTACCACTTACTGTGGTGGTATTGTGTTCCCCAAAATATTGTGTACTCTAATAAATATATCTGGGGTCAGAGAACAGACAGCCACTAGATACAAAGGCTAGAAAATGGTGGCACTCATACCTTTAATCCTAGCATTCCAGAGATAGAAATCCCTCTGGATCTCTGTGAGTTCAAGGCCACATTGGAAATAGCCAAGCATGGTGACACACACCTTTAATCCCAGAAAGCCAGCCTTTAATCCCAGGGAGTGGTGGTAGAAAGCAGAAAGATATATAAGGCGTGAGGACCAGAAACTAAAAGATTTTGGCTGGTTAAGCATTCAAGCTTTTGAGCAGTAATTCAGCTGAGACCCATTCCGGATGAGGACTCAGAGGCCTCCAGTCTGAGGAGACAAAACCAGCTGAGGATCCGGCGAGGTGAGATAGCTGTGGCTTGTTCTGTCTCTCTGATCTACCAGCATGGACCCCAATAACTCGCCTCAGGTTTGATTTTATTAATAAGAACTTTTAAGATTCCTGCTACAACTTACTTTCTTATTCAAGCCAAAGACGATTTTATTACTCTTATTTGTGTGCTTGGGGTATGTGGGTGTGGGTGGGTGCTAGGTGGGTCTTGGGGATTGAACCCGGGTCTTCAGGCTTGACAGCAAGAACTTTTATCCTCTGAGGCATACTGCCAGCCCTTGATTTTATTTAACTCTCTCTCTCTCTCTCTCTCTCTCTCTCTCTCTCTCTCTCTCTCTCTCTCTCTCTCTCTCTCTCTCTCTCTGTGCATGTGGGGGCCAGAGGTGAACAACATATGTCTTCCTCAGTCACTCTCCACCTTCTTTTTTGAGACAGGGTCTCTCGCTCATCAGTTTGGCTATATTGACTGGCCAACGGCTCAGTGATCTGCCTGTGTCAGCTCCCCTTGCCGATGCTGAGACTACAGACCCGTACAGCTGCTGGACCCAGGACCAAACTGGTGCTTGAGAAGCAAGCACTTTATCACCCAAGCCGTCTCCCCGGCCCGCCTTACATCTATCTGCTTGTAAACCTAGGTTTCCTGCCACTTCGACTTCTGGGCATCGATTGTTTCTGTCATTCTCAAATCTGCTCTTCTAAAGAATTTTTCAGTTCACTGCTCAGATTCTCAAAGACAAGAAAATCCAACCAGTACTTTACTTGGGAAACCATTACATTTACAGATTGATTCGGAAGGAATGGATATTATTGTAACACATCTTTCCAATCAGAGACGTGGCAGGCCTACCTATCAATTCAAATCCTCTTTCATATCACTTGGTAGGGTTTGTAGCTTCCTCAGTATGGATGCTGTATTTTTATATCATCTTTCAGCTTACAGTTTTTTTAAATACAGGTTTCTCCCTTATATATAGAAGGCTGTTGGTGTTTTGTTACTTATTTTGTTCTAGTCTGGCTTACTAAGCTTTATTGTTCCTCATAATAGCTTTTCAGTTTATTCTCTTGTTAATAAGGCACATCAGAGCAAATATCTGATAACGGTGTCTTATCTTTTAAGAAGATACAGTAAATATTTTCTTTAAATATTTCTCTGAATATTGAAAACAGGAAGGGTAGTTCCTTCCTCCTAACCTCAGATGAACCCTTCAGTGTTTTCGAAGCCCATGTCCAGTGAAGTGAGGTGGCAATTTTTCATGTGGTTAAAAGCATCCTTAAGGGTCTCACATCTTAGTAGGGTTTGTTTATTAAAATTCACGCAAGGATGATGTTCTAGCCTGTTTTTGTTCACTGTGATGAATGCCACAATGAAAAGCAGTTGTGGAGAAAAGGGGTTCTTGTAGCTTGTAGGCTATAGCCCCTTATTGAGGGAAGCCAAGGCACGAACTCAAGGCAGGAGCTTGAAGAGGAAGCCATGGAGGAATGCTGCTTACTGGCTTGCTCCTTCTCAGCCCACCTGTCCAGATAGAGCACTGTCCACAGTGGGCTCGCCCCCCTCCTATATCAATTAGCTATCAAGAAAATGCTCTGCAATATGCCCACAGGCCAGTCTGAGGGGGCTAATCTTCAAGACTAATCTTCATGGATGTTGTATTATTGAAGTTGTCTTTTAGCATATTCTGAGATGATTTTTTTTCCTGTTTAAGTTAATGGTACCTAGATTTCTTACTGTTAAGAAATACCAGGCTAGAAAGACGGCTCAGTGGTTAAGAGCACCGGCTAATCTTCCAGAGGACCCGGGTTTGATTCCCAGCTACCACATGGTGGCTCACAACTCTCTGGACCTCCAGCCTCAGGGGATCTAATACTTGCTTCTGGCTTTCAGGGGCACCAGGAACCCATGTGCTACACAGACATACATGTAGGCAAAACACCCATACACATTTAAAAAAAGAAAAGAAAGGAAAAACAAATGCCTACATTTATTTTTAAGGTGAATTTTCCTTAAAATAAGCCATCAAATTAGATATATTGAGTACTTAAATTATATATATTCTCTGATTTATCTTAGTTAGATCTTGCTGTTACCATCATGTCGGCCTCCTAAAATCAGTGCAAACCTTTCAGGTTTTGCCTCCAGACTAGTTTAAATAGCCTGGAGATTCTCTGGATTTTAGGGCCGCTGGAGCTCACTTGTGGGATGGTCTGTTTTCAACCTTTCTGTACTGGTTACTTTCTTAGCTCTGTTTCTGCTCCCTTCACAGGTTGCTAGTCTATTCCACTTTCCATTTCTCTGCAAATGTGTTCCAGAAAACGGGCAATGTCTAACATATTTTTAAAAGTTATATGGTTAATAATGCCTAATGATATTCCACTATACTCATAGATGGGTGCCTCGCTCAATTGTCATTAGAGAGGCTTCATCTAGCAACTGATGGAAACAGATGCAGAGACCCACGGCCAAACCTTAGGCGGAGCTCTAGGAACCCTGCAGAAGAGAGGGAGGAAGGATTGTAGGAGCCAGAGGGGCGAAGAACACCTCATGAAAACCCACAGAATCAACTAACCCGGGCTCATAGGAGCTCACAGAGACTGAACCGACAACCAGGGAATCTGCATGGGACCGACCTATAGCACTCTGCATATATGTGCATATATACAGTTTTGCAGCTTGGTCTTCTTGTGAGACTCCTCACAGTGGGAGCAGGGACTGTCTCTTGACTTTTCCCCTGGCTTTTAGGACCCTACTCCTCATACTGGGTCACCTTGCCCAGCCTTAACACATGGGGAGGTAGTTAGTCTTACTGCAACTTGATAGGCCATGTTTTGTTGATACTCACAGGAGACCTTTCCTTTCCTGAACAGAAACAGAGGAGTGGATTGGGGTGGGTGGAAACAGAGGGGGTGGGGTGGGGGAGAGGGACTGGGAGGAGAGGAGGGAGGTGACACTGTGGCTAGGATGTAAAGTAAATAAATAAATTAATTTAAAAAGTGACATGGTATTTATTTGTGTTATATTTTCTATAAAATTAAAATAAGAATCATTAGTATCTATGATCATTTCTAATATTGGGAATATGGATTCTCTTCATCTTCCTACTAAAAGAATCTTGCTCAGATTAATTGTTGAAATAAAGATAGTACTTTTAGTTTATTGTGTAATATTTCCTGCTTCTTAATTTAATATTTTTGTTTTAACATATAGTTAAGATTTATAAGGTTTCATTTAATTTTTTTTTTTTTTTTTTTTTTTTTTGTTTTTTTTTTGAGACAGGGTTTCTCTGCGTAGCTTTGCGCCTTTCCTGGAGCTCACTTGGTAGCCCAGGCTGGCCTCGAACTCACAGAGATCCGCCTGGCTCTGCCTCCCGAGTGCTGGGATTAAAGGCGTGCGCCACCACCGCCCGGCTCATTTAATTTTTTTTAATTACTATCAAGAGATTAATTCATGGGTACCATTTATTTCCATTTGTGTGTGTGTTGCATGCATGTGTGTATGCACATGTGTGTGTATATGCATGCATGCTCTGTGTGTGTGTGTGTGTGTGTGTGTGTGTGTGTGTGTGTGTGTGTGTGTGTGTATGTTTGTGTGTGTTGCATTCATACCTGCAGGGCCAGGATACGATGTTGAGTGCTTTCCTCTACTACAGTCTATCCTGTTGCCTTGAGACAGGATCCTCATTGAAGAGGGAGCTTGCTCTTTCAGTGAGGCTGGCTGAGTAGTGAGATCTCAGAATCACACTCACAATCTTCTCATACTTCTTTCTCCCCCTTCAAACATGCTCCTTGGGAGATTTTGATTCAGCATGCCATTTGAGAAAACCACTTAGGCCCTGAGCTGGAGAGTCCAACTTGACTTTGATAGTATACCTATTAATCCTGTCCTGAACTAACTGGAAGATTTAAACGGGGGTGGGTGGGCTGGGTAGTAAAGTATGACATTAATATTCAAGGCTTTATAACTGCACCTGTCAAAACTTTGTTTATATTCTTGTACCCAAATGGCTTATGAAGCTCCAAAGCCAAAGAGGTATGGATGCTTCTGCGTGTCTATAATGAGAGGGATGAGGAGTGCTTAGCTGTGTCCAAGGTTATTTATAATTGCATTCTTCAGGCAACAGAGCCTCTGAGAGATGGGGCTTCGAGCAAACTTTCAGGGTCAATTCTTGCAACCCAGAGCCTTTGTTTTTGGTTTTTTGTTTTTTCCCAGCACATGAAAGAACACTAACATAGTAATAGGTCTGCCTGAGTTTTAGTCATAATCCAGGCTTGTTTGTGTAAAGCACCTCCTAGGAGACAGAGATTATAATACATATCTATCCTGTGCAATATGCGTAGATTGCACCATGCGGTACAGGTGAATTTTCGGTCTTCCACCTCCCTTCCTTTTGCCTCTCACTGAGGCATTTGGGCTGTTTCATCTCATCTTCTCCGCTGACCTTTTCAACCAGCTCTAATTCTTCTTGACACAACCTGAGCCCCAAACAGATATCTAGTTACCTTCTCTGCTGTCCTTCTCCATGACCTCCTGTCCTACCCAACTAGCTTCTGAGAGAGCTTTGCTTTGCTTTTCAAGTGGTTTAAGAACAGGGGAAACTCTAGTTCCATGTGAACGTCTTGTAACAAGACAGTCTACTCTCAAAACATGAAGCAATTCAGAAATGAAAGTGGACATTTTATTTTGAAGCACGTGATAGTTTTACATCTGGATATTTTTTTCTTCTTTTTATGTGTATATGGCATATGTGTATGTATGCATGTTTGCATGTGTGTGCACATGTGTGTTAGGGGGTGGGAATCTTCCTTGATTGCCAGCAAGCCTTAGAGATCATCTCCCCTATCTCCACTCTTCACAGTGCTGGGGTTAAAGGTGAACAGGCAGTCTTGCCTGACTTTTAAAAATTGCCCCCTTCCCATTCCCTCTCTTCCCTACTTTCTCTGTGTGTGCACACACATGTGTGTACTTGTCATGGTGTGTGACATGGGACAATTGATGGGAGTAGATTCTCTCCTATGATGTGGGTCCTGGGATCAAACTCAGGTCACCAGGATTGGTGGCAAGTCCCTTTACCACTGGGCAGTCTTGCTGGCTTTGCCTAGCTTTTTTGAGGTAGATATTGGAAAGGCCCTCATGCTTGTGCAGAAAGTACCCTTACCCACTGAGGAATCTCCCTAGTTCCAATTTTATGTATTTCTTCTTTTTTTTTTTTTTTGGTTTTTCGAGACAGGGTTTCTCTGTGTAGCTTTGCGCCTTTCCTGGGACTCACTTGGTAGTCCAGGCTGGCCTCGAACTCACAGAGATCCACCTGGCTCTGCCTCCCGAGTGCTGGGATTAAAGGCGTGCGCCACCACCGCCCGGCCCAATTTTATGTATTTCATATGAAGCGGTAAATATTAAGATCAAATATACGGCATGCATGTTCCTTTCTTTTTCCACTTCCTAATAGGCTTCTTAACCATTCCGTGTAATCCTTGGCTTGAACCTCTGTGCTGGAGTCTACTGTCTGTAGTTCTTCTTCTGCTTTTTTGGTGACCCAAAAAAGAGAAAGCACACTTTCAGTTTATACCAGTAGATGTCATCCATTCACACGAAGCATCGTCTAAGAAATCCAAGCAATTCAACCTAATGTCTAATCCTAGCCTGCACAAGAGCCTGGGGGAAGGGCATTTAGGTTTTAGCAGAATTTAAAATCCGCTCCCCCTCTGATCGTGTGTGTGTGTGTGTGTGTGTGTGTGTGTGTGTGTGTGCGCGTGCGCGCGCGCAGAGGATATGTGGAGGTCGGAGGATGACTTTGAGTTTTGGTCCACACATTCTAAAGGTCTCTTTGTTGTTCAGTACCCTGTAGCCCAAGTTAGCTGGCACACGAGCTCACAAGCTTCAGAAAATTCTCTGTTCTCCCATCTGGCTGAAGCAGCACTGGAAATATAGACATGCACTAACACACCTGGCTTTACCTTCATTTTGGATATCTGAACTCAGTTTTCATGCTTGCATCTCCCCAGCCAGAGAGCAGTTTTTTTTTTTTAAATGGAATTAAGCTCAGAGGTTTGAAGAAATCACTTTTGTAGACTCAAAATTCATCAGTTGCTATGGGGAGGTTATTAAAGCCTTACTTTGAATAGCTACCATAAGAAGGTTGTCATGGTTCCCTGTAAGGGGTCACTAGTCTCAATCCTGTCAATAAAAATTTGAAACAGAGTAAGATATTTTAAAACCTAAAATGATCATTAAAACTAATGAAAAATTTAAATCACAACAACTAGTATCACTTAATGATTCTTGAGAATTTTCATATGCATCGTCTTTTTCTCCTTACAAAAATTCTCTGAGGTCACAGGTAAATTAATTTCTGTGCAGAGAAATTAGATTTCTTCTTTAAGGTCAATGTAACTGGTAAATGACAGAGTTGAGTCTAGAATAAATCTCTTGAGTTTATTCAAATCTGCATGTATATGATGTCAAAAGTGTTATACTTTAAGGCACATGTTTCAGATGGATAGTCCAGGCAGGGCATGGTGATGCATCCCTGTAAACTCATCAACCGGAAGCTGAGGCAGGAGGACCAAGAGGCTGAGGCCAACCTGGGCTGTACAGTGAAAGTCTGTGAAAAGTAAGCAACCCCACACAAAAGCCACCATCACCAAAACCAACAAAAAAAAAATGTGAAAGAAAAAAGTATTCCACAGGCTAAATCAGCTCTTTAGATAGGCTTTATTTGCCAATTGTTATGTAGGCTCACACTGTTTGTTTTTGTTTAAAATATAAATTGAAAACTTTAAAAGTTGATATTTGGGGGACCGGAGAGATGGCTCAGCGGTTAAGAGCTCTGGCAGCTCTTCGTGAGGACCCGGGTTCAATTCCCAGCACTTACATGGCAGCTCACAACCGTCTGTAACTCCAGTTCCAGGGGATCCGACACCCTCATACAGACATATGTGTAGGCAAAACACCAACACACAATAAAATAAAAATACGCAAACATTGAAAAATACTGATATTTTCTAAAGCCGGGCGGTGGTGGCGCACGCCTTTAATCCCAGCACTCGGGAGGCAGAGCCAGGCGGATCTCTGTGAGTTCGAGGCCAGCCTGGGCTACCAAGTGAGTTCCAGGAAAGGCGCAAAGCTACACAGAGAAACCCTGTCTCGAAAAACCAAAAAAAAAAAAAAAAAAAAAAAGAAAAATACTGATATTTTCTTACAAAGGTTGAACATGTGTTTCTGGGGGAAAATCAGAAGACCTTGCAATTCTCTTCCCTTGGGTGTGTGCCGTTAACTGGAGCTGATTGGCCACCGTTTTGCCTGGGGTCTCCCATTTCCTATTGCTTTCTCCTGGACCTGTGGCACTGTCTCAACTGGCCACAGCTGCGTATGAATTTGTGGGTCTTTTCAGGTGCAGTCTTTGTACTGACTCAGACTTTATCGTTATGCTGTACTTATTCGAAGTTCATTGTTACGTCTCAGAACACTTAGCGTAGCTTTTGGAATCAGTTTAGGAGTCACAAAGAAAAGCAGTGTACGTCTATCAGCGCCCCGAATCATCAGGGCCAGGATTACTGTTTCTCAGTGTCTGAAGCATTCCTCGGTCTTATCTTTAAAAGCTTCCCGCTACCTCACTTTTTCATGGAATACGCCCATAGTTTACTATGACATACATGTTCCCCTTGCAATGATCTCCTAGTCCCATGTAAATGCCATTACTCTATAGAAATAGCTCTTTGAACTTTTGTTTGTTTTTAGGTTGGCAGAAATTAGACAGGCCATCCTACTCATACGGTGAACTCTAAGATCCTGGGGCAGGGCACTGTATTAAATGGAAGCAGAAAAGCCATCAAGTAGCTAATGAATGAAATCACCTGGGCAAGTCTTCCTCTCTGACTGATGCTCGTGTGAGAGCAGAGGCCTGAAGTCAGGCCAGAGAGAATGGGGTAGGCAAGGGGCTCCTGGAAGCAGGGGCAAGTGTCTGCTGGGGGATTTGGAGACGCCCACACCATTCGGTGTGGTCGAAGCATTTGGTGCAGGAAAAGGCAAGAACAGATGTGTCCAGAGGTGAGGAGCAAGAGAGGGAGTTGCGCTTTTACGGGGTCACGTGGGCCGTTTGATCCTAACCTAACCGCCGCAGGAAGCCATGGACAGTGTGCAGCCGGGGGGCACGCTTGCAGTGCTGGCTGGAGACTTTGAAATGGGAGGAGGAGGGGCTGGAAGGTGAAGAGAGAGATGCTGGATGCTGATAACGCAGTGACCCTGGCAAGAGAGGAAGAGAAACCCTTGGGACATAGCAGAGGACGGGAATTGAGGCTCGTGTGGAGCGATGGAGACTAAGAAGAGGGTTGTTTGAACGGCTGGATGGCGGTGCTACTCCACAGAGTGTGGAGGAGACTCCGTTCTGATTAGTAAGGACACAGTCCTTTCCATGGCTGCCCATTTCAAAATGGCAAATACCGCTTAAGGGACTCCTGGGTACCTTTGGGATGCTTATTTTAACTCCTAGTCATGGTTCTCAGGGCCCTGACGTGGGAACGCCTCTAGTCACCCAAATTTGCTTTCTGGTGGCTTTAAGCAAGGCAAGCTGAAGGTAACTGCCCCTCTGGAGAAAAGCAAGTGCGTGTCACCGGGACCTCAGCAGCTCAGAAGACAGGCTCTGTGCACGCTCTACCTTTAATGTAGCAAACTTTCCATTCCCCACCCCTTGCCCTGGCATCTGCACACACAAATCAAAACCTTCTTAAGTCATGGAATTAAAAAAAAAAAAAAAGAAAAAGAAAAAAAAAAAACAAGCAAATAAAAGGTACTTCCTGGGGCGGGGGAGTGGAAATTTTTTTCTTTTTTGTGCTCAGTTTGTTTTTCAGGCACAAGAAAAGTGATTCTGAATATTTAAAACCACAAACACTGTATTCTTTACAGAGATTTTGGGAAGGGCCACATAACTGGGATGTTGGCGATAAACATCATTTACATAGAAGATATCTTTGCTCCCCTGCTTGGTACCAAATGTCCCACATATTGAGAGGCATAGAGGTTGTAGAGAAGCAGACAGATCCATATCAAATAAAAATATACATACTCTGAATTAAAGTGGAATTCAACCATAACTGGTCCAACCTTTCTCCCCCTGAGGAAGAAACAGTACACTTAAATTTTATTAGAAAAGTCGTTTTTGTAATTACAGGAATTTGGAACTTCCTCTAGGACCTAAATACCCTTCCTCCATGAACATAGGAAGCCAAGGAAGTGAAAACTGTGAACTCAAGTTCATTGCTTGTGAATGGAAAAAGCTGATGATTCAAGGACAAGTTATCAGGGCAAGGAGAGATTTATTTGTAAAGTTATCAAACCCGCTAAGACAGAGAGGGGGAGGCTGTTGCCAACAGAACCATCATCTAGCACCAGGGCTGTGGCATGCGGGTTACGTAGGGATTTTTGGGGGGAGGCACCAGGGTAATTATAAACTTTGGATGCTGTGCTTCTGTAATGCGTGGGCTGCTGTTATCTGTAGTCAGTGGAAAGTCTGGATTCTGTAAATCTGAAGAAAAGTTACTGATTAGAAAGGCTTATGACTCATGCCTTTTTAGTTCCATTTCCCAGAAACAGTTAATTCTTCAGTGAATTACTAACCATACAAAAGTCATCTTTCCCCGCTGAGAACGGTGAGAACGTGTTGGGTAGCTTCAATCACAGGGGTCATCTTCAGCAAAGTGAGTGGTAGGTGAATACCATCCAGCCATGTTACTTCCCCATGTAATGATTAAAAAAAAAAAAAAACAAAAAAAAACAAAACTCAGCTAACAACCAGAGAAGCTAAAGAGCTAGTTTAGGACTTTGCTTTATAAAAACATAACCAGTAGTTTCCGGCAAGATGAACATGGACCAGCATCAGTCTGTATGATGGTAATGTAGAGCATGGAACCTGGAGTTCCACTGTGTTGGGCTTGACCTGGTTTCCCTATTTGTCAACCATGTGACCCCAGGTTAATTGCATGTCCCTCTCATTCTCAGTTCTTCATCCAAGACCCGGGAATGAGAGTGAGATCTCCTTGGTAGAGATGTTGGGAGACCTGAATGAATGAGTGACTGCATTAGAAACAGTTCAGGTGCTCGGTAAATGCTCATCATTTGGTTCTTACCTCGACTCTTCCTCAAGAAACCATAGCTTGAGCAGGACAGTGGTGTTGCACGCCTTTAATCCCAGCACTTGGGAGGCAGAGACAGGTGGATCTCTGTGAGTTCAAGACCACCCTGGGCTACAAAGTAAGTTCCAGGACAGCCAGGACTGTTATACAGAGAAACCCTGTATCGGACAGAAAAAAAAAAAAAGGAATTGGAGCACCTTGATGCTCACAAGAGCACTCCATCCTTGTGGTGTAGGAGCTAGCTCTCTGGAGGCAGTAAGGGGAAAGGACCCACACTGGAAAGTGTGAGTTGCTTGCACACGTTACAATGAGGATAGGCTAAATATGTAGTAATTAAGGAAGACCACAGCTACACCTTTGTGACTGTGATAGTTAAATCCCTGCTACAGGCCGATCATGGAGATGTGGACAACCAGGAGAACACTGCCTAATTAGCAGCCAGCAAGACACAAGTAAGGTTGTTCATGGCAACACTAGCCATGGGTTGAGAGTCAAGGTCAGCATCAAACAAAGGGCAAGTCAGAGATGGGCAGAGTGAGTGGGTTTCAACCATTGAACTGGGTTGGTAGCACATGAACAGTGTATCAATGACTTCTTTTTTTTTTGAGACAGGGTTTCTCTGTGTAGTTTTGGTTCCTGTCCTAGATCTTTCTCTCTCTCTGTGTAGACCAGGCTGGCTTCGAACTCTCAGAGATCTGCCTGGCTCTGCCTCCTGAGTGCTGGGATTAAAGACATGTGCCACCACCACCTGGCCTGTATCAGCAACTTCTTGGGCCAAGGGCACATGTATAGAGCATGTGGTCTCTCCATTGGCTTAGCAGTTGGCGGCCCAGAGAATAGTCAGTCTCGTGTCAGTTACCTCAGACTTTGTCCAGTCTTTAATTTCTCACTTTCTTCAGTTGTTTACTTTCTTTTGATTCTCTGTAAGAAAGTTTGCTCCCACTTTGCCCACTTCCGTGAGCATTCCCATTTCTAATCCTCATTGGCACAAGACAAAAGACTTAGAGCCACTGTCCCGGGTCCATCTAACTGTAAGTGTCTGGGCTGTGAAAGGCCCCATGGCTCTCAAAAACCCGGCATCAGTTGGCCCCACACCTCAGTGGGATGGTTGTTGGAAAAGTGCATCACCTGTGAGCTTACCGACAACTCCTCCTGATGGTGTCGGGGGTACAGTGGAAAGGGAGGGAAAATCGGGTCAACAAGTTCTCAGGGGTCCTGGGAGTCTGCTATCATTTGAGGCCGGTTCAACCCTCATGAGCATCTTTCACACTCTGATGAAGTGCAAGACTCTCGGAAAAGACACCAAGAGACAGCCCTGGCGGCTTGAGAAAGCGGCAGAATCAGCTCCCACCCCCACTTCTAATGTTAGGGTGTCTCTAATGTCCAGGATCTCTAACTGTGGTTCTGTAGCTCCACACTTGGATCTGCTTCAGAGCAACACCTGGGTTACTCTCCAGTGACATCGTCTTCTTCTCTGCTAGAGGTCACTTCTGAGGGTCAAGGATTAGTCACTCCTAAGAGGCCCAGCCTAGATCCAGCATTCTGGAAGTCAGATCAGAGCTCTGAGTGACAGAATCACACAGGTCTTGGCCTGAATGGCTCCTTCTGCTTGGTTAAGATGGGAACGTGAGAACTAGACTCTTCAAATGCCAGCACAGACACTCACTACGGGACATGGACCAGGTCAGACACTTTACTTCTCTGTGCCTCAATTTCCCCTGTTTGTGAGGTGGGAAAAATAATGGCCCCCAATACAGAGTGATTAATAGTAATAAATAACTTAATACATATATAATAATATGAATATGTATACAAAAATCTGTGTAAAACAATGTAAATATAATATTAACTATATTCATAGTATGGTAGATTTTATACACAGTAAACATGTATTATTCTGCATTGAAATGTGTGTGTGTGTGTGTGTGTGTGTGTGTGTGTGTGTGTGTGTGTGTGTGTGGTGTATGTCAGGGTATGCATAGGCCAGAAGAGGACATTGGATGTTTTTCTCTATCATTCTCTTGGCTGCTGCTCGAGAGAGGGTCTCTCATTGACCCTGAAGCTCCCCATTTTACCTGGGCTGGCAAGTGAGCTCTCGGATCTACCTGTCTCAGTTCTGCTATGCTGTGCTGGGGTCCCAGGTATGGACAGCTACACCAGGTTTTTACTTGGTTGTTAAGGATTTGAACCCAGGTCCTCATGTTTGGCAATAATTGCTCTTAAACACTGAGTTATCTCTTTTTCCCCCATCTACGTTTACATTTCATGTCTATTTTTAATTAAGATATATTTTACATAAAATGTAGGTGTCTGTAAATAAACCATTTGTATTATTACTGTTGCTACTGTCTCCTTTTATTTTTTTTTTTTCATTTTTTGCAGGGACAGGCTTTTTAGCTTTCATGCTTCCCTGCGTCTGTTCATGCATACAGACTGCTGAGTTTCTACAGATGGCTGTAACACAGAGAGCTGGGGTTAAGTTGATTTAAACCTGACCCTATCATTTATAAAACTATAATCTACAATGAGTGCCATGTAAATATTATTTCATAGCTTCCTGGAACATTCCTCTTTCAGATGTTTTTAAAATTTCAAGTTCTTCAATAACTCCATTTATTTTTCTGTTTTACTTCAAAGGACTGTTGATCTCTGGAGCAAATAGCCTGGACAGAAATGTGTCAAAATATGTCTTATTCGTCATGTGGGCTGAATCTCGCAGTCCCCAGCAGCTATGGATCAAGAGATGTTTCTGAATGAATGGCCTCTGAGAGCAATAGGCTTTGTATCTCTAATCAGAACGAGGGCAACATTTTCCTCCTGTCTTCATCGTCCACGAGAACCCATAAAACAAACACCCACCTCACAAGCAAGAACGCTTCCTACACAGCACTGCTACCAAGGGCCCATGAAGTCCCTAGCTGTACGAAGGGCACATAAATAGCTTTGGAAATAAAATCCATTCACTCATCCATTCATTCATCCATTCATTCATCCATCCATTCATTCATGTAGCACTGGGCACTCCTCACGCAGGAGGCGCTGTGTTGCTGTTCATGTAGAACTTTAACTGGCAAATGTGACACGGTATCAACCTCCGCAAACCCACTTCCTCTTCAGCAAATAGAAAATAACCGAGGACGTGAATTCGCTGCCACTGTTGAACACTGGAGGGGAGGCCTGCCGCTGCTCCTGGCAGACATGAAGTCATACTTCTGGTGTGTCTTGGCCCTCGGCTTCCAAATCGGAGTTTTAACAGGTGAGTGGCCCAGCTGAACTTCTTATTAAATTCAAGTTTGAACATTAAGAAAAATCTAAAATAGAAAAATCTGGTACAAATGGATTTTTTTTTTTTTGGAAAGCACAGATGAATTCTGAAGCACTCCAGCCCATGGCTCAGGGCTCCATGCTGCCCCTGTCAATGTGGATGGCATTGAGTTGGCATTGCTTCTTTTGATACTATGTTTTAACATGAAAAAGTATGTTTCCACAGACCATTAAA
This sequence comes from Peromyscus maniculatus bairdii, assembly GCF_049852395.1. Classification (NCBI taxonomy): domain Eukaryota; kingdom Metazoa; phylum Chordata; class Mammalia; order Rodentia; family Cricetidae; genus Peromyscus; species Peromyscus maniculatus. Next base: position 53,209,287 of record NC_134864.1, on the reverse strand, counting down.
AATTTAAATTCCTTGCTCGGAGTTACCTGCCAGTGGGTAAAGCAGAAGACTGGCTCCACTGTCTCCAGAGAAAGATGAAAGGCAAGATAACTTGTGTCAACAGAAGGAAAATTAAATAACCCTGGCATTTGGGCCGGGAATCCTATGGTAGAGAATAAAGTGGATGGACTCCCAAAAGAAGAATTTTGACTTTAATCTTACTTGGATGGTTCTATGTCTTAAATTCGTAGCTGGCCATAAGGTTTTTTCCCCTTTTTCCTTTCTCTCTTTCTCTCTTTCTCTCTCTCTCTCTCTCTCTCTCTCTCTCTTTTTCTTTTTTTTTTGAGATAGAGCTAAACCAATCCTGGTTGCTCTTATAAAGTATTTAGACACTAAATATGAGGGTCATTCTGAAATTTAAAAAAGGGAGAGTGGATGACTGCAAACATTCACCACCCCTATAGACCTTAAGTAGTCTGTCTGGTGTCTTTTATTCCTTTTTGTGGGTTGCATTTATCAGACCTCACATGTGCAGTGTAAATTATAACACATGTTTTTTTTTTTTTGCTGATTCTCATTACATACACGTATATATTATTTTTCCTTTTTTTCTCTAACTATGGGTCCTGTTCCTAAAATTGAGAAAAATGAAGTGAAACATTAAATGTGGGAAAATACCTTTAATAGGAGAAACGAAAGCAGAATATTCAGTGTTATAAACCCATCCAGAAATGCATTTCTCAGGGGTACAAAGAAGTAGACATTACTTTTCTCTCCCAAAAAAAAAGAGTCAAAACTAAAATTGGATTTATTCAGCATTTGATCTTGTGTTGTCTCAAAGCTATGTACATGTTCTTAAGAAGAATGAGGAGTGATTGAAGAAGGCTATCCCTCATGGGTTTACCTGGATTAAGTACCAAGAACAGCTCTGGACCACTTGCTTTCTCTCTCTCTCTCTCTCTCTCTCTCTCTCTCTCTCTCTCTCTCTCTCTCTCTCTCTCTCTCTCTCTCCAAACCTTCTGAAATGCTTAGCAGGATAAAGGATGCAATAATAGCCGTGGCAGGGAAATCCATTCATTTAGTCATCCACTCCTCTGTTCATTCATGCAGCACCGGACACTTGCCACGCGGGAGGTGCTGTGTTAGCCACTGTATGGACAATGGCGAGCAAAACTAGGTGGTGCCCACTCTGCTGAGACTGGCCAGGCACTAGCAAAAGAGACACTGATCAAGTAATCCTATGAACTGTTGACAAGTATAGGTAAAACTCAGTCCCATGAGAGTGTACCAAGGAGTCAGGTCAGACAGGGAGGCTATGTATGGACCTGGAGCCACACAGACGTTCCTGTGGAAATGGCGCTTGAGTTGAAATGGGAAGGACAAATAGGAATCAGTGGGGAGATCAGCATCAAGGCAGAAAAGAAAACTCTATGGAAAGTCAAAACAAAGCATCCATAGTGTTCAGAAGAAGGTCAGAGGGCTGGACCAGGGTAGATGCAGCTGAGCACAGGAAGAAGTTGAGGATGACGCAAGATGAGACTGAGAAGGAGGAGGTCAGGGGTCAGATTACTCAGACAGCAAGGATCATGCTAAAGATTTTGGCTTTTCTTTCAAGAAAATTTGTACAAGTTATTGCATGGTTGTTTGTGTGCTGCCTCAAAAGTTTTCTGCATACCAAACCCATTTGGGCAGTTCTGGTGTAGGTGGTGTACTCAAAAGAATTGTGTGAGCAGTGATGCTATTTCTGGAGGAGGATAGAGCCAGCCACAGGATTATCACAAGTCGTCAAAACAAGCTGATCAATCAATTCTTCTGGAATAGTCACCTGAGATCCCAAAGGAATAAAACCAATGTTAATTATTCTTATCACACGAAAAATCGTATTATGTAGAATGCCATTTTCCAATGACAGTCATCCAAACAACGGAGGCATGAACAGCTAAAAGGTGATAATAAACACACTAACAATCATATTCAAAGTGACCTCCCCCAGGGTACATACACCCAGGAACTCCTATTTTCACAGCTAGAAACACAAAGCCAAACTCGAGTCAACTATGAGACTTATGGGTCCTCTCTAATACTTTTAATTCTTCCAACTCTTGGCTTACCCATGATATGGTGATGTAGAGATTCTTGCTCTCAAGCAGGGCTGAGAAGGACTCAGCAAACCAGGAAAGGCTAAGTGATTCATCACATAGTGGTAGAACCATCATTAGAACCCCAGTGTGCGCAGCTAGCTCTGTTGAAGCAGGAGCGAAATAGCACAAATCTCCAGGGGCAAGATTCTGACCAACTTGGTTGTTGAGTTGGTGAAGTAAGAAGGCTGAGAGTCTTGGACATTCCCAGTCTTCAGTGGATCTCAATGTAAAGCTTAACAAAGTCTTATTATTCACAATCCTGGGATAGTAGGAGGCTCTTCCTTACAGAAGAATCTGCAGGAGGAAATTATACAAGAAACACTTCTTCCCAGGCAACGGGGATGTTGTGGGTGACCTGCTGAATTCCGGCTTTAGAGAGACTGTGCTGAAATCAGTGTGGAGAAGGCAGCCAGTGAGAATGATTGCTAGTGGGTGATGTCTAATAAATGTGTGTCTCATGAGGTATCCTCTCAGGAAGCCAGGAGGGTAAACCTTAGGCCTACTCTATCTCTGACAGGGACTGAAAAGTTTCTCTTGGGAGAAACAGCCCTGCGGTGTTCTTAGCACAGAACTCGGGGATGGACTGACCTCGGAGGCCATCCCTTTGAGCACCTATTTCATGCTGCATTAAGAAACTCTGCATCAGCAACCTTTTCTTTGGATAGATGAAGCCTTGATTTTATTCCTCCGAGAGTGTATGCATGTATTTACCTCTTCTTTTCCCATGTTATCAAGTCTTCTCATTTTCTTTTACATTTTGTTGGAATGGCAACATTTTCTTTTAATATTCTTTGCTTCTGGTGAATTTGGAAGGTTGGTGATACTTCTTAAGTGATTTATTTTTGTTTTCTGTGATTGGATGTGTTCCTTGCACTTAGGTCTGTCTACCACATTCATGCCTGGTGCCTGTGGAGGCCAGAAGAGGGTGTCGGACTCCTGGAACTAGAGTTAGAGATGGCTGTGAGCCATCGTGAGGGTGCTAAGAATTGAACTCTGATCCTCTGGAAGAGCAACAAGTGCTCTTAATCACTGAGTCATCTCTCCAACCTCTGATGATACTTCATAAATTATTTAGTCATTATGTTCAGAGGATCACAATAGATTAGTTAAATTCATGCATTTCTGGTAATTGAACCCAGGATCTTACATCTGCTAAGCAAGGGTTCTACAAATGAGCTGCGTCTCCAATCCTATTTAGAAATAAGCATAGCTATGCCCTTGCCTGGAATGCCTAACCCCTACTCACCACACTGGCATGAGAACCTTGAAGTGCCCTCCTTCTCCCCACTCTCTTCTTGGCTCTATCACCGGCCCATGAATGGGCTTTGCCAAACTAGTGTCAAGCAAGCTCATCACCATGTTCTGTCTTGACAGCTTTCCTTTCCTATCCGTTCTATCGTTTACCCTTCTATCACGGAGCTGGTCTTCAGTGACCGCATCAGTGCGGATGCTGCTCCTGTCTTGTGACCTCTGTTCTGCCAGTGCTCTTAGGCCTTCCCTTAGTGCCAGCGCAGGGGACAATGTCCCTTTTCCCCCCTCTCTAGGGTGACTGATACCTTTCCTATGATTGGGAGTTCTGGACCGCAGTCTCTTTTCTTGGAAGATTTTCATCCACTCTCTGTGGCCTTGTGGGTTGTGGTGAAGTACTTCAAGTTAGTCTGAGTCTTGTTCTTTTTTAACTTAAAAAAAGAAAAGCCCTTTTAGAATTTTGTTAAAAAAAAAAAAAAAAAAAACAAAATTTTGAGACAAGGTCTCATGTAGCCTAGACTGGCTTTGAACTTCTGATTCTCTTTCCACCACCTCCCAAGTACTGGAGGATTACAGATATGTGCCACCACTGGTTTATGTGGCTGGAGACTGAACCCAGGGCCTCTTGTACTCTGCCAACTGACAAACTGCCTTACTTCTGATATCTTGAAAGTTGTTTGTTTTAATATTGGAATTCAAGAATTCCATGCTCATGTGGCTCTTTCTCACGTATGTTACTGAATTTTGTATAGGACCAGATACTTTGTTTCCATTTGTGAATTAAACTTTATTCTTCATTTCAGGTATTTTTTTTTCTTCTAGTTTTTGATCACATTTTCCTCTCTGTCTCCTCCACCCCATCTCTTTCTAGAAATCTCTATTACTCTCACATAGAAACTTTTTTCACCAAAGTGAACACAATTGCTTTCATTTTTGTGTTTACTAACTACAGATATGATAGAGTGTTAGACCTTCTAAGTTACTAGTTCCTTCCTAGTAATCCGTAGGCACACAGGGAAAAACCCCCGACTTTTGTCTTAGCTTTGCTCATAACAACCTCTATCACATTCATTACTTGATGCAAAATGTACACCCGTACATGTAGAAACTGAACAGACACCACCATTCATGCGACTTTCCTATTCTAAGGTCATTCAGCTTGAGATGTAAAGTGAATTACTGGGCTTCCCAATTAAAAAATCATATGTAAGAATCATTGTTATATTTTCTACATAAGTGGTGACTCTGTGATGTTATTCTTCTAACAAACTAAGCCAAGTAGTGGCTTTCAGTTATTCCAAGAAAATAATTGAAATTTTATAAAAATTCAAAATTACATTCTGAAAAGTGGAATGTATATAGATCAAATATACAGTATACATAGACTATGAAATATAAATTGAAGCTGTTAGTCAAAGTGTGGCTTTTTTTTAAAAAATTGATTTGGCCTCTAAAGTTGTCTAAAGCAGACAATGATGTGCAAATTCCAAGAGTCAGACGTTGGGGCTGTGATCCTCTGAGGTCTGTTCATGGTGCTGTGGTGCTCATGACTGCTTTGCTCAAGGAAAAGCAGAGAAGGGACAGGCTGAGACTAAGCACGGTGACAGACTCAAGTGTTTGTGCCACTTTACTACTGGTGCTGACGAATCAACGCTTTCTGAGTCACGTTGCCATGGGTAAAGCACTTCCCGCAAGCAATTCAAGATTCTTTACAGGTGACTGTATTTGCATTTGAGAAGTCAAATTTAAGCAGCTGATGTTTATGTTGTCCTTGGAGAATCCATTCATGCGACAGTAGCAGCATTAATCACTCCACTCCACTCTACATCATATTGTACCATCGAAGACTAAGCAAAAAACCCATAGAAATGTTTGTCTGCACTTGTTTAATTACAATGGGAGTTTCTTACAGATATGAATCCATTTCTACAGGAAGATAAGCTACTAAGTAATTGTGAGAAATTTAGACTCTGATATCAAGAAACTGTATTTTTTCAAGTTCAAATACACAGGGCAACTTAATACATAATGGTTGATAAATGAATAGCTAGATAACATTAAACACATGTAATTGCATATTTGAGAAAGAAACAATCTTACTGGTTTGGATGTGTAATAACCCTTCAGTCAGAACACACACACGGTACTGTTGTGAGTACTGAGTATTTGTAGTACTAATACATACACCGTAAGCGAAAAAAGAAATACTAAAGAGAATTTCCACTTCTGTCTTAATGTTTCTTTCCCCATAGCAAATCACTTCAGATGGTATAGTTCTGTTTCTGTAAAGTGAGGGTGTTGGGCTATAGTATCAGATTGAGGGGGGGGCGGCATTCAGTAAGTGGACTCTGAAGTCACATTGTCTAGATGCAATTTATGACTCTAATAATTCTCACTGCTGACTTTCTCCCCTTGGATAAAGGCTATTGAATATTGCCATTCAAGCCTGAGTCTCTTCATCTCAGAACAGAGATAAAGAAAAGGTGATCTGACTTACAGGCCAGCTTTGAGAAACAGATGATGTATTTTATAGAATTCATTTAACAATGTACTCTGTACACAGTTAATACAATGGAAGCCCCTGAAAACTATTGGGGTTCAAAAAATTGGGTGGGCATCAATTAGTTTGAGTCTTTGCCTTTGCACCAGGATGTAGGTGTTTCCCAATTTCCAGCAAATAGGACCTCTTTCTTCTCTTGTGTTACTCTTCTTGGTCCATGTTAGGGGTCAATATCTCTGTTGAACTTCCATGGTCTTATCTTCATTGTTTTAAAAGCATCATTAAGTTTCTCCTGTGTCCCAGGTCCCCTGAACTTTTTAGCCTTATAGACTTCATGATTAAATGAGGAAGCAAGACAAGAATAATTAGGATCTAATAATATATGTGCTAGAAATATATTAGCTAAATCAAGTGTTGCTGAGAACATAGAGTTAGGAGTTTTGGGGCATCTCAGAAGGACCTGAAGAGAGGACTTAGAGCCATTCTTAAGGAGTGACAGAGAATCTTAGTTGGATAAAGGGGTGATTAGATTCTAGTTTGTGGAAACAGAAGAAACAGTGTGAGAGGAATGGCCCACAACTTCAGTGTGGCTGGAGCAGATGGTCTATGGGATCATGGAGGCTTTTATGTCATGCCAAGGGGATTGGGTCTTTCCCTTATAAACAACAGGGGACTAATGAAGATGTTTAAGCTGGGGAACAAAATGTTCTTTAGAAACACAATTTTAGAGGCAGATGGCAGAAAGACAGGAGAACAGACTGTTGTGGCGGGCGGGGGCAGCCAAGAAGATGCTTCCACAGATGGAAGAAGACATGAAGAAGGTCTGGATTGGCAATGAGACTGGAGAAGAAAGACCAAGTTCAAGAGGTGTCTACAAGCTAGAGTCAACTGAACTTGGTGACTAATTAGATGAAGAGAGTCAGGGAGTAGAAAAGATGATGGAGACTGAGTGTCTTGGGGTTGGCCAGTGATTCTCTAAAGAGATAAAATTGGCTTTAGTGAGTGAACGGTTCAGCTTGGACATGCTCCACTTGATGAACAAACTGTATCCAGAGAGAGATGCTAAGAGGAACAGGAAGCTGACCTGGAGGGCTGAGCTGGAGATAAACATCAGTGTAAATGAGTTCCCACACGAATGTCCTGTGTGGGAACCTAAAGCACTGTGCATAGCAACCGAGAAGTGGGAAGTATTCATGAATCTCTATCACACACACCCCCTCCTCTCTGTAGAATAGAGGCAGTCTCATTTAATCTCATGTGATTTCCATCCTATGATAATTTCAAACCAGTGGCAGTGAAATCACTAACAGAGTAGTTTATTTGCAAATTAATTATGTTGTGAATATTGATTCAAAGTTTTATAGCACCTTTGGGGTTTTTCCATTTTCACTAAGAAAATAACTTGTAACTAGAAGAAAATGGATCTTTCATTTTTCTTATTATACATGCTTAGACAACTAAGGGTTGTTTTTGCCCCTTTCAGAGTTTCTTGGAGAGTAATAGCAGCTTGCATACTGTGAAGGTGTGTGTGTGTGTGTGTGTGTGTGTGCATGTTCATACACTGAGAGAGAGAGAGAGAGAGAGAGAGAGAGAGAGAGAGAGAGAGAGAGAGAGAGAGAGAGTTGGTTTGGTGGTTTGTCTTCACTTTTCTTCACATTTTTGATTTGCCTTTCTCTAGATGGGTTAGGTTTTATTTTGCCTGCCCATCCTACTGCAGAACCCACTCATCTTATTAGGTTTTGGGATCTTTTTGAATTATAGCATGAGTGTAGGCATGATGCACAGATAAGGGTCTAGTAGCCAGGAATCTAAAAGTTTTAGCTAGTTGACTCATAAGAAATGGCACTGTTTTTTTATTAAAGATGAAAGAGTGGTAGAAAGCACATTTTAAAAATGATGCTGAAATGTATGAGTAAGAGATCAAATGTAGCAAGACTCCAATACAAGCTCTTTAAGGTTCATAGCTGCCAATTGTGTCACGCTCTTGTGCTCTTCTGAGCCAACTAAAGCTTATCATCGTTTGACTACAGAAAATATGTTTAATAAGCATTATCAATAATTGCCAACTCAGGAGATCTTATCTCTCTCTCTGAGGCCTTTGTAGAGGTTTGTGGTTAAAAGTCTGAGTTAAAGAATAAAATCACACTGGTAGTCTGTTTTACATCCTCTGCACTGTGTGGGGTCTCTACATGTCTCTTTCAAGCTTTTTTTTTTTCAACCAGCGCTAATACAACTGTTTACAGAGTCCTAGCTGGGTAGGTCCTAGGCGGACCATCTGATACGAGGAAATAAAATAGTTTGGATATCAAAGGAATCAAAACCCGTTTAGATTCAAAAGACATAGAGTCTTCTGAGCTGTCATGAAGTCTTTGGGGAAGGACTTTCTCTAGAGATTTTCTTCTCTTTTTCTTCTTTTTCCTCTTCCTTTTCCACCCCCTCCCCCCCTGCCCAGCTCCTTTGTTTGTTTGTTGTTTGTTTGTTTGTCGAGAGAGTGTCTCACTCTGTAGCCAAAGCTTGGCTGGAACTCACTATGTAGCCCCAGGATGGCCTTGATCTTATGGCTCCTCTCTGCTTCAGTCTCCTAAGTGCTGGGATTATAGGTATGCGCTGTCACACTGGCTCCAGAGATTTTAGCAGTCCCTAGGGAAAAAAAAGAAACACAAATGTTCTTATTTTAAAAAATTGAAAATATAAAAACTCACATAATACAAAAACTCTGATTTCACTTTTGAAAACAGTCTATTCTTACAAGAGTTATACGTGGCATAATTGGCACAACAAATATAACAACTATTTTTTTTTTTAAATCACAACAGCTGGCAACAGATTTGAGTCTTGTGTGAAGAATATAAAACATAGTGTGCTGTGTGAGTCAGGAAATATACCACCTGTTTTCTACAGTGAATATTGTCTAGATGTGTCAGCAGAAGACAAAGCAAGTGTTCAACTTAACACTCAGATTTTAAGACATCACTAGGATATAAACAAGCATATTCTCATTTGTGTCCTTAACTTAGTGTTGAAATATGTATCATTGGTGCTTGTATGAAAAATCACTAATATGTGGTATTTCTTGACACTTGGGTGGATTAGCACAATGGTTGTTCTGGGGCTCCATGGCCTGCCCACACACTGGACAAGTTGAACTATTACATACTTCAAGGTATTGAAAAAATCAGTCAGAATTAAACCTGGCTGTCCCTCAGTAATCATGAAAGGGCCAAGAAAAACATTCATTAGTTAAGCAAAACCTGGTAGGTATTTAAAGGCAAGGAGCTTCTTTCTTTAGATTATTTTCTAGTTATGTGACATGTAATCTTGGGAAAAATACATTTCTGGTTCTAGTTTAACTTGATGTATGCAGATATAAGATAGGAGATAAGTGTGAATGCATACATCCATGTGAGTAAATTTTAATCATAATTTACTATTTACCAGGTGCTGTTGTAGATACTTGGGATGGAATTGTAGATTCCTAATGAGGTTCTCATTTCAAGCTTCTATCATCATGGGGTAGCCAGACAATAAACAAGTCAATAAACAGTCAGACCTGATTATTTTATACAGTGGTACGTATTTTCTCCCTCAGGAAATATGTCAGAAAATGACTTAGATATGCACTTTGGATAGGTTGACCAGTAGTCTCTGAAGAAACATTATTTTGAATAATGAAGACAAAGCAGTCATTTATAGAGAAGAGGCTGGGCATCAGTGGGCCAGAGTGAAAGCCAAAAGTTAGGTAGCTTTGCATAGAAAGTGGAGGGGATGGGGAGGAAGGAAGGAATGAAGAGGAGAGAGAGAACTGTAATTTGGACCAACTGTGATTAAAATCGGAGTAGAAAGATTCAGTTGATCACAGGAGCAATCATCAAAGCTTTCTTCCTGTTGACATACTTTTAGCAGTGGTCTTGAAAGACTTGGCTCTTAGCGCCACTTTCCTGCTTCCATTGATAGTTGCTAGTAGCACTTTGTGGCTTGAGCTAATGCTCTTTCATGAACTCAGGAAGATGTGTGACCTGGAAGAAAAGCTGAATCTGTCTGAGTCTTTGTCTATGCATAGTAGACTTGTTGTTTGGTATGTAGGTCCACCCTGTCTGGCTGTGTGTGTGTGTGTGTGTGTGTGTGTGTGTGTGTGTGTGTGTGTGTTACTGGGAAGTAGGTAAAATGACAAGAAACCAGGAGTGTGAGATGAGGGTATTTGTAGGATGCTCAGGACATGGACAAACAATGTATATACGAATTTACTGGGCATTGAGATGGTCTTGGAAGAATGTGATGAACACAGTAAAAAACAATAGCAGAGGCCACATTTAGGAGCAAGTTTTTTGTGTTAGTTGCTATTTGAAGAAAACACAGAAGTGAGAGAAATCAACAAAGAGATGGGTGAGAGAGATACTCAAAAGTTTAACTACTTCTGTGGCAGAGGAATTAACCAAATGGATTTGATAATCTACCAAGCAAAAGAGATTCTAGATATTTGCTATCTGGATTACTGCTATCATGCCAGTAATCCAGCCTGAGTGTTAGACATGGAGATAAGAATATCCAAAGAATGGAGGGAGGATTTTGGCTTCTGCAATTGTAAGACATCAGTATGTTCACACTTTCCTTGAACTGCCTGCCCATTTGTCTATTAATGGCTTTTCACTGCTACCGGGGATTCTCTTGCTGGTCTTTCTGTCTCTCTCCACTACTGCGTGTGGGTATTTGAACCTGTGCACATGTGCGTGCATGCATGCTGAGGCTGGAGATTAGTGACAGGTGCCTTGCTCCAGTGCTCCTCACTTCAGCTTTGGTCTCTCACCAAACCTGAAGCTCCCTGATTTGCCTGGATTGGCTATATTTGGCTGTATTGGTTAGTCAATGAGTTCCAAGGATGTCTCTCCTTCCCACTATCTCGAAGTGATGGGGCTGTAGATGCAGGCTGGCATATTCACCTTTGTTTATGGGTGCCGGAGATCTGAACTCATGCCCTCACACTTACAGGGCAAGCTCTTAACAGACTGCGCCATTTCCCCAGACCATGTTGTTCTTCTCTCTCTCTCTCTCTCTCTCTCTCTCTCTCTCTCTCTCTCTCTCTCTCTCTCTCTGTATTATTGTAACAAATTCGGCTAGAGGCTAAGAGGAGTTTGTGATTTGGTATTTAGCACATCTGTTCTATAGGTGCAAAGTAATTTTGAGGTAAATATTTAACTGCTGTGGTGGCAAACATGTAAATTGCAGGTTTACAGTTGCCAAATGCTTTTCTAGACTGAAAGCTTAAAACTTAAACATAGGAAATGTGGAAACGTGAGTCAGCCTTGTTAGTACTGTGTACAGTGATGAAAAGGTGAGCCAGGACATGTTTAGATTACGAATGATCATTGAAATGAATATTTATGAGTACTTGATGGATGACGCTCTGGAGGCCCCAGTTGATTTTAATGACACACAGCGTAGTTCTGCATGGAAGAAAGAAAGAAGGCTGAACCCTTCCTAGCCACCCCGCATCCTACCTTCTGCAGGCAACGAAGGTCGTTTAACTCGTTCATGTTCATGTTTTCCTGACTCTTCGCAATATTCTTTCTTAAGAGAAGATTAGCGGGAACATGGCATCTTTGATGGGGACTCACCTGACAGCGAAGTTGTGTCTTGGTTGTCTCTGGTCTCTTCTGGATGTGTTCTGACCCTTAACCCACAGAAAGCAAGTGTTGGAAAGAGCCCCCCAATCTCTCTTTCTCTGTCTGTGTGTATGTGCACGTGCACAGAGTGTGTGAGTACACACGTGTGTGTGTGTGTGTGTGTGTGTGTGTGTGTGTGTTTGTGTGTGTGCCTATGTAGAGGCCAGAAGTCAACATCCGGTGACTCCTTAATCACTTTTTACCTTGGTTTGGAGACAAGGTCTCTCAGTGGACCTGAGCTCACCCTTTTGGCTAGTGATTGCCCAGTAAGCCGGTCTCCATCTTGCAGCAGATGCCAGGCTTTGCGTGTCCAAACCCAAGTTTTCCTGCTTATGCAAAAAGCTCTTTACCCTTTGAGCCATCGTCCCAGAAAGAACTCTTTAAACAATCAAAACTCATGGTTTTCACTTCTTATTTTACAGACGAAAAGAGAGAAGTCCACAGTGGTACCCTAGGCACAGACCCATATGCCAGTCATGGGACAGAACCAGAATTCGCTCTCGAATTCCTTAGGCAGCACTTCTCAGCACTTCCACAGTTACTTTTCACCTCATCACAGAGTGGGCAAAGAACGGGGAGCGGCTGGGGTACAACGCTTTTTAGTGTGTGTGTGTGTGTGTGTGTGTGTGTGTGTGTGTGTGTGTAGCGGCTGTAGACAGTTTTGCCCCGCGATCTTTTTGTGGTTTGCTTGCTGCCCTTCTAAAGTCTCCGGGAAATTTTCTCTGAACAACGCTGAAGGAACTGAGAAGCCGTCCACTGATCTTATCTTCTGCAGCAGCAGCTAGGAAGCGTCGCGCTCACAAACGTCCTCTAGCAGAACACCCTCCACTTAAAGCCCATGCCGCTGTGCCTGTTCGTCTGTTCGCCCCTCGTCTGTTCTCATCCTCTGCCTTTAACTTACACTTTTCTCGGTGTGAAAAAGAAGTGAAAGCAGCATTATTTTCCTTCTGCATACTTTCAGACTTCTAAATTGTAAGACAAAACATCCATACAGAGGTGTGAACAAATAATAAAAAAACACTTTGAATGAATAACAATCGCATAGTCTCCCTAACCCCCACAATTACCACACACTGAGAATAAAACACGTCCAGCACAGAGACACCTTTCTGCTTTCTATGGTCTTTCCTGATTCAGACTCTCTTCTCTCCTCCAGGCAACAGCACTAGGGTGGATTTGGTGGCATCCATTCGAGTTATATGTCACGCCTCTACTCTCTTGGTGATTATGCAAGGAATCACGTCTTGTGGACATTTACTTATCAAAGGTTGCACATAGCGCCACTACTTTCCTGTCGTGTTCTGGGCAGACAGGTGGCTTCTTCCAGTGTGTGGAAGATGTGACTTCCAATTCGGCTGCATCAGGCGTAGTCTTTATAGCTGATACTGGCACATCTCTGGTCAGTCTTAATGGTTGCTTTGATTTGAAGGTAGTCAGTGTCTTCCTCAAGCTTGTTTTAGACACTCTTTCTAAAAGGCTGTGTGTCTAGCTGTGGGCAGTTTAAAAGTAATTCTTTAAGACTGGTTGAGATTCTTGAATCTGTGCACTGTGCCTGAATTCTGGATAAGTTGTCTACCTATCTTTTAGTTCATCAGTTCTCTTTATAGCCTTGCCTAATATACTTTAAAACCTACTCCTTGGGTATTTTTTTAATCCGTTAGAGCATTTTTTGCAAGTCTTACTTATTTCTTTTTCAAATTAGTTGGCTTAAATTTTTTCCTTGACCCTGAAGCTATCATTTTTCAAAACATAATGAGCACAACTGTTTCTTTTTGGGGGTGTCTGCTAATTCAAAGGCATGTGATGCTCTGGTTGCTTGTGTTATCTGCTGATTCTGTTGTTCTCTTTACCTTCTAGTTCATTCTTCCCTATTGTACCTGTCACTGTAGTTTAAAGCACTCTTTGTAAGGCTGAGTCACATCTCTTCTACACAGGAAGTGTGGGGTGATGGCAGTCCAAGACCACTTTAACTAAAACCCCAGGACTGAGATTTCCCTGGACTACACCAGACATGAGAGTCAGTTCCCTCGGGCTTCCCTTTACTCCAAGGATCATTCCAGCATTCTTTGGGAATCAGCTTACTGAAGGAACATCTCCCAGCTTCCTCACTTTGCAGACTCTGGGAGATAAAGCATAAAGGCAGAAGTTCAATCATGGGAGAGCAATAAATGTTCTCGGAGCAAAAGCCCCTGTGAAGTTCTGCTCATGGCCCTGGTTCCAGGGTGTCATCTCACGTTTAGCCTGCGTTTTCTACCTTCTCTTCAGATCAGTTATTTAATCCTTGCAATACTACTTTTGTTTACTACTTCCTGTTGTTTTATTGTTGAATAAGGAATATTGACATCATTGGAAGCTGGAACACTTGTGTTTACTTTTTACAGCCAAACCTCTAATTTGAAAATGTTTCCTGGAAATATGAGAGGTATTCACTAAGGGCTAGAGAGACTAAAAGAAATGAATAAACAAACAAACAAACAAATGGATTGTGATGAAGCGTGAAAGGAGCTAAGGCACCAAGCATAAACAGAGATATGGCAAACGGATCATCTTGTATGCTGCCAATCTTCATACAAGTTAGAGCCCTTCTTTAAGGAAATAATATGGCAAGACATATTTGGATAAATGCCATGGTGTTTACAGAAAATCAGAGTGCTGAAAATAATCCTGATATCACCTAAGTGCTTAGTTTTAATAAATCATGAAAGATTAACACAAGTGGCTCATTCTATAGTAATTAAAAATGACCGTGTTAAATGGGTAAAAAACTGTTTATGATAGGGCATTGTATGATGATAGCGGAGCACAAAATACTGTGTTTGCTATATAAAATTGTACCACTAAAAAGTCAAAGTCAAAAATATGGAAATGCTTTCTGTTTTACTAGGGATGGCTTTTTTTAAAAAAAAATTATTTTATACTTGTTGGATCTTCTTAAGAAAAAAGGAGATTTTACAACTTAAAGCTACCATTTTCCCAAACAATTTTAGTATAAAACTTTTCATTAAAAAATGACATGTCTTTAAAAAAAAACCAAAATAAACAGTAGAACACCTAGAACCTAGAAGCCAGGCTTCACAATCTGCAACCAGCTGAAACCATTTCAGTCTCTTCCTCCTGTGGTCTCCATGTAGCTCACAGAAAACAACTCTTGTTCTGGTGATTTTAAAAAGTGAAAAAGGAGCAAAAGTCTGGAGCCTCACCTGAGCACTGGCTGATTTGGTTCTTAGCGAGTGGGTTCCTAGAAGACACATTACTATTTGAACATAATTGACTTGCTCCTTTGCTTTTCAGTTGGAGGATGTAATGCTATTAATCATTTAATTTTAACTCCAGTAAATTTATATACTTTTAAAAGTTTTTACTCCCATAACACCTTTTTGAAAGCCTTTCCTTGTTCAGCTAAAGGAAAATCATACTTTAATTTCAGTTTTAAAACTCACTATTCAAAGGGGCATTTTCTGACCCTCCGGTGAAGATTATAATACACCCCCCCCAACCTTATCACATTTCCCTTGATAACATTTTGTTCCTAGCACAAATTATATACAGCTCATCACTCATTTCTCTGTTATCATCTGGCTCCCAGTGTGGAACCTAGAAAAGCATGGATATCCTCTCTGTTTGAATCATACTATCTAAACTTGTTACTTGATATATAACATTTTATATGTTATTACATGCAAAGCCCATTTATAGTGCACAGTTTTGTCTTGTCAAATACTAATTTGTTTGCTTTGCTATGAAATCTTTCATTTTTGTATAAATAGAGGTGACTTTATAAAAAGAAATCCCATTTCCACTTAAATATAATTACTAGGGCAACATGTTCACCAAACAGCATTCTTACTTTGTTCTTTTTCTTTTAATCCAGGAGAAATCAATGACTCAGCCGACCATACGATGTTTTCGTTTCACAGTGGACGTATCCAGATTTCTTGTAAATACCCCGAGACCGTCCAACAGCTCAAAATGAAGTTATTGAAAGGGAAAGAAGTCCTCTGTGAGCTCACCAAAACCAAGGGAAAGGGAGACGGGGTGTCCATCAAGAATCCGAAGTTGTGTCCATATGAGATGTCCAACAGCAGTGTTTCCTTTTTCCTAAACAACTTGTACGGTTCTCAGGGCAGCTATTACTACTGTAGCCTGTCGATTTTTGAGCCAGCTCCTTTTCAAGAAAAGATCTCTGATGGACAATATTTGTATATTTACGGTAAGACATTGGTTGGGGCGTATGTGCATTTCTGAGACTTTTCTCATCAAAGGACACAGACAAATGAGTATCTTTTGTGTTACATCCTTTATGTGTAGTTGGCAACAAGTCATCTTGGATGAAATATGCAAGGAATGATGTGTTGTTCATATTAAGTTGATATTTATCAGGAATAAGTGATTTAGTTACCTATACTGTTGAGTTAGAATTAGGGCCTAATCTTTCAAACACCCAGATCATGGCTCAGTGGATATTACCTCTACTCACTTAAGGTAGAAAGCAGTTTGGAGAATGAGGTGAGACAACCTGAAAATCAGTTTTATACCATGGATTTTCCTACTTACTCCTGTGACAGCTGCAGATAGAAAGTCTCTATCATATTTACAAACTAGCATAGTCTTTCCAGCTTGAATTTCAGAGTCCTTGCTACAGTGTGGAGGTGATGTTGGTTGCCATCTACTGGATCTCATCATTGTAAGGAAGAAAAGCCTTCCTTGATTAAAAAGCTTCTTTATGTTTTATGAAAACATTCTCTCTATGCAGCTATGAATGAGGACATGTATTTCTGAGTCTTTCATCAATGTATCTCTCCCCACCCCACCCAGAATCACAGCTCTGCTGCCAGCTGAAGCTCTGGTTGCCTGTAGGGTGTGCAGCTTTTATTGTGGTATACATTTTTGGATGCATACTTATCTTCCGGTTTGCAAAAAAGGTAAGCGATTTCTACTTTTGCCTATACTCGTTTTCCTGGTTGCTTATTTACTCACCAATGCCTGATGCTTTTCTCAGAGCAACCTGAGCAAAAGGGAGACAATTCCTTTCCCCTGATTTACACACTGATTAAACTAATGACTTGGAACAGAGATTATATGTTTGTTTTTTAATAGCTCATTTTATTCCCAAAAGGACTCCGGGGGCTTACAGAGATATATTATTATTACTATTTTTTTCATGAAAAGATAGAAAATTGGGGCCTGTCAAAGATAAAGGTTAGGAAGGAGGATAAAACATAAAAATAGATACCTTTGATTCTTAAAAATTGTTAAATGTTGGATTAATATTTGAATATAAGCTTCCTAAGAGTCAAGACAAAGCTGAAACAATTAGTTGTTAAGTTTCTCTTAATTAGAAAATTGAAACAGTGAGATTATCTTACTAGGTACCAAGAGTAGTTAAGAAGGATACTGCTTCTTCATATGTTACATTGCCAGACTCCTTGTTTTTTAAGGAAAATGTCTGAAAAGCTATCTAGGACAGTATAATAGGAATAACAAAATATTTCTTTTTATTGTGGAACGTTCTTTTTAGCGTTTAACATTCACACAGCACATTCTCAATCAAAGAACTTACTCCATTCTGCATATTATGTGTATATGACAGTATGCAAGTGCATGTTCCTGTGGCTGTCGGTGAGATTTGTGTGTGTGTGTGTGTGTGTGTG
Source organism: Peromyscus maniculatus bairdii (assembly GCF_049852395.1). Taxonomy (NCBI): domain Eukaryota; kingdom Metazoa; phylum Chordata; class Mammalia; order Rodentia; family Cricetidae; genus Peromyscus; species Peromyscus maniculatus. The sequence goes on along the minus strand of NC_134864.1, from coordinate 53,192,108 downwards.
TGTGTGTGTGTGTGTGTACATGCACACTTCTAGGCACAAGAGTCTATTCTCTCCTTCCAACACTTAGGCACTGGGCATTGAACTCAGGTCATCAGGCTTGGCGACAATGCTTTTTTTTTTCCCACTGAGCTATCTCATAGGTCAGACAGCGCTTTTTTTTTTTTTTTTTTTTTTTTGGTTTTTCGAGACAGGGTTTCTCTGTATAGCTTTGTGCCTTTCCTGGAACTCACTTGGTAGCCCAGGCTGGCCTCGAACTCACAGAGATCCGCCTGCCTCTGCCTCCCGAGTGCTGGGATTAAAGGCGTGCGCCACCACCGCCCGGCCTCAGACAGCGCTTTTTATTGGAAACCTTTTGCATATTGTTCTACTGAGTCTAAGTCCATAATTATGCTTTTGTCACATGCCAATTCAACAAAAGCCAGAAAACACCTGGAAAACGAGCCTGAAGGTGGGGAGGTGCAGACAATAAACCATGTTCCCAACTTTCTCTTCCAGAAGTACGGATCCAGCGCGCATGACCCCAATAGTGAATACATGTTCATGGCAGCGGTCAACACAGCCAAAAAGTCTAGACTTGCAGGTATAGATTCCCCTTGGGGTTTGGGGACAGGGGGAGCACTCTGCATTATTAAGACCTGATTTTTTTATTTATTTGTGTATTTATATTGTAAAAGAAAGGATAATTTTAGTATTTTATGTGAAAAATCTGGATTTTCACTTTAACTAGGCTAATCCACTTTTTTGTATATTAAAAACAATGTTTGTAAATCACTATTAAAATAAATTAACAGGGGTGATGGCTGTAGTTCAGTTGGTAGAGTGCTTATCTAACACATATGAAACCCTGGATTCAATTCCAGCACCACAAAAATGGGCATCGGGTCACACACCCGCAGTCCTCGAACTCGGGAGTTGGAGGTAGGAGGATCATAAGGGCAAGATCATTTTCAGCTAGACAGGGAGTTGGAGGCCAGCGTGTGATATATGAGATTCTGTCTCAAAAATAACAAAAAGAAAGAGGGAGGGAGAAAGGAATGGTAGAGAAAGGAAAAGTAAAAAAAGAAAAAGAAAAACCAGGCTGCAGTAAGAGGATGGCAATTCAAGTCTAGCCTGGGCTACAGAATGAGTTGCTCCATGTGAGGCTGATGCATCCTTGTCTCCAAATAAAGAGGAAGAGGGGGGCTGGATGTGTGTTCAGCTCACTGTCGAGCACTTGCCTACCACACATGTGGTCTTAGGTCCAAAGCCCAGTACAAAAGAAAAAGATCTGTAGGTCACAGTTGTTTCAAGGTAATTTTCAACTAAAATTTAACCATTTGAGGAATATCCGGGCCTTCCTTGTTGTAATGTTCATGCAATTAGACGGTGCACATTCATTGAATACCCTTAAGTGCAACCTTTGGAGTAAGGGACCAATGGGTGATGGGGACTTTTGGAAGAGGCTGAGAAGAGAGGTTTACATTGATTCTGGGGTCGGGGGATGCGGAGGAGGAATTCATGATGATACTCAGTTGTTTGGAAATAAAGAATGTGCAAACCTGGGAGGCACTGGAAATCCAGCTGAAGCTTTTCCCTCATCCATTGAGAGGTAGAGGTGGGTGCTGTCAAGTCTGAGGAATATCCAGAGCACTTGAAACATGCATTGTGGAAATTTTACACATCTGGTGCCCATGAGTAGAATGATGAGGGGCAGGAAAAGAAACAGAAGCCATCACATTTTGTTACTACTCAGTGGCTAAGGGACGCACATAGATTGTCACAGGATCACTGCATGGAAGAAGGCCTAACCTTGTACGGTTAGTCTTTATTCCCTTTTCAGATAATTGGGGCTGAGGTCCAGATGTCCGGCGTCTCCTTTCCAGACAGTTAATACCACAGCTTTGGTACTTGTTACCAGCTCTGTTTGACTACTTTGCTCCTGAAAAAAAACAAAACAACAGCATACTTCACCCCGATCGTTGTGTTAGTAATAAAGTGTTCTATCTTAGTTTGAGTTCCCTCAAACAGGATCCGAGATAAGGTCTTGGGTACAAATAGTTCACTGGAGTGGTAACCCCAGGGCGAAGGAGGAGAGGGGCAGAGAAGAGAGAGACAGGCTAGAAGAGAGGCAATTGTGAGGTTGAGGGTATGTTACCAGGGTGTTGGCGCTTGGTTCTGGAGGTCTGACTTAACAGGACCTCTGTCAAGTGTACAGAGGCCTCCTACAACTTATGTGAAGGATGGGAAATGGATCACTTAACCACTGGTTTCATTACTGAAGGTGGGAGCTCGCCCTCATCGCTGAACTGGGTTCAGAAAAGAGCCATTCTCAAGTCTTCAGAGAAAGCTAGAGGCAGGAAGGCAGAGTGAGGGACAGTGGGGTGATGGTGCTGGAGTAGTCCGCACATGCAGATAAGCCTTGCTTGGCTGCGGCTGGAACCAGCAGTGGATACCTCCAAGTGAAGTGTTCAGATAATGTCCAGTCCTACATCAAGAGTGGGATGAACAAAGCTTCATGGGAAATGAGGATCTGGTGCTGGGTCTTAGAGCATAAAGATTGTGTGTGTGTGTGTGTGTGTGTGTGTGTGTGTCTGCTTATGAGCGTACACCACAGGGAAAAGCAGAAAGCTTTTTGAAGGGAATTCAGCTCATGTGGAATTTTTGTTACAGGCATGCCCTCATAATCTGGACCACTTTGGCATCCATGGAGGAAGCACCCTGACCAGTTCCCCTGAAACTTGAACCGAGAAATTCTATTTTCTGGACCACAGGGCATCTGACTTGATCTGACTACAGCAATCTCCTTTGGGTATTTTGTTTGGATCAGTGACTACTGGGCACTCAGAATTTCAACAGACTGCCTGGGAATTGCTGAGTTCTTTTAAGGCAAACACCTTCTTATAGAAGGTCCCGCTCATGTGTACTCAACAAACAGACCTCACTGGGTTAGAATCCCCTCTCTCCGCACCTGCTTCTAGCTACACACCGGCCAGTAAAACAAACACATCGACAACATTTTCACAAAAATGCCAAGGGTATTAATCTGCAAAGTGCACGGGCAGCCAAGGGCCAGCATCTGCCCTCATTTTTCAGATTATTCTTGCTGTAGTGATCAATAGTCCTTCTAGAACCAGACAGCAGAGGGAGATGCTTTCATAACAGTAGCTCTTGTGTTTCTGAGATGTTGATGTATATACTGCATTGAACTCATACATTAGTGCCAACACAACATTCTCTTCCAGCTTCTAGACTCCAGTTCATCACTGCTCGAGGGGTTTAGATGCCTTCTCTTGCCTTCAATTTTCCCTTGAAAGATTCTTCCACATGTCTGCTTGGCAGCCTGCAGCCACTCCAAGGAGGAAGTCTACATTTTCTCCCTTCTGTTGCTCAAAAAAAAAAAAATTAGTGGATATAATTTTCTATATTCTCCCTGCCAAAGTAGTTTTTTTTCCTTCAAAGACATCTTATTTTCTCAAATTCAGTTAAAATGTGTTGATACTAGTGGTAGGAAACATTGCTCAGAATCAAGAGCAAATTAATTTTGTTATTGTGTTTTCTACCATTATCTGTGTTTCCATGGTGCTATTAATCACAAGCGTAGCTATTTTTGTAGATCATATTAAAGTTGCAAGCGAGCAAAGCAACCCATGGTTAATGGGCAAATGCTCTCCTGGGGTAGAATGGATGATCTATTTAGCCTGAAAGCTACAGTTTCTGGAAATGGCAGCCAAACTGTGGCCATCCTTCCTCTGGATTGGACAGATGGAAATGGTTTCCATGAGCCTGTGCTGGAATGCCAAGGTTGGGAGAAGTCATTGAGCCTGGGACAAGCAGCTTCCTTTGGTCTCTAGGATCTGTGAAGATGCACAGAGGAGCCAAGACAGAGTTCCCTCTCCTCAAAACTATGCAGCCTGGAAGTCAGCCCTGGCACTTTAGGATAGTCTTTAGAACATGAGTTAGCTGGAAGGATTCTGAAGTGCAAGCAGCATGTGATTGCTCTGAGCTGGACCATTTTCTCCACGTTCCTGTCTGCATGCCTAAGGCTTCTGGAGCAGCCAATGTGTATGCAACATTTATTTTTTTTTAAACTTTAAGTAAAACAAGGCTGCTTCATAGTCTTAAATTGTAGTTGTCTACTTACAGTTTACTTTAAAAGTGAGACCTGATGTATCATTATATACTTATTAAGTTAAGCATGTGTAATGCTGGCTATGTACAGTACAGTACTGAACTTGTAATTTGAATCAAGTATGGTATTCTCTCTTTTCAGCCGACTCAGGCAGCCTGGCTGGCTTTGCAAGGGCATTTCCCTGAGTTAGATGTACCTTTCTGGGTGGGGGTGAAGGTGCGGACGCTGGCCTTCACATTGTTCTATGAAGGATCCCCATCCCAACACTGAACAATTAACAATGAATTATTAAAGAATGAAATTTCTGTGAAATAGAAACTGGCTTAAAGAGGAGCCACTTATTACAAGATATTAACAATAGTAAGAGTTAAAGGATAAACATTTGTGTCTAGCAATGGACTATAATCTCACTATGTTTTCGGGGGAGGGGGCAGAGAAGTGATGACCTTAGCTGCCACATACAAATTAGCCCTTGCTTTCCAATGACTTGTGTGCTGTGTAAGATATTTGCTTCCTTCATCTTGCTCTCTCCTCTTTAAACTTTGAAATATCTACAAACTTCTAAAAGAGCCAGAAGCACAGGACAAAGAGTATTCTGCTTCTGAGTTAGTTCTGCATTGACCTCTTAGTCCCATGGAATGGTGCTGCCCATTTCCTACAGAAAAGAAGGGTGTACTCTGAGGACTGGACTACCGCCGATATCAGAAGATTACAATCTAGTCTTCGTTCTGCATTCAAGATCTGCCCCTTGCTTCTAAGATACATGTAGGAGCTGAAGGTTCTCCTGGGGACTTCCCTTTGTGTTCAGTTGCTCTGTCTCTGGAGTGTTCGCTCTGGACAGTTCTTCAGTCTGTGACGGCTCTTTTGCATACCACAAGCCATTATTTTGTAGAATGTTCCTTGTTCGGGCTACTCTGATGCTTCTTCACGAATAAAATGAGGTTATTCATCTTTCTCAGAAATAACACAGAACTGGTATTGTGTTCTTTCAATTGCGCCCTAAAGGGCAGCTCACAGCTTTGGTTTGTTATGTTTCTGCTAATGTTCATTTTCATCACTTGACTAAGGTCATGTCTGTCACGCTTCTCCATTGTAAAGTTAATAAATAAACCCCCATAGTTAATAAACTCTTTTGTGAGAAAGTATTTTGAAATCCTCTGTTCCTCATCATAATTTCACTTTATTCCTGTGGTCATTTGTAGCTTCATGGTCTCATGGTTTCTGATTTTGTTCAATGGGTAAAAATAAATGTTATTATTATTCTATTTCCCCCCTTTTTTTTTGTTTAGAAATAGTGTCCTGTGGCTCTGTCTGACCCTCAAATTTGCTAAGGATGACCTTAAATTTCTGATTCTTCAGCCTCTACCTCTGAGGGTTGGTAGTGTGAGCCACCACACCTAGTTCTTTTGTGATAATGGGACTGAAACCAGAACCTCGAGTATGCTAGGCAAGCACTCCATCAACGGAGTTGTATCGCCAATCCATGATTCTGTTTTGAAAATAAAATTGTCCCATCCTTAGCAGTCAATAAAATATTCATTTGAAATGCATTGAAAGGCAAAGTCTAGGCATCAGTTATGCCCACTGCTGCTGGGATCTCCATGCTCCTAGGACCAGCCAGTGGACAGTGTTGGAGATATACATTTGTCCAGATAGATAGATAAATGTGTAAGTATAAATACAGAGACAACCATGATGCATATGCACATGTCTGTGTGTCTACAAAAATCTATGGACACATACACACACCTATGCTTATATCTATTCAGAAATCTATAAGTTCACATCCGTGCCATGAATCTCACACAGCATTTCATGGGCATTCTAGTTCGATATCCTTCTTTTATTTATCTGACTGTAGGAAACCCTACTCTCATATTTTTAATACACTAATTATAGATCAATTCCTGGCGTGAAATCTACCTGGCCTCCTCCTCCTTCCTTCTCCTGTCCTACTTCACATGGTTTCTCCTCGGACACGGACTTTCGTGCCTGGCTACCTAACTTTGGTACTCTCTTAGTCCAGGCTGAGCCCCAGTTCCCACCCAGAGCTTTCTCACTGCATGAATGCCCTTTTATCCTGTGTGGGGATCTCACACACCAGGCTGGGAATTCTGGTTTTTTGCCTCACTCAAGGCCACAGTGGACTCCGTGGGTGAAGATGCACAGGTGTATGCCCCAGGCTTTACAGTGGCCTGCACAGTGTGTCTATGGGGCTAAGTTCCAGTTGCCTGGCACAATACCCGGCTTGCTGACTATCAGTAGATATTCCTTCACTGACTTTCTTCTTTCCACGACTGCTAGTGTTTTTTTTTTTTCACCAGTCACAGATTCTTCTTACCCTGAAATGCTGTTTCAGTGTTTTCTAGAGGAACTCAAATGGAAACACTCCCTTTGATCTGTCAGATTGAGGGCACCCCATATTTCCTTGCTTTCTATTCAACAATGTCTACACCTTAGGGAACAAGGTCTTCATTAAACCTCCCCATAGAAACTTTAAAAACTCTATACATTTCTGTGGAACCACTGCCAAGTCATGCCAAAATGTGACCTGCTTCCTTTACCCTATCCCCAGCATAAATGTAGGAGAAGGAATCTTATGAGAGTCTGACTTACTGTGTCTTAACTTCCAATGAATAAAATTCTCTCCCTTGTAATAGTTGTTTTTTTTTCCCCCAATTAAGTTCGCAGTCCTTATAAGGAGAGACCACTTTTTTCCTTTTGTGATCCAAATCCTTCACTCTCTCCATTAAAAACTAAAGACTTTTATTGGGTAGATAAGATTTCCCTGGGGCCACAGAAGACAAGCTGTGCCCAGACTTTGTTAGTTAACCTTCATTCTAGGAAAAGAGGAGCTGGGGAATTTGGAATTTTCCAGAAGAGTGAACGCATCAGTATCAACATCTACTCTCCTCCTCCGGGGTCTGTGCTTACTGTAAGATGAGGAATATGGCGACTCCGCTGCCTTTTCCACCAGAAGGCAAGCGATGATGTCTTTCACTCCATACCATGTTTTATTTCTCTCTGCTTTGCTTGTTAGCACTTGTGATTTCAGTCTCTGAATCCTAACAGCTCACCACCTTGCCATATGTTCTGTCTATGGTGGTGAGACGGACTGGGATCGGTCTGCCAACCCAGGTGGACTCTTCACTTTCTTGGTCTTTCAAAATCTATGCATTGCTGTGTCATTTGGGGGGCATGTTCTAATCATGACCCACAGCATGATGTTACCTATGATTTCTTTAAGTTTTCAAGAAGCTGTGGTCAGGCTGGTTCACTGGGAAATATGGTCCCTGAGAGTAGAGATGGGCATAAGCCATAGACGTCTGGCCTTCTTTCTCCCAAGAAAGGGGTGCATCCATCTGTTGAAACAGGACTAAAAACAACTTTCCAGTTTCTTATGGAAAAAAATAAACTTTTGTGGTGTTAACAAATAATACAACAGTGTCTAAGTATATTCTCTGATGAATATACTCAGTCTTGAAATGTGATTTCTCCTAGGAGGTCTCTCTGTATTCTGCTATTTTGACTTTATAGTAATAATCCAACATGATTGCAGTCTATGACTGAAAAATGTGGCACTCTCTTTTCAATCATTATTGCAATAATGTGGAGCCCACTGAAAATGCTTTCTTGGGGTTAAATACCTCATCTACAGTCCAAACTCTTACATAAATTCCAGTAAAATACCTAGTATAAAACCCAAGTAACTGTAGGTCCACTCCAAAAGAAAAAAAAAGTGAGAGTTCATCAGAAATAAGTTTCATCTGAAAAGCAGGTATTTTCCCAGTCTTTGGGGCCATGCCAAAGTAGGGATGGGTTCATTGTAAAAGCACAGCAAAACTTCGAAGCAACAGGAAGAACGCCCTTTTCTCATGATCAAGACCTCCTCCATATACGGAGGCGGCTGCTGAAAGCATCCCCTTTCTTCCTCCCTAAGAGGTCCTAGGCCTCTTTCATCTCCTCTCACGCTTTCCTGCTTGAAACAGCCGGCGTGATTTCTCTCTTCCTTGATCTCATCATCCTTGCATGATTTTCCTATGGCTGCCGCAGCAAATGACCACAGACTTGGTGTTTCATGTGGTGTAATCCAACGCACACTTATTCTCCTAGAGGTGTCTAGGCTGGAGCTGGATAATGGGTTTCACTGGACGCAACCAAAGGTGTTGGTAGCTCTAGGGGAAGAATCCATTTTCTTGCCTTTTGGTCCTTCTGACCTGTGGTTATATAATTTCAGTCTCTACTTCCACAGTTACATTGTCTTTTCCTCTTCTGTGTCAAATCTCCTTCTATCTGCCTTTTAGAGCACATTTACATTCACATTTTTTTTTTCAAAGACAGGGTTTCATTGTGTAGCCCTGGCTGTCCTGGGTTAGCTCTGTAGACCAAGCTTGTCTTGAGCTCATAAAGATCTGCCTGCCTCTGCCTCATGAGTGCTGGGATTAAAGGTGTGCGCCGCCGCCGCTGCTGCTGCTGCTGCTGCTGCTGCTGCTGCTGCTGCCGCCGCCGCCGCCGCCGCCGCCACCACCACCACTGGCTAAATTTGTTTTTGTTTTGCTTTTGTTTTCTTTTCTTCTGGCAGAGCTTGCCAAAATTCTAAAAGGTGACAAAGGTGACATTCGCTTCATGACTTGTTGGAAGTGGGCTAGACTAAGTTCTAAGTTATTTTAGGTCCGAATATCCCTTCTAACAGAAGCAAGAGTGGGTGTCTTCCTCGTCCCCCGAGTCCCAGGATACATTAAACGCAATGTGGTGGGGTCTGAATCTAGTCCCTTGCCACACTGAGGAAAAGCAGTTGTTTCTGGGAAGCATTCTTCTGGCAGGAAGAAACCCAAGTGAGTGAACAAGAGGGATATGAGGACCGCTGACTGGCTTCCAGCCACGGCTTGGATCTGGTCTGTCTAATGTTTCCAAAACAGGGCTTTGGTAACAAATCCTTTTGGGATGGAAGGATTAAAGGAGTATTTTTAAATAATCAGACCTGTTCTCTTCCAGTCTGACTTCGTTTCCTCATCCTAAAGGGACAATTATGTTAATGTGGATTTCAGGCAGATTATTACAGAAATCTAACTGTTCCGAGTTTTAGCTGTCTATAGTAAGCAGTTACATGTGAGGAAAAGGAAAGCCTGAGGCATCAGATCTGTTCAAAAGGAAAATTATTTTCGAAGCTCAGCAGAATAGAAGCTTGTCCCCAATCATAGATGCTCAAAGACTCCCCATTCCAACCTCACAGATGGCCCAATGGAGCGAAACGACTTCTCTTGTCCTGTTCTTACAGAGAAGAGAAGCAGACCAGAAACTAATGCTCATCTCCTCTCCATTTGCTTCATCCTACCCAGTCTCACTTCACGCACCCTATGGGGGCAGAGTATGGAGAGGACGAAAAGAGAGGAACGGGGAGGTTCTGGGTGGCAGCTAACTGGGTGAGAAAAGTCTTCTGCCCTTCATGAAGGTTTGGCCCCACTCCCGAGTTTCCCTGTTCCAAGCCAGTGCCCTCCAGCTCTCCATTCTGCCTTGACCAGATAACTGGTGCAGCCTTTTTTTTCTTATAAATTTTTGTCACATCTGAAAAGAAGTAAGCCTTTAATGCCAAGGAGTGATGGCAGAAAGCAGAAAGATATATAAGGCATGAAGATCAGAAACTAGCAGCATTTGGCTGGTTAAGCTTTTATTTGGTTAAGCTTCAGGTTTTCGAGTAGCAGTTCAGCTGAGAGCCATTGGGATGAGGACACAGAAGCTTCCAGTCTGAGGAAACAGGATCAGCTGAGGAACCATCGAGGTGAGATAGCTGTGGCTTGTTCTGCTTCTCTGATCTTCCAGCATTCACCCCAATAACTGGCCTCAGGTTTAATTTTATTAATAAGACCTGTTAAGATTCCTGCTACAAGGTGGCTAGAACTGGTCAGTGCCTTTTGGGGCAATCCATCCTTGAGGCAATAAGGATACAGAGCAGGAACTCTAGGACAATCAGGGAGCTGTACAGACTATGGGTGACTGCCAATGCATATTCAGATAGTGAGGAAATGAACAGCTTATCTAGTCTAACCCACAGTCAAGGCTGGCACTGTTTCCATAGTAATCTTGTAAGAGACACTGAGACATTTAGCTTTGGTTGAGCACACTGAGTGAGAGAGATTTTACTCTGACATGGGGACCCATTTTTTTGTAAAAAAAAAAAAAAAAATCCAAATATTAGCAAACTCTTCCTATATTTAACTAAAGTCTGCTTCCTTACAACATCATTTGGTTCTAGCTCTCATTGTGTAGAACATACACTCATACACACACACTCACACATACACACACTCATATACATTCATACACACACCTTCCTCTAGATGTCAGCCCTATATGTATTTCCTCTGTGTCCCTTCCTTTTATTTCGGGGAGGGGGGAGGGGGGCGTCCACTGCATGCAAAGCACTCTACAGGTGCCATATGGAGGGAAAAAAAATATAAATCTTGATTAGTACCTTCATGGAACATCATTAGATCTGAAACAGGCAATCTAGAACACAGTACGTGTCCAAGGCAGGCGAAAATGAAGTGTTAAATAGTCCACAGGTTGCCAGATCCGAGAGAGGAAGGAGTCCTAATTAACAAGCCGTATGTGGATGTGCCTTCGGGGATGAGCAGGGCTTCGACAGGAGGAGCTGGGCCAGTGTCAGCATGTTTAACCACAGGCTATTTCAGGTAAGGGAGGGCTAGGAAGACTCAGTCACCCCACTCTGCTCCTACACCGCTTGTAGGGAGCTCTTGACAACAGTACATTTCTAGCTTTGATTCCCCATAATACTCGTTTTTCCTTCATTGAATGGTAGGTGACAGCCATGGAGCCATTTCTTGGGCAAAAGAACAAATGAAGATCGAGGCCCTTGGGTAGGATGTTCTAAACTTTGTAGTTTAGTAAGCATGGGCTGATTCTGTCAAAACAGGTGAATGAATGTAAATTCATTATGCAGTGTAAATTATGAAGACAACTAAGTATCAGCATTCACAGATTGCAATCTTTGCTCTTTGAAAAGTGCTATTAAGAAAAATGGGGCTGGACACTTATATGGCGCACTCCCCTGAATAACCTCACAGGAGCCAAAACCCTCCCATCAATCTTTTGAGACACTTGCAATTCTATGGTACCGGCAGCCTTGGGTGTGCAGGATGAAGCTGCTCCTCCATCCCTGGGAAACAAGGCTCGGAGATGGCTCAGAGGTTAAGAGCACTTGTTGCTTTTGTTCGGACCCGGGTTTCATTCCCAGCACCCACCTGGTGGCTCACAGCTAGCTACCTGTAACTCAATTCCAGGGGATGTGGCACTCTAAACTCCCAGGCACCAGGCATGCATGTGGTGCACACAAATGCAGGCACGCAAGCAAAGCATTCATGCACATAAAATAAACAGATCTAAATAAAAATTTAAAAAAAGACTTCACAATGGACATGCTTCAAATTCTCTTCATGATTTGTGTTGCCTGGAGGACACTGAGAGTCAACACAAGATGTTCACACAGATAGTGAAACCCTGGCTTCTCTTCATATCTCCATATATACTGTTTCCTACCCACTCATGATTTTTTCATTAATTTCTTGTGAATTCTTAGTTTTAAAAGAAACATTATGTACCAAAAAAAAAAGGAGAGAAAGGAAGGAAGGAAGGAAGAAAGGAAGAAAGAAAGAAAGAAAGAAAGAAAGAAAGAAAGAGAAGAAAGAAAAAAAAGAAAGAAAGAGGACCTGGCCTAGAGAGATGGCTCAGTGGTTAAGAGCACTGGTTGCTCTTCCAGAGGACCCAGGTTCGATTCCCAACACCCACATGGTAACTCAATTGTCTGTAACTCCAGTTCTATGTGTTCCAACATCCTCTTCTGGCCTCTATGGGCACCAGGGTATGAAAGTGGTGCACAGATGTACGTTCAGGTAAAACACCCACATGCACACAAAACAAAATTAAAAAATAATTTTTTAAAAAAGAAAAATATTAATTCACAGATTAGTAAAAAATATTTTACTGTATATATACAGTATATATGTATATGTATGTCATATATATGTATATGTCATATATATGTATATATGACATTAAACATGTTATCAGAATTTATAGTTCTTAGAAGTCATAAAAAAAGCCCAATTAAAAATATAACTAAGATGTAGCAAGCACTTCAAAGACCTACATATGGCAATAACCACATGAGAAAAGTGTCCAGTAGCAGGCCAGTGCAAATTAAAACCGCAGTTAGTATAGTACCCATCACACGGTAGTGTTGTGTAATAATCTTTTTGTTCACAAAGATGTGTCTTTGCCAAGGTGCTTTCTGATTGGTTAATAAATAGCTGAAAGGTCAATAGCTAGGCAGGAAGAGGTGAGGCGGGACTTCTAGGCAGAGTGAGAAGAAGAAGAAGAAGAAGAAGAAGAAGAAGAAGAAGAAGAAGAAGAAGAAGAAGAAGAAGAAGAAGAAGAAGAAGAAGAAGAAGAAGAAGAGATGAATTGGCATGGGAGGGAGAGGATATGGAGAGGAAACAGGAGGTGCAAGATGGAAGAGAGATTAAAAAAAAAACATGAGGCAAAATGTAGATTATATAAATGGGACAATTTAAGAGATAAGAGCTTGTGGAACAAGCCTTAGCTATAGGCTGAGCTTTCATAATTAATAATAAGTCTCCATGTCATTTTTCTTTTTTTGTGAGCTGGAGGCCCAAAGAAAAATCCTGTCTACACAATAATGTACCTCAAGTCAAGGCGTAGCCTTTTAGAGCAACTGTACCTCTCATACATCACTATTGGGAATCCAAAATGGAAAGATCATTTTGGAAAACAGTTTGCTGACTTCTTATAAAGTTTAACAACCTTTCACGCTATGACCTAGTGATTTCACTCATACGTCTCTTCCCTCAAAGAAATGAAAAATATAGGTTTACACAAAAACTTGTATGTAAATGTTTATAACAGCACTATCCATAGGTGAGCAAAAACTAAGAACAAGCAAAATGTTCATCAGTTACTGAATGAATAAATGAATTATGCAAAAATCTATGTACTTGAATACTAATTTAGTAATATGAAGGAACTGATGCGTGACATAGCATGAATGTATCGCAAAAACATCTGGCTCATTCAAAGAAACTGGGCATGGAAGACATTCTGTTACATAATTACAATTTATATGTTATTCTAAAACAATCAAAACTATATTGATAGAGAGCAAATCATTGCTTTCCTGGAATCAAGTGAAGGAGAAGATAAAGTTTTCTCATGTTGCAGAAGTATTCTGTATCTCAATTTCCTATATAGAAATGCAGGACTCTGTGTTTCTACATACATTATCCAAAAATCATTAAGCTAAAAACACTGGACATAGGAGAATGTATTCAAGTCTTTCAAAAACTAAGAAATGGTTACTGATTATAAAGGCTGATTTTTTTTTTTTTAAAGCAATCATTCACTAAAATTATTATGGTCTCAAATGCCAAGAAGGCATACTGAACTGCCTTTTTCTATGACACTCTGTCTCTAGGAAGAAGAATCTCTCAAGGGAGTGGGAGATCTGTCCCTGCCCCTTACTGGCTGCAGTATTCAGAAGACCTGGCCCTGCGCCTCACCTGAGCAACAGTAGAGCTGAACCTGTTGGTGGGCGAGCAGGAGAGAGAGCAGGAGAACTGGCCCTCACCCCCTTGCTGCCTACTGCATTAGGTGAGTTAGCTGGGGCAGCGCTGGAGAGCGCACCCTGGTGGGGAGGATGAGGGAGACCTGGCCGGCTGACCAACTCAGCTACCACCCCTGCCCAGAACCAGGGTTATGAGTTGGCCCACCCCTACATCTACCCCATCTATGAACTGCACATGAAGCACATGAAGGGGCCAGCTATGCAGATCCAAAGCTGCAGGATTTCCATGACCTAGGGCAACAGCAGGCTATCCAAGGGTCCAGTATTGATAGTGTAGCAGGAGCCAGAGGCCTCGAACCAGACTTACAAGGAACACGTCCAAGTAAAGAGGTATTGAATAAAGGTTACATGGTGTGGCTCACTGTGTAGTGCTACAGCTTCCACAATGAGATTTTTTTCTTTCAATTTATTTTATTTTGAGGGGAGGTTGCAAGGGCAGAAGGTGGATATGAAGAGATGGAGATACGAAGAGACAGAGATGATATGTGAAATCCACAAAGAATCAATAAAAAGTTTAAAAAACCTTTCCCTAGAAGTCCAGAAGAGATGGAGATGGTTTGAATCATACCCCACTCTTCCTTTTCAACATGGAACAAAGAATGGATGAAGACTACAGCAGGCAACGGACTTGCTAAGCTGAACCAGGTGATATATTTCCTTCAGAGAAATGCTGCCATCTTGGAAGATGATGGAATGGAAGACGAAAAGACCCCCTACAGGAGAGAAAGAGATAGATCCAGGTCACAGCTAAGTAGGGCACTCGGCTGGCAGAGAATTTTCTTGTTCATCGCTCATAAACAGTGTTGGTGACCCACTTGTGGTCTCACTGAGGAAGAGAGGTGACTGCTCAGAGGACAGACTAGGGACAACGGGAAATGCTGACGGGGGTTACCGTAGAGCCTTGATTAGAAGCCCATGATAAGGACTGTCAGAAAAATGACCCTTGTAGATGACAGGACTCTGTGCACATTTAAGAGATGGGACCTAAAAATATTAGCATAAAATACTAAAAGAATTATTGTTTGATTTTCAAGGAAGCATGGATATTGTGGGCATAAGGCATCACATACCTCGAGTTGTAAGGAAGGCATTGCAAAGTGAAGTCTATTTTAGGAGAACCATGTTGGAAACTTCCAGATTTAATTGAGTTCTTGGTTAGATATTAGTTTGGTGGTCATCTTCAGGGGATTAAGACAGATAGGTGTGTAGCAGAGTCCTTGCTGTTGTTCCCTTTGGGGGCAGAGGCCAAGTAGGCGCAGAGTCAAACCACACAGACTCCGGAAGAATGTCGAAACAACAAGCTCAGTTTATTCAGGAAGAGGCAAGCCTTATATACCCTCCACCCCACCCTGGGGGGAGGTCTGATGAATATGCATCAGCTGGTGTGACATGCCTGCCTCTCATTGGTCCAGGTCATCTCCAGATCATGTTTCAGCTGCTGTTGCTAAGACCATTAGGCAGACCCAGGCTGGCTCTCAGAAAGTATGGTTTGAGCCGTCTGGCCCTCAAGCCCGTTAGGGATGAGTCAGAAAAAAATTTGATCAGTGAGAGATTTGGTAGCCCAAACATTTACTGGTTTTACATTTCTCTCTTAGAGTTGGGATCATTTGAAAGGAGTATACAAAATAGTTTATAAGAAGCCACAAGTACAAGGAGACATTCAGATCCAAAATCATATACCCTGTGTTAAATAAAGTAATTAACTGTATAAGGTCTAAGTACAAAGTTTATTGTTAGCACCATAACTAAGACTTTTGGATAGAAGGAACAGAGTGGCATAGAAACATGAATTCCTGGAAAAGCATCCTATTAATGCAGAAAAACACGGGTCGGAATGAGATGCTACTCAAAGTCTGGAGTTTCTGAACACTGAACACGGACAGTGAGTGCTGTGATGGTACAGTTCAGGGAAATGAGTTGTCACTCTATCTGGAAAGAGAATGTTCTAAAACCTCCATAGGAGCTTGGATTTTAGGGGCTGAGGCTCCTGCTTTCTGCTGGAAGCCGAGGGTATAGGAAACACATTCCATCACAGGCCCTTTCAGTCCTGTTTCACGAGGTTTATATGGGGAACAACCACAGGCCTGGAAGTGCTTGCCCTAAAGAGGCTCTGGAAATGATGGTGTTTATAGACACTGCATTCAGTATGACTTCAGGGCACCGGAAATAGAAAATGGGAAGGTGAGAGAAAAATAGGATCTGGGACTGCTACTGTAATTTTAGAAATGATAAATGTCTGGACTTTCTTTAGTGGTGATACTGTCTTCAGTGTCTACAACAACAGAAGAGATGATGCACCCTTAGATTTCCCCTCAGATCCAATAAGATCTTAGAAAAAACTTCCCAACTGGACGTGTGCTCATGGTCATGAACTTTAAATACTGATACCAACTGACTGGCATCCCCGTCTTCTGTTGGTAGCCATGATTCATTGCTACCGTCTTCCATTGGTAGCCATGATTCATTGCTGTGATCTTTGGCCATGTTAACATATATCTAGATACAGTATTGTGGTCACTCAAATAACCTCTTTATAAACTGGGATATGTGCTGATCTAAGTTTATGACTGGGGTGCTTTTGCTAATAATCTTGGTATGTCTTCAGAGTACTTTAATGTGAGGGAAGAAAAAGTTATCCTCTCCTCAGTGAGAAAGGTCCCAAGCAGCAGTGGTTGAATAAATTCAGGCTCTACCAGATAGCTGAGCCTGAGTTTTGCAGCTGAGCCCATGTGGAACAATAACTTGCGTTATTGTTTATTAAGGATGTTAATTTTTTTGCATGTTAAATTATTTGAACTTTAACTTGGAGGAGAATGTAATCTTTTAGACTCTTTTCTTCTGGGAAATTCACAATATGAGGGAGTTTATGTGTAAATTCTGAGCATCTTTGAGTTGTTCAAAATTTATTAGTGGAATATATTAGTGTTGCCATTTAATCAGCATAATCTCTTATGTGATATATTGAGTGGTATAGCTGGGCATAATCTGTGGTGGTGAATGGAAGAGACATCGAATTCTCAGGCTTGGATGTAGTACATATTTGGAGTTATCTAATTAGTGTATAGTCTTGAAGCAATGTTATGCTCCATACACCAGTCAAAAAGAGGAAACCAAAGAAGCAGTAGTAGATGGATTAAGAAATCAGCCTGCCAATGTAAGTTGGCTTGATGGACACACACACACACACACACACACACACACACACACACACACACACACACAGAGAGAGAGAGAGAGAGAGAGAGAGAGAGAGAGAGAGAGAGAGAGAGAGAGAGAGAGAGAGAATATTGTTGGGTGGGTAGGGAGGTTGGCTTGGATCTGGGAGGAGTTGGGCAAGTGAATATGGTCAAATACATAGTAAGAAATTATCAAATAATTAATGAAAATATAATTAAAAAGGAAAGTGAGAATACTATTGACTAAATAAATACTGTTTTGTGGAAGAGAGGCATATGCATTCTTGACTGACAAAATATCATTGTTCATTTCTATTGCTGTGATAGGATACCTTGACAACAAAAAGCAACTCAGGAGGGAAGGGGTATATTTTATGTTGTAGTTTCTCATTGTAGTTCATCATTGTGAGGAAGTTAGGAAAGGAACTTTAAACATCTTTTGGGTATATTCCCAAGAGTGGTATTGCTGGGTCTTGAGGTAGACTGATCCCCAATTTTCTGAGAAACTGCCATACTGATTTCCAAAGTGACCATACAAGTTTGCACTCCCATCATCAGTGAAGGAGTGCTCCCCTTACTCCATATCCTCTCCAACATAAACTGTCATCAGTGTTTTTGATCTTAGCCATCTGACTCGTGTAAGATGGTTTCTCAGAGTCACTTTGATTTGCATTTCCCTTATGACTAAGGATGTTGAGTAATTCCTTAAATGTCTTTTAGCCATTTGAGATTCTTCTGTTGAGAATTCTCTGTTTAGATCTGCATCTCACTTTTTAAATTGGATTATTTGGTTTTTTGATTTTTAGTTTCTTGACTTCTTTATATATTTTGGAGACCTGTCAGATGTGAAGATCTTTTCCCATTCTGTAGGCTGCCATTTTGTCTTATTTACCATGTCCTTTACCTTACAGAAGCTTCTCAGTTTTAAGAGGTCCCATTTATCAATTATCAATCTCAGTGTCTGTGCTACTGATGTTTCATTCAGGAAGTTGTCTCTTGTGCCAATGTGTTCAAGGCTACTTCCCACTTCCTATTATATTAGGTTCAGTGTGACTGGATTTATGTTGAGGTCTTTGATTCACTTGGATCTGAGTTTTTATGCAAGTATGACAAAGAGAGGAGCTAAACTGGTTATAAACAATGAAGCTTCTTTATCCCTTAAACAACACTGAGACCAAATAAAATTCCATAATTGTCTCCTAGACAAAGCTGAGGCCAATCCGTAGCAAGGAGCTGTTTATTCAGGAAAGGTAAATTCCCCTCCAGACTTAGCTGCTTAGAATGCTGTTGGAAGAAAGCCTTTGTTTGCCATTCCCAGGAGGGCTGGCTCAGCTGCAGAAACATGCCTTGCTCAAAGTCACTCCTTCCCAGGAGCATCTCATGTCTACTGATGTGGTCCAATATGGAACATAGCTGATGAGTCATTCAAGTGCAGAGCTCCTAAGGGGAGATGATTAAAACCATGGAACCCATGTTCCAGCCTGACAGGGCAAATCAGCTTCCTCCCTGTCTATCCATAGATGTGCCCTCCATGTTACTTTCCAGTAATCATTTAGAGTACTAAACTGCCCCCTGAGTCTGCCTCATGGATAATTCAACATGTAAACCCAACTCCACCACTTACTTCTTACAGCTTTGCTCATCAGGATCAGCATTTGCATCCTTGCCTCACTGTGCTCCCTAAATCAGGTCATTTTGTCACAAACTCTTCAAAATCCCAACCAGTTTCCTGCCTTGTTAGATCTGCCTCCAGGTTACCTAGCCTATTAGTCTTAGACTGCCCTTACCTCAGGACATTCAATACATTTAGTCTACTTGAGGGAAGGCTCTGATGTTTCCTGATGCTGAAAGTGAAAAGCTTGCAGCAAAAATATTATTATTATTCCTCTCAGTTTTTAGGAAGTCTGGTGGCATCAATGAAAGAAAAATGTCAAGTATTTTAGGGTCAAAGTCATAAGTAATTGACTCTAAGATGCATGCTTTCTCTCGTATCCTAGAAATTCCTAAAGATTGGAAATCACCATAAGGCAAGAGGGATGGAGATTCTGTAAACTTGGGCTCAGGTGGTATAATGTAGGACAGTCAGGGGAGGTAGCTATGATCTTCACCATGCATTGGTGTCCTGAGAATTTCTCTCATATGGTAACTTGAGCTAGAGAAAGTGGGGTCCTTAAAAATCCGCTTTAACTTTTTTTTTTTTTTTTGGTTTTTCAAGACAGGGTTTCTCTGTGTAGCTTTGCGCCTTTCCTGGGACTCACTTGGTAGCCCAGGCTGGCCTCGAACTCACAGACATCTGCCTGGCTTTGCCTCCTGAGTGCTGGGATTAAAGGCGTGCGCTACCACCGCCCGGCTCGCTTTAACTTTTTTTTACCATTGTCTCCTTGGTTCTAAGATGACTTCATTTCATTCTGAGCATTTTCATATCTCTGATTTCCCTAGACTGCTCCTCTTCCCTCCCATACAATCTTCTCCTGATATATATATATATATATAAAATATAATATATATATGTACACACACACACACACACACACACACACACACACACACACACACACACACACATATATATCCCCTCAGTAAGAGAAGCTGGTAGTCACGGAAAGCTTGTCTCCTCTTTGTTCAAGCTTGTTCAATATATATTGGTGGGGATTTAAGAGCCTATGGGTAAAAACAATAGTTTTCCTGTCAAATAATCCCAAGAATCCCAGTAAAATAGTTATAGGGGAGATGGACTGAGGTGTGCTGCAATATAGATTTACTTCTGAGAAGACACATAATATTTTTGGCTTTCTACCAATCCTAAAATTTTCAGGGAAGAGTGCTTCCTGTGTATTTTCAGTAGTCCTCACTAGCTTGTATCTTTTTTCTTTTCTAAATTTTAATTTGTGTGTACATGTGTGTGTTGTGCACATGGTGTATATACTTGTTAGTATGGGAGTATATGTATGTGTGTGTGTGTGTGTGTGTGTGTGTGTGTGTGTGTGTGTGTGTATTGGTGATGGGTATACATGCACCTGTGTGCTTATATCTGGGGAGGCCAGAGGCCAGTGAAGGATGTCTTTTCTCAATCACTTTCCACCTTTATCTTTTGAGTCGGGGTCTCTTGATGAACCCGAGGCAAATTCATTTGGCTCCAAAAAGCCCTCTCATGCACCAGAGATAGATTCTGATCCTACTGCCAGGAGGCCTCCCAAGCAGATCAAGCTACACAATTGTCTCATCACACAGAAGGCTTGGTCCAGTCCCATGTAGACTCCACAGCCATTGATCCAACTTTCATGAGTTCCCTCTAGTTTAGTTCGGTTATCCCTGCATGTTTCCCCATCATGATCATGATGCACTTGCTCATAGAATCCCTCTTCTCTCTCTTTGGTTGGACTCCTGGAGCTCTGCCTGGTCTTTGGCTGTGGATCTCTGCATCTGCTTCCATCAGTCATTGGAAAAAAGCTCTGTGATGACAGTTAGGGTATTCACCAGCCTGATCTCTGGGGCAAGCCAGTTCAGTTCAGGCACCCTCTCCACTATTGCTAGTAGCCCAGGCTGGCATCATCCTCGGGGGGGGGGGGGGTCCTGGGAACTTCCCTAGCACCTGGTTTCTCTCTATCCCTATGATAGCTCTCTCTATCATGGTATTTCTTTCATTGCTTTTCCCCTCCCTCCCTGTTCCAGCTCAACCATCCCATTTCCTTTGTTCTCATCCCCTATCCCCTACCCTCCATTGCCCACCCCTCATCCCCAGTTTACTCATGGAGACCTCATCTATTTCCCCTTCCCAGGGCAGTCCATGCATCCCTCTTTGGGTCTTCCCTGTTAGTTATTTTCTCTGGAGTTGTGGGTTGTTGCCTGATTATCCTTTGCTTTATATCTAGTATCCACTTATGAGTGGGTACATACCATGTTTGTCCTTCTGAGTCTGGGTTACCTCACTCAGGATGATATTTTCTAGTTCCATCCATTTGTCTGCAAATTTCATGATATCTTTGTTTTTCTCTGCTGAGTAGTACTTCATTTTGTATATGTACCACATTTTCTTAATCCATTCTTCAGTGGAGGGGAATCTAAGTTGTTCCCAGGTTCTGGCTATTATGAATAATGCTGCTATGAACATAGTTGAGCAAGTGTCTTTGTGGTATGATTGAGCATTCCTTGGGTATATGCCCAAGAGTGGTATAGCTGGGTCTTGGGGTAGATTGAATTCAAATTTTCTGAGAAACTGCCATACTGATCTCCAAAGCAGTTGTACCAGTTTGCACTCCCATCAGCAGTGGAGGAGTGTTTCCCTTGCTCCACATCCTCTCCAACATAAGCTATCTGAATTGCTTTTGATCTTAGCCATTCTGACAGGTATAAGATGGTATCTCAGAGTCATTTTTATTTGCATCTCCCTGATAGTTAAGGATGCTAAACAATTCCTTAAATGTCTTTTGGCCATTTGAAATTCTTCCTTTGAGAATTCTGCTTAGCTGTATAGCCCATTTTTAATTGTATTGTTTGTTATTTTGATGTGTAGTTTCTTGAATTCCTTATACATTTTGGAGATCAGCCCTCTGTCAGATGTGGGGTTGGTGAAAATCTTTTCCCATTCTGTAGGCTCTTGTTTTGTCTTATTTACTGTATCCTTTGCCTTACAGAAGCCCCTCAGTTTCAGGAGGTCCCATTAATTAATTGTTGTTCTCAGTGTCTATGCTACTGGTGTTATATTTAAGAAGTGGTCTCCTGTGCCAATGTGTTCAACACTATTTCCTACTTTCTCTTCTATCAGGTCCAGGGTAACTGGTTTTATATTGAGGTCTTTGATCCACTTGGACTTGAGTTTTGTGTGTAGTGATTGATATGGATCTATTTGCAATCTTATACATGTTGATGTCCAGTTATGCCAGCACCATTTGTTGAAGATTCTTTCTTTTTTCCATTGTACAGTTTTGGTTTTGTCAAAAATCAGGTTCATAGATGTGTGTGTTAATGTCAGGGGCTTTAATTTGATTCCATTGGTTCACATGTAAGTTTTTATGCCTATACCAAGCTGTTTTTTTTATTACTATAACTCTATAGTAGAGCTTGATATGATGGTGATGCCTCCAGAGGTGGCTTTGTTGTACAGGATTCTTTTAGCTATCCTGGGTTTTTTGTTTTTCCAAATGAAGTTGAGTATTGTTTTTTCCAGGTCTGCGAAGAATTGTGTTTGGATTTTGATAGGGACTGCATTGAATCTGTAGATTGCTTTTGGTAAGATTGCCATTTTTACTATTTTAATCCTTCCTATCCATGAGCATGGGAGATCTTTCCATTTTCTGATATCTTCTTCAATTTCTTTCTTCAGAGACTTAAAGTTCTTGTCATACAGGTCTTTCACTTATTTAGTTAGTGTTACCCCAAGGTATTTTATATTATTTGTGACTATTGTAAGGGGTGATGTTTCTCTGATTTCTTTCTCAACTCATTTATCATTTTTATACAGGAGGACTACTGATTTTTTTTTTGACGTAATCTTGTATCCTGCCACATTACTGAAGGTGTTTATCAGCTGTAAGAGTCTCCTGGTAGAATTTTTGGGGTCACTTATGTACACTATCATATCATCTACAAATAGTTCAAGTTTGACTTCTTCCTTTCCAATTTGTATATCCTTGATCTTCTTTTGCTGTCTTATTGCTCTATCTAGAGTGGACAGCCTTGTCTTGTTCCTGATTTTAGTGGAATCACTTTGAGTTTCTCTCCATTTAATTTGATGTTGGCTGTTGACTTGCTGTAAATTGTCTTTGTTATGTTTAAGTATGTTCCCTGTATTCCTGATCTCTTTAAGACCCTTTTCATGGAGGGGTGTTGGATTTTGTCAAAGGCCTTTTCAGCATCTAATAAAATGATCATGTGTAGTTTTTTTTCTTTCAGTTTGTTTATATTGTGTATTACATTGACAAACTTTCATATGTTGAACCATCCTTGCATCTCTAGGATGAAGCCTACTTGATCATGGTGGATAATGTTTTTGATGTGTTCTTGGAGTCGGTTTGCCAATATTTTATTGTGTATTTTTGCATCAGTGTTCATGAGGGAGACTGATCTGTAGTTCTCTTTCTTTGTTGCATCTTTGTGTGGCTTGGGAATCAGAGTAACTGTAGCTTCATAAAAGGAGTTTGGTAACATTCCTTCTGTTTCTATTGTGTGGAATAATTTGAAAAGTATTGGTATTAACTTTTCTTTGAAATCTGGTAGAATTCTGCATTGAAACCATCTGGTCCTAGGCTTTTTTGGGGGGGTTGGGAGACTTTTAATGACTGTTTCTATTTCCTTAGGGGTTATTGGTCTATTTAATTTGTTTATCTAGTCTTGATTTAACTTTGGTATGTGGTACCTAGCCAGAAAATTGTCCATTTCTTTCAGATTTTCCAATTTTGTGGAGTACAGGTTTTTTTAAGTATGACCTGATGATTCTCTGTATTTCCTTGTTGTCTGTTGTTATGTCTCCCTTTTCATTTCTGATTTTGTTAATTTGGATGCTCTCT
This sequence comes from Peromyscus maniculatus bairdii, assembly GCF_049852395.1. NCBI lineage: Eukaryota > Metazoa > Chordata > Mammalia > Rodentia > Cricetidae > Peromyscus > Peromyscus maniculatus. Next base: position 53,168,660 of record NC_134864.1, on the reverse strand, counting down.
CTCTGCCTTTTGGTTAGTCTGGATAAGGGCTTGTCTATCTTGTTGATTTTCTTAAAGAACCAACTCTTTGTTTCATTGATTCTTTGAATTGTTCTCTTTGTTCCTATTTTTCTTGTAGATTTCAGGGTCCGATGGGGGGTTTGGGTGGAGAAATTTGGCCATGGGAGTTTTTCCTGCTGGCCAGCAACTGGAGCAGAGTTGGGTGGGAGTTGGGTGGGGGTTCCTGGGTGTTAGTTATTTCGTGGCGCTGTGCTCTTACCCTGAAAGGAAATGTCACGAAACACAACAGAATCCGATAATAAGAGTTTTATTAAGATAAAAGGGACAGAGAGTGCCCAGGCCTGTGGGAAACACGTGTGTAGAGAAGAAGAAGGAGCCGGGAATATGGCACCTGCTTATAAAGGCTGGGCGTGCACAGGTCAACATAACTACTCCACACATGTGCGTAGATCACATGGCCATGCTGCGCGCCTACGTAACCATGCAAAGTCACGGATCCTGGTCACACGAGACGCCTTGACCCATAAATGGCTATCTTGACCTGGAACTGCCTAGGCGGAAGTGTCCAGGTCCACCGGGCATGTGCAAACACGCCCAACTGTGGGGGCGTGTTGTGAACCCTTCACCGGGGACTGGCTGTGTCCCAGGGCCTGGGTCCTGGAGGCAGGACTCTCCGTGTGGGAAAGGAGTCACTCACCTCTTGGTCCAATGAGAACTGGGGGATTCCTTGTCTCAGGAAGTAACTGGGGTTGCAGGCAGATGGATATTGGGGTAGGGGTGGATCTTGTAGATTGCAGGGTCGGATGGGGGAGTTTTGGTGGGGGAACCTGGCCACAGTAGTTTTCCCTGATGGCCAGCAATGGAAGCAGAGCTGGGTGGGGGCTCCCGGGGACTGGTTGTGTCCCTGGGTCCTAGAGGGCAGGTTGCGTTTCTTATTTACTGAAATTTAAACCAATTTCTTCCTGCCGTGAATGAAAATAACTCACATTAGTTACCACTGAGAAGCCATTAGAATAAGCCCAGCAGCTCTCTCCTTATGTCTACCGATGTTTTATTCTTGAAGCTGGCTAGCAAACCTCTTCCCTACTGCTACTTTTCAGACTAAGTGGACTGTTACAATTTCTCTTTCTTAAGTGCATTGTTGTTAATGGGAGGAGGGGTAGGGCACTAATTATGTCAACTTCAGCCTCATGAAAGATCCTTAACTCAAATTTACCAGCTTCTGACTTGTTAAACTTTTGAAGCCTGGGCTTATTTGAAGTCATGTGGGTTTTTGCCTCATTTTATTATCTTCACCATCAAGAGCAAACGGTGTCTAGAGGTATTGATGATCACAAGGTCAAGCACCCGGCCCAGCTCAGCGTCTTCCTGCCATGCTCAACAAAAGCACTTGGAGCTCGAGCTGGGACTAGGGGCTACTTTAAAGTCTTTTGTACTCAGAGGCACAGCACAGGTGGGGCACCGGAGACAAGAAAGAGTTCAATGCCTTGATGCCCACAGTCTAGAAACTGCCAGCCCTGCAAAGAACAAAACAGAAGTTCTTGCTAAGCACTTTTTTCCATAGTATAATTTGTTTTTCTGAAGAGGTGCTGTAGATCAAATTAACATATGAATCTTTTCTTTTTTTAAAGACAAACCTGAATTTTAAATTGGTACTTCCTTTTAAGAAAAAAAAAAAAGATTAGAAACCTTTTTTTTTTTTTTAATTACATGCTTGAAAGAAAGTTTACAATTTGGTTATACAATGTTCACTAATAATCTGCCTAAAATTAGCACATTTTCTGCTCTTATAATTATCAGGAGCTTTTTGGCTCTTGCGCATCTCCTCTCTTCCTTTCCCACAGCTGTCATTAGTTTTGAGTCTTCCAGTTCCTTTGTTACCACCTTCCTGTCCTCAACTTTCTCTCTGTGCTCTGGGAGAGAGAGAGAGAGAGAGAGAGAGAGAGAGAGAGAGAGAGAGAGAGAGAGAGAGAGAGAGAGAGAGAGAGCAATGTGACCCTGGCTTGAAGCCTGGGCTTGCTATAAATCAGGCCACTTCGTCTGCCCCAAGCACTCCCACCTTCTTTAAGTCCAAGCTCTTGTACAGAAGACTGAGTGATAATCTGCTAGGTAGTTCACATTGGCTTGCAACTCCCTATGTGAAGCAAGCTGACTTCAAACTCTTGATCTTCCTGCCTTAACCTCTCTAGGCTTGACTATCACAAAGTCAGGCACCCCGCCCAGCTCAGCCTCTTCCTCCCATGTTCACGCTTCAAACTTGAGCTGTACATAATTTTTCTTCTTTCTCAAAGCATATTACCTTTTGTCTAGGTAATTACCTCCACATAGACATCTTGTTGTCAGGCAAGTAAGTACTCTTGATGCCTCACCTTCTTCCAAAAAGATTTCTTACTCATCTGCATGTTCATGGCTGAGGTCCTTAGGGGAAAAGACAGATTCACATGAGAAAAACATGGAATGTTATTTAATATAAGTTTTTTGTTTATACCCAGATACAGAGAGGAGCTTCCATTTTTGGGGTGGGGTGGGGGTGGGGCTTGGTTCTGATAAACCATGGGAAGGCATGATTGAGCAGGAGGAGGCTTGATTTCAGGGTGGAAAACCAGGGAAACTTAGCAAAGCCATTTCACTCCCATCCTTCTGCGTCCTTGTACTTTGAGGTAGAGACATTCCTTTTCTCCGGGGACAGGGAGAGCATTTTTGAGATGCGGGTTTTAGAATCTGCTTCACAGTGAAGAAATTTGAAGAATCCCAGACCTCATTTTGAAATACTTTCCAAAGTCTCTTCTGTTGCTACCATTTTACCACTTTATCATTTAAACTCTGTGGTTTAATCCTCAGGAGTTGGTTCCTAGAATTTCTTAAAATATTTACCATATGATAAGTTTGGGATAACATGATAAGTGACATGCTGCTCACTTCTTAACTTGTACTTCAGGATGTTTTATTATTATTATTATTATTTTATATTATTATTCATCTTATTATTATTATTATTGTCAGTAACACTATCTTGTTACATAGTACATGCTAATCTCAAACTCAAGATTACCCTGCTTCAGCCTCCTGAGAGGTGGCACTGGGATTATTGCTGGGGCCACCATGCCTGGATGGCTTTGGCTCTTGATTTTGTTCAGGTGGGTGAGAGGACCATCCTCTGCATGCAAAAGTATCATTAACTGCATTTGCAGCACTTCTCTGTGTCTTTTAAAGATAGTTCCTTGGTATTACTTTCTAGAGCCTCACACTCTGAATTTACACAATTTACTTCTCTAGTTTCTAGGCACATCCTAAAAATTCACAGGACTGTGAAAAACACCCAAATCGTAGATACACACGTACACACGTACACACGTACACACGTACACACACACACACACACACACACACACGCACGCACGCACGCACGCACGCACGCACGCACGCACACACATGCACCTTCATCTTCTACTGCTTGTCATCCTACTTAGGAAAGAGACAATCTGTTTAGGTTTTGCTCCACTTGTTCCCATTTTTTCCAGTTTTAATATATACACACGTTATGATGTTTATACTTTTCTTCCCTTGAATGTCAGAAGGATAATAGGGGACTGTTCCCGAGAGAATGCTTAGGCAGGGATCATGTGCAAACCACAGTAAGCACTTTTTATTGGTGACAATCTTACATGTAGAATATGTCCACTTAACAATTACCTAATTCTTAGCTTGGCACAAAAGGAATATGCGGAACACAGCTTCCAAAAATATTAGCTCAAGAAAAAAAAAATCTTAAAAAAAAAGTTAAAGATGGCAGCAGAAATATTTTCTGTATTTAAATGTTAGCAATTAGAGATGAGCAATCTCAAAATCAGAAACATTTGGATGAAATTCCTTATAAAACATGGCAGGGATTTTGCAAAAGAGTATTTCAATGTAATTGCTCTCTTTTGTCACCAGCTGTCTTAAGAATTTGTAGTGATTTAAGTTAAGTCACAGTGGGTTGAAAACAGTGGAAACCTAAGCAACCCTGTCTTCCTGTAAGTGAGTGCCGTCCGTAACACTTGGTCCAATGAGCAGCATTTGAACCTCTAAATCTGGTAGAGCCAAGACTGCTCGGGTTCGGGACAGGGAAAGGCGTGAGAATTCTTGAGCTGTATAGCTGTGTGGGTTACCACAACCGCCTTCGCAGAACGAGGTGTCACACTACTCGGCACAGCTTACACGGGAATAAGTCAGCAATGTCAAGGCAGTTAGAGAAACCACGTGACACCCGAAAGGACCGTGAGGTTAGCAATCAGGGCATCATCAGGCAAAGGAGTTTCTGCGAGCCCTGGAGGCTAGAGGACCAGATACCCAGATGTGCAGGACAGCTGAGGTAAACATGGGTATAGTAAACGCCCTGGAGATGTCCCCACAGAGCCCAAACTCAACCAGAGGCTAAGGAGGGGCCACACACATGCTGTACTTCTCATTTGTGGCCTTGAGATTTCTCTGTCCGGCTGGTTGTGGTGGTGCACACCGGTAGGATTTGCTGAAGGAGGCGGAGGCAGGATCACGAGTTTGAGAAAAAAAATAACCGGGCAGTGGTGGTAATCCCAGCACTCAGGAAGCAGAGCCAGGCAGATCTCTGTGAGTTCGAGGCCAGCCTGGTCTACAGAGTGAGTTCCAGGACAGGCACCAAAACTACACAGAGAAACCCTGACTCAAAAAACCATATTAAAAAAAAAAAAAAAAAAAAAAAAAAAAAAAAAAAAAAAAGATTTCTCTGTCCAGCTTCTGAAATGACAATTTCTATTCAACAGCTCCCATATTCAGGACATAGAGAATGAGAAGCTCATTTGATTTGTATTTGAAGAGCTTGTACATCTTAAAAATTCACAGCTTTGGACCCATCATTCCCCCTGGTTTTCTTTCCTCCCTATTTTGAGCACTTCAAATATTTTTTTTCACTGATTTCTTTTTCCATTCCTCTCCCCTTTTCATTTTTGATATACGCCTACCTCTAAGTGCTTAGATATCTCTTTAAATTTTTTTTCTACTTCTAAAGAATTCAGTATGAGGCAGAGTCTGATAGACATATATCCATCCACTTACTCATTTATCCAATCATTTCTTTGATGCTTAATAAGTGCTAGACATTATTTGAGAAACGGGGAGCTACAGAAATCATTAAGACACAGCTTCCTGTCTTCAAGGAATCACCATCGGAAGCAATGGTCAAACAAATACACACATGAAAGCCCAGAGGCTTAAGTAAGTAACGATGAAAATTGAGCGAATGTTGAGGACTGCTTAAGAATCATGCTGTGGCCCAACATTACTGTCTTCACCTACATTTTCCCAAGAAGTCAATTTGAATGTGCTTCATTTGTTAGGTGACTCTTTGGGTGACATTCTATGGCCTGACCTTTTGTTTTTTTTTTTTTTTTTTCCATAGGATGCATGCTAAACAAATGTAATTAATAGGCATCTATATTTCTGGAGAGCAACGTTTGAGGCTGGCTTTGAAAGATGGGCAGGAGTTCAGGTAAACGAGAAATAAGAAATAAAGAAAAGAGGAAGATCTCAAGGACAAAAGCAAAGGGAGATCAAACGTTTGAAGTATTCTGATAATGGCAGCCCTTTGTGGGGGCGTAGTGTACCCGGAAAGAAAGAGAAGAACTTCTAGACTCCAACGAACTTCTAGCGTACGCTTAGGAGATGGGATCTTATTTTGTAGTCAGTGGGAGAAAATTCGTTGGTTTTTAAGCAGTGCAATGTCATGTTTGGCTCTTTAACGGCAGACTGGAAGATGAGTGGAAGGTAGGCAAAAAACTTCAGAGACAGTGGTAATGAGGGCCTGAGCTAAAATAACAGTGGGAGCTGTGAAATAAGGTAACCAGTCTCATTAGTACTGAAGATACACAGCAACGTGACTCCCAAAGCATTTGGGTCCAGGGGAGACACAGGGTTTCACCTGGATGGTGGGTGAGGCCCTTGTTCTTGTAGACATTGGAAGTACACAGACTCTTTGGGCAGTGAAAAGGCCCCAGCACCTGAGAAGTGAGTAAGCAATCCTTTTCCTTTCCCTCAGTTTACACTCTCCATCTCTTCCATTGACAGTCTGTGCTCCATGTCCCAAGGCAATGTGTGACGGCATGCCGAACACACATGCAGATAGTGTGGTGGGTGCATGGAGACACACATCCCAGCACTGGCTGACACAGAGAATCTGGCCTTCCCCTCTGGGGTAAGAGTAACTCAAGGTGTGAATTCGGGCAACTGCTGAGTGTTTCAGAAACAAGGTTCTCACCTTTAAAGTCTGTTTCAGGTGAGGTGTCTTCTAGGTGACACTGAAGGATCGCCAGATCTTATGAGTCACTTATGAGTAAATAGTCTTCTCTTTTCCCCATGCCAGTTTCCCCTTCTGACTGGAGCGTTACTTCCTGGAAGGTGGGGGCAGTCAGATTCATCTGGATCCTAGTCACCCGACACAGGGTCTGGAGGAGGGCAGGCATGCTGCCCTCACATGCCGTGAAACACTCTCCCGTTCTCTCTCCTTCCTGAGACTAAAACAGTGTCCTGTGACCCTCCACTTATCCAACACCCCACCCAACCTTGTAGCTGCCTATCAGAAGAGGAATTTCCCCCTCGAACTCTCTAAGTGTCTTTTACCTGGCTTCCCTTTCTGCCTCCAGAGGGCTGCGTAATGCTCTGCATTTCACCTTAAGTTGATACTTCTGCAGCAATATGTGCTCTCTGCTGCCCTGTCCCCATGCGAAACCCATCCTGCATGCTGGTATTGTGTTAAGCTTCCACAGCTTTCTGGCTCTAAAGCTCAAATGCCCACAGGTTCACACTCAGTGCTCATCATAATCGAGCGGCCATGCACACTGACATAATGCTCCATAGAACCTGTCACACATGGTCTTCATTCACACACCTTCCTTTCGCTGTATGTACTTACGGTTGTTTCTCCCCCACCTTCTCGCTTCTTCCTTTCCGGACTCCCCCCTTTTGTTTCTTTCTTTCTTTTTGATAAGGTCTTATGTACCCCAGGTTGGCCTTGAACTTGCTATATAGCCAGATGACCTTAAATGTCTGATCCTCTTGCTTCAGCCTCTCAAGTCTTAAATTACAGGAGCACGTCACCATGCTTCACTATTGTTATGTCTCTATTTAGAATTCTCATTTCTCCCCTGTTGTAGAATCTTATTTTAAGGTACATTATTTTTGTTTATGTTGCATTTGTCTAGCTCTGTGAAGCCGTGTTACTGTGCCTGTCTAAAACACCTGATGGTCTAATAAAGAGCTAAGTGACCAATAGTGAGGCAGGAGAGAGAAACAGGTGGGTCTGGCAGGCAGAGAGGAGAAATGGAGAAATCTAGGAGGAAAAAAAAGAAGTAGCCAGAGAAGGAGGAGGACATCAGTGGCCAGCCACCCAGCTACACAACCAGCAAGCCACAGATTAAGAGCGAAATAGATAGAAAAATAACCCAGAGGCAAAAGGTAGATGGGATAATTTAAAGTTAAGGAAAGCTGGCAAGAAACAAGCCAAGCTAGGGCTGGAGCATGGATAAGTAAGAATAAGCCTCCATGTGTGATTTGTTTGGGAGCTGGGTGGTGGGCCCCCCAAAAGAGCAACAACAACAACATTGCTCACTTTCTCTAAGGACAATTTGTCAAAACCCAACTCCTTCTCTATGTAGCTCCTGGAGTCCTTCTAGGCTATGTCCTAGCCCACAGTAGTCTATCCTCACCTGACAAAGAATGGTGTCATGTAAATTATTAGGATATTTCTAATCACATGCTTGTATCTTGTCATCCAAGTACCTTACAAGTTCTTTGAGGGTACGGATATGACCTAGGTATCTTTGGACTGATCATTGTCTAATGATAGTGACAAAAACAAAAGCTAATATTGGCAGATCACTTATATTTTGTAGACACTGCAACAAACCCTTTATATTATCTCTCTCACTACAAATATGGTTCCCAACTTATGATAGCTGGATTTTTCTTTTAACTTTATGATAGTGGGAAAATAGAGACCATAGCTCAGATTTTGAATATAAGTGTCTTCCCAGGCTAGTGATTGATCAGTATGATTCTCTCTCATGAGGCAGGGCAGAGCAATGAGCTGCAGTTCCCTGTATGCGTGGAACCCCAAGGGGAGATGATGGAGCTGTGCGGTGTACTGTGTGGCTGTGTGAAGACACTCAATAGGTCAGGTGCATTCGATACATTTTCTACTTCCAGTATTTCCAACTTATAGCGGGAGTATTAGAATGTGACTCAAAACTGCCCTCAATCCTAGGCTTTTATGGACTCCTTTCTTCAAGCGAGAAAAACAAACTTAGGGATTTAAAAAACTGCATGGGGTCATCTGTCGCATCACAGACTCTAGTTCGTCTTCTATGGTCATCGGCACCGCAAAAGTTGAGCCATCCTTGTATTCCTGACAAAGGTGCTGTGAAGGTGGAGGTGGTCCGTGGTAAGCTCTGGGAGAACCAGGGGAAGCTGTCAGAGAAGTGGCAGAACGATGTGTCTGCCAGCGAGGCGTGAGGATGGCCAAGATGCTTCTCAAGTAGTCCTTTATGTGGGAAGCAGCAACTTATAAAACACTCTGGGCCAATAACCTGTGAAAAGTGGGGAACGTTTGGAACAAATGTTACTGCATACGCTTATATGTGTGCTGAACATCTTTGCGTAGTGTGGGACAATTTCAGTTAGATTTGGAGGAGTAAGCATGTTCTTTGTAATTAAGACAATATTTTGTAATGAGAAATCTGTAATTGTAAGTAATAGGATTCAATTACAAGTAGTGGGTTGTATATGATAGTAAAATGTGTTCAGGGCCTAAGAGGGAGTTCGAGCTACATTCTGGGTTTGTGTTTGCTCCTGGGAACCATAAAGTGGGAACAATAATCTTTTATTCCTTATTCAAAATACTTCCTAGGGGCCTACCCCGTGCGTCTCAGAGTGAGGCAACGGTAAGGGACTGAGATGATGGCTGGCTTTATGTGAAGCCTCTGCTGGATCCTGAGGAGCACGCTGCTCTGCTCTGTCCTGGTACAGGGTCTACTAACCCCCCTGGCAACAGCTCAGCGAAAGTGAACACTCTGAGGGATCCGAGTGCCCACAGGTCGCAGCTCTGCCTGTGGAGGAAGCAATGGTGGGACTATGTGTCCTGGTCAGCTCCCTGGGGGGACCCTGGGGAGGACGGCCATTAACACTTCATCAATAATAGGACTGTGTATAAATGTGGTGTTTGCCACTCTGCACTTGATCTCCTTTTATTGTCACATTGCCCTTGGGGCGGGGCAGCTTAGGTGAACAGCCATGCTAGTTCCCACAGCAGAGTGGAAATCCATAGCTAGCCTTTTAAGTCTGACACGTGACACGTGTTTATGCTTTTTTTTTTTTTTGGTTTTTCGAGACAGGGTTTCTCTATGTAGCTTTGCTCCTTTCCTGGAACTCTGGAACTCACTCGGTAGCCCAGGCTGGCCTCGAACTCACAGAGATCCGCCTGGCTCTGCCTCCCAAGTGCTGGGATCAAAGGCATGCGCCACCACCGCCCGGCTTATGCTACTTTTGTCATCAAGACATGTACCTGCCCTCTCCGTTCTAACTCTGGCTCTGCTACTAACTGGCAGTGTGACTTTAAGTAGGTCTCTCAACAAGTTACTGGTGAGAGTTGTCTCCAGTACTGTGAGTCTCTTTCTGGTTGTGCTAGCTAATGAAGGATTAGAAATAAATTCAAACTGTGGGAGGAAACTATATGACCAATGTCAGCCTGGGTACTCAAACTGCAATTTGGCTCCATGAAGGTAAGACAGTAACCAAATAAAATAAAATCAAAAATCAAAAATCAATAGATAGAATTCTTAAGAAGACCAAATTCCCATGAGTTAGAACTGCTGTATTCTTCAGGCGGTAAGGCAGGCCAGCGACATGGCAGGAAATGGAGAAGAACCCTTCAGGCTGATAAACTTCCAATCTGCTCCTTCCCATGAGAGCTGGGCAGGCCTGTGTGGTCAGTCTTTTTGCCCTTGACTTACATACAGGGAGGAAAGTCCTAAGCCAAATGATTAGTGAGCTAGAACAGAAGACAGTAGAAGATACATAATTCTGGGTCTCCTGAGAAATGTCCCAATACTGGTTGTCTTTACACGAGGCCTGAAGGGATGGCATGGAGATAAGGACTCATGTCCCCGAGCACAAGGACTCTTAAGACCTCAATCAGACAGGGTATCTGTTGCCACAGCAGCTCTCCCTCACAGAGGAGGATCAGGTTCCTCAAAAGGTAGTCAAGAAAGGAAGGAAGTACTGAAACACAGAATGATGTAGGTGAACTTTGCAAACCGTGACAATGGTGTGTTCTGTTTAAAATACCTCACATTTAGTAATTATATCAACACAGATGGCACAGTTTCTCCCATGTCTGAAAGTGAGACTTAGTAACAGGACTGCTCCCTCAGCATCTAGTTCGTGGCAGAAGCAGTGACTGTTAGTACATATTCCTCTCCTGAGAATAGTGGTGTTTTCCTTGTTATTAAAAAGTGTGACAAGTTACACTCCATTCATACCAGCAAGAATTCCCTCATATTCTTTCCCCCAACTGAAATGGAGGCATTATTAAAAGAAATCAGAGGACTCCACTTTAAAATGTGTTTTCCTTCTCCAAGAATTCACTAGAAACACATTTTACCTCCTTGTCCTGCAGTGGCCTTGGTGCAGAGACTGACTGAGGACAGATGGGCTCTCTAGTTCTCGTCGTGAAGTTAAAGAAATCATCTGTTTGCTTCATCTGCAAATTTATGTTGTTTTCCTGCAGAAGATTTTCTGTTACAGGCCACATGGTCTCTGACTGAGTCAACTTGCAGATTCTTAGTCATTTAGAAACTTCAACTCAGCCAGATGAAGTTAATCATGTGCAGCCTCCTCCTTTCTCCTTAGCAAAATCCCAAAGCCCCTGCAGATTTTGTTGGAGCCCCCTCATTTTGCCGCTTAGAGGAAGACATCTCCAAAAGAGTTGACCCTGAAAATGTGACAATGAAGAATTTTGCTTCTTACATTTTTGGTTGTGAGCCTAGCCTTTAATGGCTGAGCTATCCCTCCAGCCCACTACCTATGGTGGGACACCTCGCACAGCCTTGGTGCAGGGGGTGGAGCTTGGACCTGCCTCAACTGAGTGTACCAGGTTCTACTGACTCCCCATGGGAGGCCTTGCCTTGGAGGAGGTGGGAATGAGGGGTGGGTGGGTTTGTGGGGAGAAGGTTGGGGGGTAGGAGGAGGGAGGGGAGGGGATCTAGGGTTGGTATGTAAAATAAATAGAAACTTTCTTAATAATAAAAAAAGAATTTTGCTTCTTAGTGTTCAATTTTGGAATTTTCTGATACTACATTTCTAAGGCAGAGACAAACAATGTGTGAAGCATCTTTGGGTGAGAGAGTTGCTTTCATAACTTTTTATGCAAGTTCCTAGACAAGTTGGATAAAATCATGTGACATTTAAACGCCTTAAGGGCAAAGTATAAATTCGCTGTGTATGTACTATAGATGACATGGGACTACTGGTGACGTCATCTGGTATTTGTTAACTCTCCCAGAACATCGGTTTTAGTGGGTGTGGTTGTTTGAGGTCTTGGAGGTGGTTTGAAAGTAAACAAAGACTGGGAGAGTCCTGGGAGGTGTTATTGACCCCTAGACATTTGGCTGGAACACTTCAACCCTGCTCTACATGGGCAAGACTAGGAGCGATCCTGTCTTCCACTTTCCCTAGCAGCCTTCATCCTTCCCTTCAGTGCCGGTTGGGGTCCTCTCTGGTCAATCTGTGATTTCTTGGCAATGTCCTGTCACTCAGCCTATTTCTTCCCACGTGTCTAGCCTTTCTAGACTGAAGATATAAGATAGGGAAGTACGGGAAATACATGTCTTTGTTTTTCTCCTACCTACATCCTTCCTCTATCTCCTCTTTACTGATGGAGCTGTGATTTGCAGCACCCAGAGGTGTTTGTCTCCAGAACTCGTTAGCCAGTGAAAAAAACCACATAGAAATTATTATGTCAACAGAATCTTAGAGCAATTTCACCTTCAGCAAACTGTCCTGAGCAGAGTCAGAAGGGAGGGAATAGCTTTGAATGCTACCCAGGACTAGAGATAGTTACTTAACACAGTTCACTTTACTTGAGACTTTAATTTTCTCAGTACCATTGATTCTTCATTAAAATTAGGTCTTTCTTTCTATTCCCAATGATAATAACCCCATTTAAAGTCTTAATATAGGGCTTAAATTGGTCCATTAACCCCCATCTCCTCTTCCTGACTTTGGTCTCAAATTCTTCTTGTAGAGTGAGGTGATGTTAAAATTCCTGGAATAAGGATTTTCATTATCAATGTTCTTGCTGTTCATGAACTAATGGCAGCCCTGAGCTACTCTGTAGTCCTGACAACTTGAGTAAATCTACATCATCCCAGCAATCTACCTTGACCTTCAAAGTTCATCAAATCAGGGTCCAACTGTCTCCCTAGACTCTTCTCCTTTTTACTTTCTTAAATTTTAAGTAGTTTTTTTTCCAGCAAAGTTGATTTAGTCACAATACCTCTCATCATTCCCAGCCTCAACCCCAAATGAATTCTAACATCATGAGGTGAATGACATTTAGAATCTCTAGGAATGTACTCAGTAGCAACTTTAGATCATTAAAAATTTTCAGTTCTGAACTGGCTTACCCCAGTGACCAGATCGGTGAATACCCTAACTGTCACCACATATCTTTTCTCCAATGACTGATGGAAGCAGATGCTGAGATCCACAGCCAAACACCAGGCTGAGCTCCAGGAGTCCAGTGGAAGAGAGAAGAGGGTTTCTATGAGCAAGTGCATCAAGGTCAGGATAGGATAACCTGCAGAGCCAACCAAACCAAACCACTGGGAACTCATGAAAGTTGGATCAACAGCTGTGGAGCCTGCATGGGACTGGACTAGACTCTCTGTATGGCAAGATAGTTGTGTAGCCTGATCTGCTTGGCGGGGAGGGGTCCTGGCAGTAGGATCAGAATCCATCCCTGGTGCATGAGGGGGCTTTTTGGAGCCCACTACCTATGATGGAATATCTTGTGCAGCTTTGAGGCAGGGAAAGGGGTTTGGACTTGCCTCTACTAAATGTGCCTTCCTATGGGAGGCCTTGCCTTCTTATGGGGAGGAGTGGGGGTTGGGTTGGGAGGAGGAGGCTGGGGGGAGGCGAGAGGAGGGAAGAGGGGGATCTTTGATTGGTGTGTAAAATGATTGGAAAATTTTCTTTATAAAAAATTATCAAAAAAAACCCCTTCAGTTCTACTTATACATCCACCTGTTCATCTCTTCATTTATTTAATGTCAGTCTTTATATATACACCTTTGGAACAACCTTTATATGTTTCCAAGGGAAACCCAATAGACATCACGACAAACTAGTTACAGTGCCTGACCTGAAGATACTTTTAATCATGTAAAGAAGCACATGAGTAAATAAATAAAATTGCTTATCTGAGAGTCACAGGTGGAGGCACACAGTGGGAGACTGGATCTTCCAAAGAGGAGCAAGTTGGTAAGGAAGGAGTTTTCTAGAGGACATGATAATGTTTGAACTGATTCTTGGAGTGTGAGGTAGAATTCATCTGAGGGGCATGGAATAGTAGTAGGTGGGGTGAGTTTAAGCTGTAAGAGATGAAGCTGCTGAAGAAGGAAAAGGAGAAGGAGAAGGAGAAGAAGG